>NC_077247.1:8705000-9032916 GCF_947179165.1 Solanum dulcamara | reverse complement strand
GTACTCGGAACTGCTTCCCGAGGAAGCTATTCGAATTAAGTTCAAATAATCTTTTAAATTTATTATTGTGTATATTATTGACGTTATGCAAATATTAGGCCGTTCCTTATATTATTGCTTTAATTTACTCTTTATGTATATTTCATTATATATTTGTGTAATATTTTCATCTCCTCAATTTAAAAAATGAGTTCAGTTAAGACCACAGTTGTAAATTCTGAAGGATGCTAATACGTTTTCTTCGGAATAACTTGAAACCTTACTTAGGATCCATTGTTTTCATAGACATTTTTAAATAATTATTTAGTTTCTAATTATCCTAAATTATGGTGACTCCTTAAATTAAATTATTTTCTTTTAAAAAAATAAATTTTGAACAATTGAACTAATTGTTTACGAATCACCACGACGTTGCTCCTTATTTGCTAAAAAAAGGATGTAATACTTATTATAATTACGCATTTGAGACCATCATATAATAGAATTCTATTTTTATAGTGTATATAGAGACACATATATCTTTTAATTATTTTAATTATTCTCTATCAATATTTTGCCAAGCGTTTGTATAAGTATTCGGAGATATCTTTCGAAAATAATATTCAAAAGTATTTTTCTTTTCATATGGTAAAAGAGTTCTTTTTTTTAAGAGTAAGTCTTTTAATATTACATAAAAGCTACTTTTTTTTCTATACATTTACATTATTTTTCTCATATTTTTATACATATAGTTGACATTAACATACATCATTTACTTGATTCACATTCTTTTTATACATATGTTTAATATAATTTTAATACATATTTTTACATAGTTATGTGTTATACTTCCAAACAATAATTTTATCTCCTCCTTTTTTGATAAATTAAGTCTAGCCGGGCACCACATTTTATGGATTTCGAAGGATGCCTAACACCTTTCCTTTGGAATAATGTAAACCCTTACCTAGAATCTAAACTGGTTTTTCGTAGATCGAAACGTGAATTATATAGGTCATGCATCAAATAGGTTTTCCTTAATAAATTAGGTGGCGACTCTATACAATAATTAATCCTTTTAGAGTCCATATGTTGTGCTTTATCTAACCTCGGTAAAAATAGGGCATAATAGTTTGGCAACTCCGCTGGGGAATAATCCAGGTTTTAACCATGATAGACTTAATTTTTCAATTGAGGGAGGTATTGTTTTACGTTTTTCACATGTCAATATATTTTTTTCTCGCTTTGATTCTTTTTGCACCCTGTGTATTGTGTCTTTTGTACATAAATTCTTCATATTATTATCAATTTTTTAATTCAATATTTATTTATAGACTGTAGTTGTATATTTATTGACACTCTATTGGTTACTTTATTTCTATCGAGTCATAATTGTACAGTATCACACACTGAACATGCGATTAAGTGTCTTGTACTTCTCCAAAATCTTTTCAAAACTCATTAATTTTAGAATTGGTGTATTTAGATTACAATGCATCATTTTGCATTGTCCTGTACATTCTAAAAATACATTGATTCAGCGTTGAACTCTAACTCATAGCCTCACCTCTTTTAAACACAATCATTAATACATATTAGTCATAAAAAGACAGGTATGTTTATGTTGGAACTACGTTTGACCTGATTCCCCTTCAACGGGATATGTAGGCACCACCACGGCTCAATCACGTTTCCCAAGAGCTTTCTAATATTCTACAATGGAAAATGGGGCAAAATTTTTAAAAAGACAAAAAAAAATCACAAGAAGACATTTGCCACAAGATTGAATACCAGAGTTTGTTGAAGCTGGAACAGGGGCAAAATTTTTGAGGAAAATCCCCAAAAATTTAACTAAGGCTGCACTCAAACACTTGACTAGCGAGGCATCGCTCCGAGTTTGTCTATCTCTTCATATTAATTTTTGTATAGGATGTTATGTTTAGTAAATATCTTTGATTTTCTTTTTCTTACATTTCTTTAAAAAAATAAAAATAATTATTTGATGTTTTTCAAAATTTGGGTAGTCTGCCCTTCAATGTGACTCATTTTTAGTTTGGTTAGTCTGTCCTTTAATGACTCATTGAATTTTCATTTTTGTTATTTTTCATTCAAAAGGTATATTGCTGTTCAAAATATATGTCTTATACCATGCATGCCTGAACTACGCAGACCTGATTCTTGTTTTCTACAAGATACATAGGCAACCCTCATTTGGGTTCGGTCCCATTTTTTTTGTAAAAAAAAGGAATCGAAAATTGTACTTGATTGGTACCAACATAGTTAGGAGTGTACATGAGGAAGAAATACTTGGTATGATAGAGATGATCAACTTCATGGTAAACCATAGATTCTTTTAGTACCTCTTAATTGCACCTTAGTGACACTTGAACAAATTCTCTTGCATACATCTAATACAAGCGACATCAACCTCATTGTTTCATGTGCATTTGTGTGGTGAGCCTTAGATTAATTCATTACATTGCAATGTTGATCTAGAACTTGGCCTAATTGTTTATTGAGGCGAAATTATGAGTAATGTTTGATTTGAAAAATAATTGTAGGCCTTCTTTCACCCGTTTGTGTCCTTCAAAGCCTACCAAATGATAATAATCCTTAGCATGCCCCACTTTGAGCCTAAGCCTTTTCTTTGGACAACCACATTTTAGCCTATACCCTTTTTGAGTACTTATATGCACTATCTCTCTTGGCCTGACCTTTTTGAGCGCACTAAATTGAAAAAGTCTTTCAAAATTTAGAATGCAAAAATGACTTCAAAAGAAAATAAAGTTGAAAATTTTCCACAAGTTCAGGCAAAGGAGAATACTCTAAATAAATAGGAGAAACTTCAAAAGATGATGAGAAGGGAAAAAAGCTCAGAAAAGTTAATCTTCAAAAGAAGTCCAAAAGCAAACAAGAAAGGTACAACAATGAGGATTAAGCGCTAAAAGCTTAACAAAACGTTGAAAGCACAAATTCAGTGCAATGCTCAAGAAGGAATTAAGTCACTTTTATCCCAAATGACTATCCTACCCGTCTCTAAACCTACATTACAAGCTAATAACAAGTCCTAATTGATTTCATTTCAAATATTCTCACATTAGTGGAGATTTACATGAAGGACAAGCCTATGGTATCACAATTGCATGCATGAATATCATTCTGAGCGTGAGCGTACTTCCAAAATGTCCTAAATTATAATATTCAAATATGTGAAAATTAAGACTTTCTTTGTGGTAAGAGAACTTGAAACATGAGGGACAGATATAGTTCGAAACTTTGATTGGAAACAAGACGAACAAATTGTGTTTACACTTAGGTAATGTTTGAGGTACTACTTGAAACTATAGGAATTACTTTGACGTTGATCTCTGAGAAAAGACGGTGAAATTCTTATGCACAACACTAATTGTTGGTACCAACTGAAGTCAAGATGTGATTCTGTATTGTTTACTTTTCAACATTTCTTTAAAAAAAGAAAAAAAAGAAAAAAAAACACATTTTTCGCCTCAAGATATAGACATTTTCAATTCAAATACAGGCGCCCACCTTCTAATACGGGTATTTCATTACATTTCACAGGCTCCCACCTTCTAATACGAGTATTGCATTACATTTTACAGACATCCACCTTCTAATACGGGTATTACATTACATTTTATAGGCACCCACCTTCTAATACGGGTATTACATTACATTTTATAGGCGCCTACCTTCTAATACGGGTATTTCATTACATTTCACAGGCACCCACCTTCTAATACGGGTATTTCATTATATTTCACAGGTACCCACCTTCTAATATGGGTATTGCATTACATTTCACAGGCACCCACCTTTTAATATGGGTATTACAGTACATTTTACAGGCACCCACCTTCTAATACGGGTATTACATTACATTTTATAGGCGCCCACCTTCTAATACGGGTATTTCATTATATTTCACAAACGCCCACCTTCTAATACGGGTATTGCATTACATTTCACAGGCACCCACCTTCTAATACGGGTATTACATTACATTTTATAGGCGCCCACCTTCTAATATGGGATTTCATTACATTTCATAGGCACCCACCTTACATGTTCTACATGTACCCACCTTTTAATGCATATATCCACACTCTAGCTTTTACATTTGTCATCCTCGCCAATCGAAGGCCCTTTACATCACATTTTCAACCCTTCATTTGTACTTAATTCTTTCTACTATTATCACAAAAGAAAACAATGTCATTACGATTCAATACTGGGGCAAATTTTGAGAATCAATCAAAATTTACCACAATTTTGCATCTAGAACTACACACGACCTAATTCTCGTAAAACCAGAGATATGTAGGTGACTTGAAATCAGAGTCTCGTAATATTTTTTCACAATCCCATATCATTCCACCTGGTCACACCGCGACCGTCTCGCGAGTCAGCCAAAATCGACTACTTAATCAACGTCTTTGCCCGACAATTCATTCTTCATCATCGAGCAAAGAGGGGCAAGCTGTTGACACTCAATTTTGGATCTCTATGCTCAAAATTAAACGTCTTCATACTTGTTGATCGTTAAAGAACACAAATATTAATCTTTTACACATTTTTTTTAGTTTTAAAATTTTTCTTTTAATAATTATTCTTATTTTAGGATTTTCATGAATTTATTCTCATTTTTTTTCTTTTAATAATTTATGGATAAAGATTTTTTAGTTTCGTAAATGATAAGATTCTTATTCATTTATTGTCATTTGTAAAATTTTAATAGTCACACTATTTTACGGTCATCAACAAACGTATCTAATATAGCACTGTAATTTATTATTTACAACACAGTATATCTTTCAAAATATCAATTATATATATATTTTTTGGTTATATATCGATACATATATTATTTTTGTAATGACTTTTAAAGTCATTTTGAGAATGATTTCTCACTATTTTTTGAAACATTCATCGATGACCCATTTTGTCTTAAAAGATATTTTAATAGGTATTATTATTTTATTATTATAATTGCTCCATTATTATTTGGCCTAGTGTGTGGTGATAAAGCTGTCAAGTTCATCCCCACTTACTAATATATCACTTAATAGTATAGTTCCTGTTTTGGTTTTATTTCGTAGCACATATTTTAGTTAACTATATTAATTATACGTTTATTTAGTACGTAATATATACATACGTACGTTACATATACATATATCCATATATTTACATAGTTTATACATAAGTAGTTACTTTATGTATAAAATTATTACTACTTGATAAAATTTATGATTTTTACTTATTCAACATATATTGTGATAATTAATTAGATAACATTTTACTTAACAATTAATTGTAATTATAGCCTAATTAAATTTAATGTAATCTATTCTTTAATCTCAATTTCAATCTCATTCGTTCGTTTGATTGATCAAACGGCTCCAATTCAATCTTATCTTTTCCACACCCCAAATTCTAAACAAATCTTATTCTTCCTCTTCCTAAAGAAAAAGACCCACTCTCTCTCTAAATTCTCTTCTTCACCATCTCCCTCTCTATATACTCTCTTCATCTTCTCCAAAGAGAAGTGAAGACAAGTTGCCTTCCTCACCATCTCCGCCGCCGCCTCTCTCCTCCATTCTCTCCCCTCATCTCTCGATCTCTCTCCTCTCACGCACCACCGAACCCCTCTCTTCTTCTCGTATCCGACGAGAACTCCGGCGAACCACGCCGGAAAAGCCACCAAGCCGCCGCCTCTCTCTTATCCTTTCTCTCTCCCCTCTCATCACCACCATAGCAACCTCTCCTCTTCTCCACTGTCCAGATCTACAAAATTTGTTTCATTTTCCAAAAATAACATAAGCCTTAATGAGAAAATCCCACTCAACAGAGAACAAAACTTCTTTTCAAAAAAAATAAAATAAAATATTCTTTAGTTTTCATATAATTAAGTGTTGTAGTTTGGTCTTCATATATATTCAAAGTTTGTAGTTAATTTATTTTTTAATGTGTGTGTCCTATGATGCTAATTGCTAATACAATATGTACTTTAAGATCTAATTTATTTTGAAGACAGATCTTATAGATTCGTCCCAGGTATGTTTCTTCAACATATATACTATTCCATCCTTTCAAATCTTTGTTTTCTGTTAGTTGATTATTAGATTTTATTGTTGGTTGATTTTACTAAAGTTTTGATTGATATTTGTCCGTCAATGTCCTTCTAAATTCATGTATTGTCACACAACTATTCAACTCTATATTTTTCACCAAAATTACTAATTTTGGGTTCATAGATTTGGTTCATTCATTATGTGTGAAATTTTGATGGATTGAGTATTTGTGTGATCTATCTTATGGCATTACCAGTGATGTATTTGTTGTTAATATTGCTTTCTTATTCTTAAATCTGATTCCCGTTAATTCATATAAATGTATTAGTCCAGGACTTTTATTTCAGGAAATAATTATATTAAGATGTGATATTCCTTAATCAATTTTCCTTTTTCATAGTATATACAATTGATGTTCTTATAATTGATGTTCTCAAGTATTCTTGTTATAGTAATCAATAATTGATTACTACCTATAATCAATTAGTTTCTTCTACATTATTTACGGGGGTCCCTTTGGCATAACTTTTGACTTTTTGAAACATCTTTTGAGTAATTTTAGGAGCAAATTTTGGAAAGTTGATGAAATTTGATTCTAAATTGATTGCCCACTTATTTGAAAAATTTTGAATTAAAGTTTTGATTTTATCTTTGTTGACTTCATTACATTTTACCCATGGGATTCATCAATATAAAAGAGACACACATAGATAGACAGAAGGAGAAAAAAAATATTCTTCCAAAGTGAATTCTTACTATTGTTTCCTCTTTTGCTCACATCCCATGCTCTTCTCCGGGTCATAGTTTCACCGGTATTCAGCCACCATGAGCAACAAACAGTCAGTCTCTCCTTCCCATTTTTGTTATTATTTTCTCATTGTTAAATAGTTCATATCTTGACAATTTTACTTCATATTTTTGTACTGGTTTTGGGTAGCATCTCTCGATGGTGACTATCTTTGATTTCTCGCTATTTTGTGGTAGATGGTTTATTTTTGTTAGTGTTCATTTTTTCAGATCTGTATATGCTTTAATTTTGTTTGGCTATAATTTGCTTTCATTTGCTTTTGCCTAAGTCCATTTTTATTTATTATGTTACTAACATTTCTACTATCAAATAGGTTAGGTGTCATATTGCTTTTTGTTGACGTTGTTCTACGTTGCTACTACCTTTTAATGTTTTGGATAGATTCTTATCTTATTTACATTTTTTGTGTGATGATTCATATTTACTGTATTATTATGTTACTAAATATTTTGTTATATTTTGCAAGTTACACCATTGGCCAATGAAAAAATCTCTCCGTCGGTTTTTGAGGCCTCCCCATTTAAAAGACGGAAATTTAAATTCAAGTTTACATTACATGTTATATTTTTTAAGTTGAAATGGTCAATTAAAAATTGGTTTGTCATTTTATTCTACTTTTTTTTTCAGTTACTATTGCTACTTTTGCTATTATATATATATATTAACTATTTTTAGATCTAGTTGGAGAACTTGAAATTTTGACAAAATTTAGACTATAGTGTTAATAGTTGGTTCTTTTGTTTGAACTTATTTTGATGCTTTTTGTGAATATGAGTTTGTGATTAAGACTTTTAGTTAACTTAATGATATTTTTGTCTTTTGAATAATATGTGATTGTTTTATTTAGTTATTTTTATTTATTTAGTGTTGTTCATTTCTCTCCATTTAATATCACTTTTAGTTTATGTTTGATTCAATTATTGGTTGCTGTATTTTATTCATTATTTGTTAGTTTCATGTCCTTTTATATAAGATTTGCAGTAAATTATTGATTCTACACATCCTTTTAATGTTTGCTATTATCTCATTTTTAGTTACTAATTTTAAGTTGTTTTGTGCCTAGAAAATTCATTTTGATGCCACTGTTTTACAGGTTGCTATTATTGAATTGATTTGCTTGTTTTATTTTTTTTTCCCAGTAATGCTTGAACTATTTCAAAGCCTCATTATAAGTTTCTTATTTACATATGAATTGCTCTTTCTCCTTCTTTAGTTACATGTTTCTATTTTCTTTATTTATTTTATTTTGATTCTCAATAATGCCAGTAAGTTGTCTTGTCACAATTTAGTTACTATTTGTAAGTTTTACTTATTACTTTGTTTTATTTTGTGTTAGTTTCGTGATTTTGTGTTTGGAAATACATATGAATTGGTCGATGAAAAAATTACCGTCGATTTCCAAGGCTTTCCATGTTTATAAGACGGATGTTATTTTTAGTTATTATTATTATTATTATCATCATCATTATTCATATTTATCCCTTACTAACACTTTATCAAGTCTTTTACAGGTACTCGGAACTGCTTCCCGAGGAAGCTATTCGAATTAAGTTCAAATAATATTTTAAATTTATTATTGTGTATAATATTGACGTTATGCAAATATTAGGCCATTCCTTATATTATTGCTTTAATTTACTCTTTATGTATATTTCATTATATATTTGTGTAATATTTTCATCTCCTCAATTTAAAAAATGAGTTCAGTTAAGACCACAGTTGTAAATTCTGAAGGATGCTAATACGTTTTCTTCGGAATAACTTGAAACCTTACTTAGGATCCATTGTTTTCATAGACATTTTTAAATAATTATTTGGTTTCTAATTATCCTAAATTATGGTGACTCCTTAAATTAAATTATTTTCTTTTAAAAAAATAAATTTTGAATAATTGAACTAATTGTTTACGAATTACCACGACGTTGCTCCTTATTTGCTAAAAAAAGGATGTAATACTTATTATAATTACGCATTTGAGACCATCATATAATAGAATTCTATTTTTATAGTGTATATAGAGACACATATATCTTTTAATTATTTTAATTATTCTCTACCAATATTTTGCCAAGCGTTTGTATAAGTATTCAGAGATATCTTTCGAAAATAATATTCAAAAGTATTTTTCTTTTCATATGGTAAAAAAGTTCTTTTTTTTAAGAGTAAGTCTTTTAATATTACATAAAAGCTACTTTTTTTTCTATACATTTACATTATTTTTCTCATATTTTTATACATATAGTTGACATTAACATACATCATTTACTTGATTCACATTCTTTTTATACATATGTTTAATATAATTTTAATACATATTTTTACATAGTTATGTGTTATACTTGCAAACAATAATTTTATCTCCTCCTTTTTTGATAAATTAAGTCTAGCCGGGTACCATATTTTATGAATTTCGAAGGATGCCTAACACCTTTCCTTTGGAATAATGTAAACCCTTACCTAGAATCTAAACTGGTTTTTCGTAGATCGAAACGTGAATCATACAGGTCATGCATCAAATAGGTTTTCCTTATTTTCCTTAATAAATTAGGTGGCGACTCTATACAATAATTAATCCTTTTAGAGTCCATATGTTGTGCTTTATCTAACCTCGATAAAAATAGGGCATAACACCAATCTATGTACCTCTTTGACCAATTCCCTTTTACCTTCCTCAGCATGTGCGACACTACCCATGGACAACAGACTAAGTGCATCGGCTACAACATTTGCCTTACCCGGATGGTAAAATACGCTCATGTCATAGTCTTTTAGGAGTTCAAACCACCTCCTTTGCCTAAGGTTTATGTCCTTTTGACTAAACACATATTGTAAGCTTTTATGGTCGGTAAATACATCAACATACACCCCATAAAGATAATGGCGCCAAATTTTCAATGCAAACACAATCGCCGCAAGTTCAAGATCATGGGTTGGATAGTTTCTTTCATGTACTTTAAGTTGCCTAGAGGCATATGCTATAACCTTACCATATTGCATCAAGACACAACCCAAACCAATACGTGAAGCATCATAATAAACAACAAACCCATCTGAACCTTCGGGCAATGTCAAAATAGGAGTTGATGTAAGACGATCTATCAACATTTGGAAACTTTTCTCACATTCTTCCAACCATTATGTCAACTTAGTTAAAGGCGAAGAAATAGATGAGAACACTTCAACAAACCTTCTATAGTATCCGGCTAAGCCCAAAAAGCTCCTAATATTTGTAGGAGATAATGGTCTAGGCCAAGTTTTAACTGCCTACATTTTCTTTGGATAAACTTTAATCCCATCACCAGACACCACATGGCCAAGAAATTCAACCTCTCTTAGCCAAAATTTGCACTTACTAAATTTAGCGAATACTTCATTTTCCCTCAATGTTTGCACCACAATCCTCAAGTGACCCATATGATCTTTCTCAATTCGAGAGTAAATCAAGATGTCATCAATAAACACCACTACAAACATATCCAAATATGGATTGAAAATACGATTCATCAAATCCATGAATATAGAGGGAGCATTTGTCAACCCAAACAACATTACTACAAATTCAAAATGACCATACCTTGTCTAAAAGGCCATCTCGGGAGTATCACACTCCCTTACCCTCAATTGATGATAACCGGAATGGAGGTCAATCTTGGAAAAATAGCTTGCTCCTTGTAACTGATTAAATAAGTCATCTATCTTTGGGATTGGATATTTGTTCTTTATGGTGACCTTATTAAATTGCTGGTAGTCTATACACATTCGGAGTGACCTATCTTTCTTCCTAACGAATAACACGGGAGCACCCCAAGGTGAAATGCTTGGTCTTATAAAACCCTTATCCAACAAATCCTTCAATTGTTCTTTCAATTCCTTAAGTTCTGCCGGAGCCATACGGTAAGGAAGAATATAGATAGATTGGGTATTGGGAAGGAGATATATGCCAAAGTCAATCTCCCTTTCAGTAGGGATACTGGTAAAATCACCGGGAAACACGTCAGAAAACTCATTAACTATAGGCACCAACTCAAGAGTAGGAGTTTTGGAATCAATGTCCCTAACTTGCACAGTATGATAAATGCACCTTTTGGAAATCATTTTCTGGGCCTTAATACATGAGATGAATCGACCCTTAAACACTGAATCATTTCCCTTCTATTCAAGAATAGGTTCTTTAGTGAAGTGAAACTCAACCACACGAGTTCTACAATATATAGATGCATAAGCGACATGTAACCAATCCATACCAAGAATGATGTCGAAATCAGTCATATCAAGTTCAACAAGGTCACATGGAATAACTTTGTGCAACACCCATACGGGATAGTTTCTATAAGCTCTCTTGGCTAACACCGAACCACCAACAGGAGTATAAACCGAGAAAGGTTCTATTAACACTTCGGGGCATACAACAAACCTTATAGCAATGTAAGGAGTAACAAAAGACAAATTGCCACTCGGATCAAGCAATGCATATACATCAAAGTTAAAAACTCATAACATACCCGTGACCACATTAGGGGACTCATCAACCTTTTGCCTAGCATGAAGAGCATATAATATGTTGTTGCATTAGCCACCCTTGGGTTAAGCTTGGGCTCCTTCTTGCACTTGGCCTCCTATAGGATGACCATCTCCACCATTGTTGGCTACAAGAGGGCACTCAGATCACTTATGGACCATCTTTCCACATCCATAGAAAGCATCCATTCCCATTAAGTACCTTCCTCCATAACGCTTCCCACACTTTGCACACCTTGGAATAGACGGGTTACTAGCATTTACACCTCCTTCACCTTGAGATTTAAGGTATGGCACCCTATCCTTAGCAAACTTCTTCCTCGATCCTTGGCCTTGATGAGATTGTCCACTGTTACCAACTGTCCTAGCATTAGAGAACCCATCTTCATATTGGGCCCTCTTAAAAGCCCTCATCCTCATTTCTTTAAGATTTTCTCCTTCAATTTGTTCGGCAAAAGTAATGAGATGAGATATTTCCATCTTCTTAACAAGCATAGCGGTGCGACATTCCTTAGCAACCAAGTCGGACACCCCCGATATGAATTTACTCATTTAGGCATGTGGATTGATAACCTTTGAAGGAGCATACTTGGATAGCTTAGTAAACTTGAGGGCATAGTGCCTCATCCCCATATTTCCTTGTCGAAGATTTATGAACTCCAACACTTTAGCCTTCCTTAACTCAAGAGGGAAAAAATGATCAAGAAAAGCAAGTTTGAAAGCTTCCCATTCGACAGGACTTTCATCCACCCTCTTTGACTTTCATTAAGTGTACTATAGTTGAGCAACACCTTTGAGTTGGTATACCGCCAACTCCGCTTTTTCTTCCACAGTCACCTCCCATAATACTCACTATCTTGTAGACCTCATCAACGAACTCTTGAGGATATTCATCAACCATTGAGCCATGAAATTTAGGAGGATTCATTCGTGCAAAGTCCCTTATTCTTGAGGCTGGAGTAGGAATATTAGTAGGAGCCACGACACCTTGGTTGTTCACCACTCTGGCTAGCATAATAATAGTGATTTGGAACTCCGCATTAGTCACTTGGTCTGGTAAAGGACCATTGTCTTGAGGAGCTGGGGGAGTTTGGGCCTCATTAACATTCTCTACCCTTGGAAATGGTGGTCTTCTTGGAGACATTTTTATGAAAATCACAAAGAAAGACCGTTAGGTAAAAGAAGTCTTAACGTAAACTCTATAGCACGACATGGATCATGAAAGAGGTAAGAATTCCTAAAATGACTCATAGCCTCCTACTCATAAGTGTGGCATGGTTCACACCCATAAATAAGACTCTACTTGACACGACATGTTGGATATAGGACACTTGGAAAATCTTGTGCTCTGATACCAAGTTTGTCATGAATCGACCTATGGCCTAGTCGTAACACGGCGATCGAAACTCCAAAGGGATCCAACCAAACCTCTTGTACATATCATAAGCATATATAAGGTAAAAGATAAAAGCGGAAACATCATAAGAGAGTTTAAAACATGAATAGAAACCTCAGAATGTCTTATGACAACATAGACTCAAACATATGTCCAACGAGATGCCTCTAAGCATAAGTATGGGCGGGGGCTAAGACATGTACTTAGCTCACCCTCAATACACAACATAAGAAAAAGTCTTTTGATAGGAAAACAGTAAGTAACTTGAAACTAGTCCCCGATAAATGAGGACTGACCACAACACCTTCGAATAGGAACGCCTACTAGTTACGTGAACGATTAAGATCTTCAACCTCAACCCCTACATTATCTCATAATGTAGGGAAAAAGTATGCATTAATACGTTGGAATGTACTAAGTATGAGGGCGTGACATGCAACATAAATCATGGAATGCAAAGGTCAAGTAAAACACATGATAAGATAAAATACGTAAAGTCATGAGAAAATTAAATTGACCAAAGCATTTAAAAACATAAATTCAAGTCATAACATACTTAAGAAATCATACATATGTGGTATAGGAACCATAACCGACAATAAGACCATGCGAGCTATAATATGCAATCTGATGATCCCCACATCGAGAAGGAGGAGGCTACTTTGCCAAGGTAGACTCCTAATCATGAACATGTGCTATTTGTGGATCCACTAGCTAGGCCAAAAAGTCAATCCTATGGTGGCACGTAGTTATGAGATAAGAGACTTTATATAAGGACCTCTTGCTTCGAGCCCCCACTTCAAGTCCACATTCGCTGCTAAGTCAAATCCCACGGAATACATACATAACATAAGATCATAATTTCATATATCATAATCATGATCATAGGCTTAAAATCATAGAGTAGCTCATTTTTGGCCAGAACTGCTTCGCAGGTCCGCGACACGGTCCTGTCATGGACCATTCACCGAAAAACTGTCCCTAGGTCCTCGATGCAGTCCTGTTACGGACCACATATTTTGTAGATTCTTAGAAAATCCTTTTACCATTCTACGGGTCCTAAAAATCCACCGAGATCATTTCCCCATAGTTTTTGACCCATTGATCAATATTTCAAACTCGGATTTTCCAAAAAGATTAAGGATATTGCGTTACATGAGCGGCCTAATTTCAAGGCATTCTTAAGGCACTTATGAGTTTTTTTTTGATTTTTTTTTTGATTTTTGAGGGATGTTACATAGGGCCTCACCGTACCCCTGAATAAATATTTGTATACATCAAAAAGGGGTTTATACCACAAGTTTTAGGCTTTGACAAAAAGCAGCACCCTAATATAGCTGAGTAGGAATCTTAGGCTGGCGGATCACCAAAGCGATTACCTGTACCTACGAGCATGAAATGCATCACTCCCATCGAGGAAGGGGGTCAGTACATGATATGTACTGAGTATGTAAAGCATGAAATACAATAGGAGAGATCATAACTGAAGTAGAGAGTCTAGGAGACAAGTATAATAATCAAGAACTCATTGTACCTGTCCCTTACGAAACAAATCATGCATATCATTATCATATACCATACCCGGCCTATTTTGGGACTCGGTACCATAATTGTATCATTATATTATCATATCATCATATACATATATCATACTCGACCCTCTAGTAAGGGGCTCGGTGAATGAAGTCGCGTACACGTATACCGTACCTGACCCATTATAGGACTTGGTACTATAACCATATCATTGCATCATCATATTATCTTATAGCGTACCCGACCTTATAGTGAGGAACTCGGTGGATAATGTAGTAAATTGTGCATGATAACATACACAGCCTGGGACTCGGTGAGAGACATATTAACGTTATGCACGAGTAGAATATCATGAACAATCATATACAATTAGATCATCATCTAAGACTCAATAGAACAATCATAATGAACTATCATTCGAAGATCAGGATAGTAATCATCTCAAGTACCCTTTGAATGTCATTCGGCACCATATCAAATAGAGACTCAAGAATCATAGACATGTATCAAGATAATGCTAAACAACTTATGGAATCAGAGATATTTGTCATCGTAAAGTCCTTAGGAATAATAGATTATACATCCAATTACTATTTAACATATAGAAGGCTTGAGGGCAATAGCTCAACTAATTTAAGAGTTTTACCGTCAGGAAGTGAATAAGAGTCATGAATCATACTCGGAGCTTATGAATAGAATTACCCCCAAAGCTCATATCATATATCACTTATATCTAAGATATGCCAAAAGAAAGGAGAGATAACTTTACATACCTTTAGCACTTATTCGCAACACAACACGTATACGCTGCCCGAAGAGTGTCAACCTATATTAAGATGTCAAGAACTATGCTTAAGTTACCTGAAGGTCCAAAATATATTCTAATGTTAGTAACTCCTTTCTAGAAAATTAGGCGACATTTCTCTTATATTCAAATCAACTTCGTAACAACTAAGCCAACATTAATACCCACATGTTCATGTACTATATCATATCGAGGCTATTCGAGACAAGACTCAAAAATATGCCGGACAGCCCGCATGCTATGCCGAATCATCCTACACATAACTTTTGATCATAACCCTTTAACACAATAGCTCGGCCAACATGCAACACAATATCTAACTTTAGCTATTATTAATCTTCCGAGCTCAATAAGAATAACAATGTACCAAACCAGTCCCCAAAACGGCTCAAATAGAAAGTTAACATTAATATATATAATTTCCTTTACTTTTAACACATAATCCATAACCATAATAGCAAAACAACTATCAACCCAATTTAGTTTATGCAATTCCAATTCTGCCCATTTCAACACCAACACTTAATTATGGGGTTTTCTCACTTTCAATTTTATTTAATTCCTTCATCCTTGTATAACGGCAACAACCACGATGTTAGTTAAAATTAATTCACCCTTTTTACTTCAAAATAGCCCCTACATGGATTCAACACCCTTCAACAGTAACGTGTATAATTTCATATTTCCAGTCCATATTTACACATCCACAATATTTTTAAATCCTTACTAAAATGTGTGAAAAGAGGATCAAACCTTACCTTAACAAGTGGGCTTCTTGAACTTGCTGAAATTTGTAGGTTCACATTGAACCTCTTTGCTGACCTAATGATGAATCCCACATTGCTAATCACCTACCAATAGGTCAAAATTACCTTAGAGAATTAATTTAATGTCCACAATTGAGGAGCTTATTTGCTGCAGCCATGGCAGAAGCTCTCACCCTCTCTTTATCTATTTTTCTCTAAGTTAGGAAGAAGAAGAATGAGCTAAAAATGAGATCTTAGTCATTAATTTAGGCTTATATACACAACCCTTAAGAGTAACACATATCCAACCCCTACACATGTCCATCCCCCAAGGGTGGCATGTGTCCAGCTCCTACACGTGTCCATCCCATCCATGCACCAACCAGCTACTGCCACATGTCTTGGTGGGGGCCCACTTAGTAGTTTAGTTTAATTAATTGAATTAATCATAATTTATTACTAATCCCCACTTAATTCATGCCACAAGTTTGTAAGTAGTTATATCACCTACTTGCCCTTTTCATAAAATGCAGCTCATACATTCTAAGTAGGTGCATCACCTACTTACTCTTTTTAGTAGGTTCGTAATCTAGTCTTATCTTAAGAACCTGTGTGATCCTTGCTACTTAAGCTCGATATGTACTCAAGTAGCTTAATTATGTAAGACATCCAAACCGATAGCTTACGAAAGTAAGTCGATTACCATGACTCATTATTTGGCCTCAAACTCCTTTTAAATCCTTCCAAACCTATTTCCAACCATCACTACTCACATAGAACTAGTTTATGCAAACTATGGGCATTACATCCTCCCCTCCTTCGAATCATTTGGTAATGTCATGGATAACATGAATCACATGAAAAATTTAGAGAAGCTTAAAAAAAATGTTTCGATGTACAAAAGTATGGGGTATAACATCCTTCCCCCTTTAGAACATTCATCCTCAAATGTTAAACAAACCCCCACTAGATCTTATACAGATTTTGGGGAAATCTCTTTTATTGCTACAATATATAATTTCACCTATCAATTAATGTAATAATTTTAGGAGTTTAGATTACTTGTAGACACAGGAAATAAGTATTAATATTTATTTTTCATCTCTTCTTCGGCTTCCCAGGTCATCTCTTCCCGATTATTATTTCTCCACAATACCTTAATAGAAGCCACGTCCTTAGTTCACAACCTTCTAATTTGCCGATATAGGATAGCGATAGGTTGCTCCTTGTAAGATAACTCCTCTGTTACCTGGAAATCATCTAAGGGAAATTTTTTGTATGGGTTTGACAGGTGAAAAACTGGATGTACTGCTTCCAAATTAGATGGTAGGTCTAACTCATATGCAACCTTGCCTACCCTACAAATGATCTGATAAGGGCCAATGTATCTCGGGCTAAGTTTTCCTTTCTTACCGAATCTCATTACACCTTTCATCGGTGACACCTTCAAGAACACCCAATCCCCAACTTCAAACTCTAAGTGTCGACCTTTGTTATCTACGTATGACTTCTGTCGACTCTAGGCTGCTAACACCTTATCCTAAATGAACTTCACTTTATCAATAGCTTACTGAATCATGTCTGAGCCTACTAGGTTAGTCTCACCAACCTCAAACCAACCAATAGGTGATCTGTACTTTCTTCCATAGAAAGCTTCATATGGTGCCATCTGGATGCTAGAATGATAGCTATTATTATAGGCAAACTCAATAAGTGGAAAATGATCATCTCATCTACCTCTGAAGTCAATAATACAGTCCCGCAACATATCTCTTGTAATAGTCCACCAGGCTTCTGATGCTCAATCTTGACCTATTGGCAATTCGAGCACTAGGCTACGAACTTTGCTATGTCCTTCTTCATTCCATCCCACTAATATAAACATTTGAGGTCATGCTATATCTTTGTTGACCTTGGGTGAATAGAATAACGGGCATAGTGTGCCTCTCCTATAACCTGTTGCCGTAGCCCTACAATCTCAGGTACATATAACCTGCCTTTATACCTCAGCACTCCATCAGATGTGACCTCGAATAGGGTCTTTTCCTTTTGAAAGGTTACATCCTTGTACTGTGCCAAAACAGGGTCCTTGTATTGGCGTTTCTTTACTTATCCTATGATAAAGCATTCATCAATTCCTCGAATAGAAACTCCATTATCATCAGAACCAGCCAAACGGATTCCAAGGTTAGCTAACTGGCAAATCTCACAGACTATCTCTTTTCGTTCTGGCTGTACATCTTGCAAGCTACCCATCGATTTATGGCTGAGTGCATCTGCTATAACATTTGCTTTTCCTGGGTGGTATATGATGTCAACATCATAGTCTTTCAGTAATTTTAGCCACCTTCTTTGCCGTAAATTCAACTCCTTTTGCTTGAAGATGTATAGGAGACTTTTATGGTCCATGTAAATATCAACATGCACACCATATAGATAATTTCTCCATATTTTCAAAGCATGAATTACTACTGCTAACTCCAGGTCATAAGTAGGATAATTTCTTTTATGCTTCCTGAGCTGCCGGGAGGCATAGGCTATGACTCTACCATGTTGCATCAGTACACAACCTAGGCCAACTCGGAAGCATCACAATAAATAATGTAGCCATATAGTCCTTCAAGAAGAGTTAGAATAGAGGCCATAGTAAATTTATCTTTCAACAACTGAAAGCTTCGTTCACAAACATCAGTCCACTAGAACTTAGCCGCCTTCTGAGTTAGCCTTGTTAAAGGTGCTGAAATAGAAGAAAACTTCTCTACGAATCTCCTGTAGTATCCTACTAGCCCCAGGAAACTACATACGTTAGTAGGGGTCGTAGGTCTAGGCCAAGTCTTTATGGCCTTAATTTTCTGTGTATCTACTCGAATACCATCAACTCAAATAACATGTCCCAAGAATGCTACTAAAGTCAACTAGAATTCACATTTAGAGAACTTAGCATACAACTTCTAGTGTTGGAGCACCCAGAGTACCATCCTCAAATGATGTGCATGCTACTTCTCTAATTGTGAATAGACAAGAATATCATCAATAATTTAAATCATGAACAAGTCTAGGAATGGCTTGAACACCGGGTTCATTAGGTCCATAAACACTGCTGGAGCATTGGTCAACCTAAAACACATTACTCTAAACTCATAATGTCCGTATCGGGTTCTAAATGTAGTCTTTGGAATATTTTCTTCCTTTACCCGTACTTGATGATAGCCTGACCACAGGTCTATCTTCGAGAAACACTTAGCACCCTGCAACTGGTCAAATAAATCATCAATATTGGGGAGGGAATATTTATTCTTTATTGTTACCTTATTCAGCTTCCTATAATCAGTACACATTTCCAGTGACCCATCTTTCTTTCTCACAAATAGTACCGGTGCTCCCCATGGTGATGTGCTTGGCCTAATAAAGCCTTTTTCTAATAGATCTCTTAGTTGCTCCTTCAACTCTTTCAGCTCTGTGGGTGCCATTTTGTAGGGAGGGATAAATATGGTCTGAGTATCTGGTAACACATCTATAGTGAACTCTATCTCTCATTCAAGAGGAAGACCTAGGAGTTCATCCGGGAATACATCTGAATATTTATTAACTACTGGCACTGACTAAAGAGTCGATACCTCTACTTCTAGGTTATGCAAATGAACCAAATGATAAATATAACCCTTTCTAACAATCTTTCTTGCCTTGAGGTATGAAATAAATTTACCCCTCGGCGATGCCGTATTCCTCAACCATTCGATAATTGGCTCATCTGTGAATTTGAATGAACTATTTTGTTTCTACAATCAATATTAGCATAACAAGAAGCTAACCAGTCTATACCTATAATAACATCAAACTCTGTCTTATCTAACTCTATTAAATCAACTAAGGTATGACGACTATATATATCCACCGACCAATTTCTATATATTTGCTTTACTATAATAGAGTCTCCTACCGGTGTGGCTACCTCAAATGATTCTGTTAACTCAGGTTTTATTCTGATCCTACTAGCAACAAAGGGAGATATATTTGATAATGTGGAGCCTGAATCTATCGAGAGAAAATCGATAATATACCTGTAACCACGTTTGGTGACGCCTCCTGGTCCTGTCTACTAGCCAAGGCATATAGGCGATTCGAAGAGCCGCTAGAACTAGAATCTCCACCACAGCCTCTACCATGTCCTGCTGGTGTCTGAATACCCTGCCCTAGAGGGCGCATAGCCATAGAAGAAGATGAACCAGCAACTGGCCCAGTAGGCTGAACTGCCCTCTTGGACTTACCCCGAATGGACACTCCATCATAACATATCCTTGACGGCTGCAACTAAAACAAGCAACTGTAACAAACTGGCATTCCTTAAAATAGGGCCTACAACAACAGGAACACCGAGGCAAAGGTGGCCTTGACTAGCGCAAACCCTTGCTCACCTGTGAACCCAAAACCCTGGAGCTCTGGCCAGCTCCTGAATATCCTATGCTATCAAATCTCCTACCTGTGAACTGTGGGGGTGCACTCTGAGTTGGCTGAGAAGGATATCTACTATACTGCTGAGGCTGCCCTCCTCAAAACTCACCCGAATAACCAGTCGATCTAGCCCTCTTATGTTGGCCTCTATTATGATTTCTATCGGGCTGACACCCTCTGTGCCAGTCCTCTACCCCCTGTGCATATGCCTGTACTAGAGCAATATCCATACCTGGCTGAAAAGCCATTACAATACAACCGTCAATCAAATAACGATCCAACCCCATCATATAGCAATGTACTCTATCAGCCATATCAGCTACAATAGTGGGCGCATGTCTCGTCAATAAGTCAAACTCAAGACTATAATCTTGAACACTCCTGCATTCTGCCTCAAATATAAAAATCTATCAACTCTAGCTTGTCTCATCTCTGAAGGTAGAAAATGACCAAGGAAGGCTTCCATAAACTCATCCTATACTGGTGGAGGAGCACCCCGCCCATAGACAACTCCAGGATTCATACCAATTAACAACTACATCATGTAACCGATATGAAGCTAACTCAACAAACTCAGTCTTAGAAGCCCTAATTATCCTTAATGTACACTGCACCTGTCGGATAAACTCCTGCAGGTCATCCACAGGCCTCGACCTATAGAACTCTGGGGGGTTACAATTCAAAAGGTCATGAGCCCTTAAGCTATCATGTCTATCTGCATAATCCATTCCTAGCCCATACCTACGAGCCTGCCCATCCATTACTTTTGTCAGTAACTGAACTGCATCTCTAATGGCCCTATCCTCCGCTTGTGGCCGGAGAGCTAGAGGCTTAGGCACTAGAGCCTATGGAGCTAGGATTGAAGCCACCCCTCGATCCGTAGTTGCAGCAGCTGTTACTCTAAGATCCTCTGGTGCGCAGTAGAGCTCGCCGACTAGAGCACAACCTCTGGTCCAGACTGGGCATGGGCCCTAGTAACTCTCAGGGTCTGGCTAGTTTCTCCCGCTACTAACTTGCCCTTCTTGGCAGTTGTAGCTTTCCTTAGAGGAATCATTGTAAACATAATAATCCATCAGGGAGGAATTGTCCTGATAATACAGCTCTATCACACGATTTAAAATAAAAAGGAAAGATAACATCCTAAATGTCCTGTAGCCTCCTATTTATAGATGTGGTGCATAACACACCGATAAACAAAACTCTACTAGACATATTCTGTAGACACTCTGAGGTTGAACTACTCTGATACCACTTTTGTCACGATCCAACCCCGTAGACCATGACTGGTTTCCAAACTGGATATTCACGTACACCCCTGGTAACTATAATCAAACCACACGTAATTTAGAACTTAAGGATATAGAATGTTATGTCAAAACTGTCACATATTCATATATTAACATTACCTGTATTTTGAGGAGTCACAACTTATCAATAGGTAACATAGTAAATAAGCCAACAAAGCTGTCATAGCATGTGGGGTCATCCCGTTATATACATATACACGAGCCGACAAGGCAGCCACTATGAAAGGGAACGTCCCAAAACATAAGTCATACTAGCACAGCTGAATATCATCTATATACAATCCATGCATATGTCTACAGAACTCTAAGAGTACCAACAATATCATATGGCAGGATAGTGCCTCGCCGTACCCCTGAATAAACATATGTACACATCAAAAAAGGGTTTATTCCACAAGTACCTGCAGGTATGAAATGTAGCACCCCCCCTCGAGGAAGGGGTCAGTACATGATATGTATTGAGTATGAAAAGAATGAAATACAATAGGAGAGATCATAACTGAAATAGAGAGTCTAGGAGACAAGTATAATAATCAAGAACTTATTGTACCTGTGCCTTATGAAACAAATCGTGCATATAATTATCATATACCGTATTCGGTCCATTATAGGACTCGGTACCATAATCGTATCATTATATTATCATATCAACATATATATATATACTATACTCGACCCTCTAGTAAGGGACTTAGTGAATGAAGTCATGTACACGTATATCGTACCTGGACTATTATGGGACTTGGTACTATATCCATATCATTGCATCATCATATCATCCTATAGCGTACCCGACCTTATAATAAGGAATTTGGTGGATAATGTAGTAAATTGTGCGTGATAACATACACGGCCTGAAACTCGGTGAAAGATGTATTAACGGTATGCACGAGTAGAATATCATAAACAACCATATACAATTATATTATCATCTAAGACTCAATAGAACAATCATAATGAACTATCATTTGAAGATCAGGATAGTAATCGTCTCAAGTGCCCTTTGAATCTCATTCGGGACCATATCAAATGGAGCCTCAAGAATCATAGACATGTATCAAGATAATGCTAAACAACTTATGGAATCAGAGACATTTGTCGTCGTAGAGTCCTTAGGAATAGGAGATTATACATCCAATTACTATTTAACAAATAGAAGGCTCGAGGGCAATAACTCAACTACTTTAAGAATTTTACCATTAAGAAGTGAATAAGAGTCATGAATCATACTCGGAGCTTATGAATGGAATTACCCCCAAAGCTCATATCATATATCACTTATATCTAAGATATGCCAAAAGAAAGGAGAGATAACTTTACATACCTTTAGCACTTATTCGCAACACAACACGTATACGCTACCCGAAGAGTGTCAACCTATATTAAGATGTCAAGAACTATGCTTAAGTTACCTGAAGGTCCAAAATATATTCTAATGTTAGTAACTCCTTTCTAGAAAATTAGGCGACATTTCTCTTATATTCAAATCAACTTCGTAACAACTAAGCCAACATTAATACCCACATGTTCATGTACTATATCATATCGAGGCTATTCGAGACAAGACTCAAAAATATGCCGGACAGCCCGCATGCTATGCCGAATCATCCTACACATAACTTTTGATCATAACCCTTTAACACAATAGCTCGGCCAACATGCAACACAATATCTAACTTTAGCTATTATTAATCTTCCGAGCTTAATAAGAATAACAATGTACCAAACCAGTCCCCAAAACGGCTCAAATAGAAAGTTAACATTAATATATATAATTTCCTTTACTTTTAACACATAATCCATAACCATAATAGCAAAACAACTATCAACCCAATTTAGTTTATGCAATTCCAATTCTGCCCATTTCAACACCAACACTTAATTATGGGGTTTTCTCACTTTCAATTTTATTTAATTCCTTCATCCTTGTATAACGGCAACAACCACGATGTTAGTTAAAATTAATTCACCCTTTTTACTTCAAAATAGCCCCTACATGGATTCAACACCCTTCAACAGTAACGTGTATAATTTCATATTTCCAGTCCATATTTACACATCCACAATATTTTTAAATCCTTACTAAAATGTGTGAAAAGAGGATCAAACCTTACCTTAACAAGTGGGCTTCTTGAACTTGCTGAAATTTGTAGGTTCACATTGAACCTCTTTGCTGACCTAATGATGAATCCCACATTGCTAATCACCTACCAATAGGTCAAAATTACCTTAGAGAATTAATTTAATGTCCACAATTGAGGAGCTTATTTGCTGCAGCCATGGCAGAAGCTCTCACCCTCTCTTTATCTATTTTTCCTTAAGTTGGGAAGAAGAAGAATGAGCTAAAAATGAGCTCTTAGTCATTAATTTAGGCTTATATACACAACCCTTAAGAGTAACATGTGTCCATCCCCCAAGGGTGGCACGTTTCCATCCCATTAATGCACCAACCAGCTACTGCCACGTGTCTTGGTGGGGCCCACTTAGTAGTTTAGTTTAATTAACTAAATTAATCATAATTAATTACTAATCCCCACTTAATTTATGCCACAAGTTTGTAAGTAGTTGCATCACCTACTTGCCCTTTTCGTAAATGCATCCCATACATTCTAAGTAGGTACATCACCTACTTACTCTTTTTCGTAGGTTCGTAATCTAGTCTTATCTTAAGAATCTGTGTGATCCTTGCTAATTAAGCTTGACGTGTACACAAGTAGCTTAATTATGCAAGACATCCAAACCGGTAGCTTATGCAAGTAGGTCGATTACCATAACTCATTATTTGGCCTCAAACTCCTTTCAAATCCTTCCAAACCTATTTCCAACCATCACTACTCTCATAGAACTAGTCTATGCAAAATATGAGGCATTACATCCTCCCATCCTTTGGATCATTTGGTAACTCATGGATAACATAGATCACATGACAACTTTAGAGAAGCTTAAAAAAATGTTCTGATGTACAAAAGTACGGGGTATAACAACAACTTCCTTGTTCCTTAACTTCTTGACTTGCTGGGCCAAAATCTCAACTAGGACCTCTTCATAGGTCAAGTTTTCTTCAACATTAACCACCTTCAAAGGCACAATTAAACTCGAATCACCTACACACTTCCTCAACACAGACACATAGAATACCGGATGAACCACAGTAATTTTCAATGGCAATTCCAACTCATAAGCAACCTTAACAACCCATCTCAAAATCCTATAAGGCCCCATATACCTAGGGCTCAAAT
Source organism: Solanum dulcamara (assembly GCF_947179165.1). NCBI lineage: Eukaryota > Viridiplantae > Streptophyta > Magnoliopsida > Solanales > Solanaceae > Solanum > Solanum dulcamara. The sequence goes on along the minus strand of NC_077247.1, from coordinate 9,008,041 downwards.
TTGACTTTTTACCAAATAGAACTACACCCTTCATGTTGAAACCTTTAAGTAAACCCACTCATCTATACTACACTCAAGATCTTCTTCTAGAATCGGAATAGGACTTTTGTCGACTCTGAGCCATCTTCAACCTCTCTCTAATGACCCTCACCTTTTCCAAAGAATCAAGTAACAAGTCGGGACATAATAAAGTCATCTCACCAACTTCAAACCAACCTATCAGAGACCTACATCGTCTCCCATACAAAGCCTCAAATGGTGCCATCTTGATGCTTTAGTGGAACTATTATTATAAGCAAACTCAATAGGCGGTAAATGGTAATCCCAACTCCCTTTGAACTCTAACACACAAGCACTTAATATATATTCTAGTGTTTGAATTATTCGTTCGGCTTTTCCATTGGTTTGAGGATGGAATGTGGTACTTGGCTTTACTTTAGTACCAAGCCCCCTTTGAACCGATTTCCAAAAATGTGAAGTGAATTGTGTACCACTATCTAAGATAATTGACAACGGCACACCATGCAACCTTATCAATTCCTGAATGTACAACTTAGCATAATCCTCAGTACTATAAGAAGTCTTGACCGGTAAAAAGTAAGCCGACTTTGTCATCCTATCAACAACCACCCAAATTGAGTCGTGATCCTTCTGAGTACGAGGCAAACCTACTACAAAGTCTATGTTCATATATTACCATTTCTAAGTGGAGATTTCAATGTCTTATGCTAGGCCACTCAACCTTTGGTGTCCGGCCTTGACTTGTTGACAATTTGGGCATTCGGCCACAAACCTTACTATGTCCTTTTTCATGCCACCCCCCAATATATCTCCTTTAAATCTCGGAACATTTTTGTCGAACCGGAATGAATATAATATGAAGAATTGTGAGCCTCCTTGAAAATCAAACCCCTTAATCCATACATATTCGAAACACATAATCAACCTTGGTAATGAAGTACTCCATTCCTCCTAGTGAAAAGACTTCTACTTCTTATCTCCCACCAATTTCTTTAACTCCACTAATATCGGATCAAGGTATTTTATTGACTTAACATCTACTACCAAAGATAATTCGGACCCATTTTTCACAAACCCACCATTATTATCGAAACCACTCAACTTCACCCCTAATCTAGCTAATCGGTAGACATCCCTTACTGACTATCTTTTCCCTTCATCAACATGAGTCATACTCCTTATGGACACCCTACTAAGTGCATCGACAACAACATTGGACTTACCCAAATTTTAATGCATACTCATATCATACTCCTTGAGGAGTTAGATCCACCTTCTTTGACTTAAGTTAAGATCCTTTTGGGTGAACACATATTGGAGACTTTTGTGATTGTTAAATACATCCACATATACTCCATAGAGGTAATGCCGCTAAATCTTTAGAGCAAACACAACAGCTGCTAACTCAAGATCATGGATAGGGTAGGTATGCTCATACACCTTCAATTGCCTAGAATCATAGGCTATAACCTTGCCGTTTTGCATCAAAACACAACCCAAACCAACCTTGAAGCATCGTAATATACAATGAACCCTTCTAATCCTTTTGGTAGAGTTAAAATTAGAGCGAAAGTAAGTTGATCTTTCAAAGTTTGAAAACTCTTTTCACACTCATTCGTCCATAGGAACTTTGCCTTCTTTTGGGTCAATTTTGTCAAAAGAGATGAAATGAAAGAGAACTGTTTGAGGAACCTTCTATAATACCCGGCTAGATTCAAAATGCTCCTAATGTCTGAAGGATATAATGGTCTAGGCTAATTTTTTGCTGCTCCGTCTTCCTACGATTAACCTTGATTCCCTCTCCGAATACTATGTGACCAAGAAAAGCCACCTCTTTCAACCAAAATTCGCACTTAATAAACATGAAAACAATTGCCTATCAAGGTTTGAAGCATAATTTTCAAATTACTCTTATGTTCTTCCTCACCCTAAGAGTAAATCAAGATATCGTCAATGAAGGCCACCACAAATGTATCAAGGTAGAGTTTGAACTCCCTATTTATTAGATCCATAAATACCACCGGTTTATTCATTAATCCAAACAAGACATCACCAAAAACTCAAAGTGGCCATACCTTGTTCAAAATGCCATTTTGGGAATATCACGCTCCCTTACTCCTAATTGATGATAGCCGGACCAGAGATCAATCTTTGAGAATTGACTTGCCTCTTGAAATTGGTCAAACAAATCATCTATCCTAGGGATTGGGTATTTGTTCTTAATGATCACTTTGTTCAACTGACGGTAGTCTATGCACATCCGAAGTGACCCATCTTTCTTTCTCATAAACAACAAAGGAGCACCCCATGATGAAATACTTGGCCTTATGAATTCCTTTACCAACAAGTCCTTTAATTTTTCCTTTAACTTTTAATTCTACTGGGGCCATTCAATAGGAAGGAATAGAGATAGGTTGGGTATCAGAGAGAAGATCGATACTAAAATCAACTTTCCTTTTGGGAGGGATACTGGGGAGGTCATCAAGAAAGACCTCAGAAACCTTATGAACCACAGGGACCGACTTAGAAAAAGGAATTTTAGAGTTCACATCCATAACCCTCATAAGATGATAAATACAACCCTTGGAAATTAATTTCCGAGCCTTAAGACAAGAAATGAACCTACCATTTACTATCGAATCATGACCCTTCCATTTAAGAATAGGCTCACTTGGAAATTGAAACTTAACTCTACGAGTTATACAATCTATAGAAGCATATGATGCATGCAACCAATCCATCCCAAGAAACATTAAAATCTACCATGGCAATCTTAATGAGATTACAAGGAACCACTTTGTGCAAGATAGACATGGGACAACCCTTATAGACTTTTCTATAAACAATTGACTCATTAATGGGGACAGACACCAAATAGGATTCCAATAATATTTCGGATAACACATCAAACCAATTAGCAAGAAATGGACTAACAAACAACAAATTGGCACCTGTATCTAACAATACATATACATCAAAATCCAAAAAACTTTAACATAACGGTGATGACCTCAGGTGCTTCTTCAACTTCTTATTTCCCATGCAAATCATAAAATTAGTTGGTGAATTCTCCACTCCCTTGATCTTGTCCACCATGAGAAATTTGGCCTTGAGGCCTACCATCACTACTTATAAAATATCTAGCTTGGTGTCCCACTTTTACCTCACTTGAAGCATGCATTGGATCCGGCTAAGCATTCTTCTTTGTGAGTCTTTCCACACTTCTTACAAGAGGGGAAAGCTTGACCACCCACATTCTTCCTTGGAACCATAGTAATTGCACATTTGTCCTTGTTGAACCTTGGAGGAGGAGTATTTATGGGACCTTGCCCCATGAATCTTTTCCCACCTTGTCCCTTTCCACCACCATTATAACCAAACATTTGGTGAGTGAACCCTCAACCATCAACTCTAGCCTTCTTAAACCTTATTGATCTCTCCCTCAATTTGGCTGTATTGCATTCTTTAGACATCAAACTAGAAACATCAAAGATGAATTTGCTCTTCTTGCCCTTGGGTCGGAGACCATGAAAGGAGCATACTTAGATAATTTGGTGAATTTTAGGGCATACTCCTTCACACTCATGCTCCCTTTGCAAAGGTTGACGAACTCTTAAATCTTCCCCTCCCTTATCTCCAAAGGAAAGAATCAATTTAAGAAGGCACCCTTGAACTCTTCCCTTTTTATGGGTTCCATATCTTTACCCTTATCAACAACCTATTGCTCATACCAAACCCTTTCTACGCCCTTGATTTGATAGGCCACTAGCTCAACCTTTTTAATTTAGAGGTACTCCCATAATAGCCATAATCCGATAAACTTCCTCATTGAACTCCATTGGGTCCTCATCTACCTTGGAACCATCAAATTTGGGTGGATTCATCCTTTTGAAATCCCAAATCGTAGAAGCTGGGTAGGAACTTGAGGAGGAGGAGGAACAACATATTGATTGGCTAATAAAGTAATGATATTTCAAAACTCCGCATGTCTAACTCCCTTATCAAATGGAGCCTTGAGAACTGAAAAACTGGGGCCTAATTAGCATCCATTGCTCTAGGTGGAGGTGCTCTCCCTCGAGGCATTATCTAGAAAACACAAAATGATTTGTTAGACAAAGAAAGTCTTAGAAAAAATCTAAGGCACGATTTAAATTATGAAAGAAGAGAAAGTTTCCTAAATGCCTCATAGCCTCATATTCATAATTGTGGTGTGCTTCACAATCATGAACAAGTCCCTATTTGATGCGGTATGTTGGACTCCGAGGACCATTCAAAACCTTGAGCTCTGATACCAAATTTGTCATGATCCAAGCCTAAGGCCTAGATGTAACACAACAAGACCCTCCTATACATCAATCAATCACATCAACCAACTACAAAACTGTGTTTCTCTTCTATGGTTGTTCCTTTGTCTATTTTAGTTACTAAAAATTAGATAGACTTTTTTTGTATATTTATGTAAGCGGAGAGTCTCCCTTATTTACGTCTTCTTAGTATTATTGTATTGAGAGGAGTCCTCTCCTAGGTACATATTCTAAGTTTTCTCCATCTTGTAAATGAGAATTAGTCGAATGGTCTTAGTAGGCTAGTCGACTTATGAACTACCTTAATCTCGGAGGTAAGGTTTATGCCCCCTCCATGTATTTTTCTATTTTTATTTATAATAAGGCTTGGGGGTATGCGGCTCAACCCCTGACCTCCATGAGGGGTGACATCCTTAGGTAATGTCTATTCTCCAAAAAAAAGTACCTCAAATAAGCATCTTAGCATTCATTTAGCCTTTCATAGGTAATGATAATAAATAAACAAACGGAAATAAGGGGAAATAGGGACTATGGGGAAACATCATAACAAACATCAATAGTCAAGATTTGTCTTATATTTTTCCAATAATACCTCTAGTCTTAGACTTGAGGGGGCTAAGTAATATCCCTAGCTCACCCTCAACCAAAATGGAAATGAAGTACCATGACAGATGTCTAAAGATCTCAAAATAACATAAGCTAGAAAGAAAGGAATATTGTTCCTGAAATATGGAAACTCACCAAATAGTAGCCTTCAAACAATCTCAGCTATCCACGTAGAGGAGAACGAGGAGGAACATCGATCCCTATAATGTGACATCATGTAGGCAAAAGAGTATGCGTTAGTACTTTGAATGTACTAAGTATGTAGGCATGCAACATAATGGCTAACATTAAGACATTTATAAAGTAAAGTACATAAGTGAGTGCATGTATAAGTAATCAAGTAAATAGCCTTTGAAACATTCATTTGTACAAGATGACTATAACCGACATTAAGACCATGTGAGCTATAACATGGAATCCAATGTAACCTCCTAGATTGGAAGGGGATACTACATGCCAAGGTAGAATTCCGTCAACATTCACTTTTTTTTAACATTTAATGGCGATTTGTGGATCCACTAGCCTAACCTACAAGATATCCTATGTTGGCACATAATTAATGAAACAAGAGGTTGTTACTAGATTCCCTTACTGAACCCCACCTCAAGCCTCATGGTGCAAAGTCAAATTCCATGAAATAGTATATCGTAGTAACGTAATCATACGTATAATTTAGGACATTAAATCATCAATCGGTAGAATAGCTCCTTAAAACCTTTAGTGATTCAGGTATGCAAGAATTGTCCTTATCGCATAAAGAATCCATTAGCTTAGGTGAGAAATCCTCTCACCAACATTCATCATTTCATTCAAGAATCCCTTAATCATAGTCATTAGATTTCTTAGACATTTATATGGAGTCCAAACTTTCAAATCATGCTTTAATGAAAATAGAGTGAAACTAGGTGGGTTCAAGTCAATAACTTTCAAAGATGTAGGTACATGAAATTATGCATAAGCATTATGATTTTCATCAATTAAAATCATGTTTAAAACAACCCACCATGAATTTCAAGAACCTTTAAGGAACTAAGTAGAGAAAATAATTGCTATCCTTCTATCTATGCATTTGAAATCATATTACATCAAAATAGACCAATAATCAATGGTGCAATCATGATTCATGCTATTAAGTAAAGATTAGAATGACCTATAAGAAAATCTTACTTAAATTCAAGAGATTTAATTAAAAAGGGTTTTGGACTCTATTGATGGAAGAACTCATGGATAAAGACCCACATACCTTAGAGTAAAACTTTGAAGAAGAATGGAAGAAGTCTTGAGAAGCTTGAAGAAATCTTGATGCTTGGTCTTCAATGGAGAGCCTTGAAACCCCGTTAGTTTGAGAGGAATTTGTTGGAGATGATTTGGGACAAAGAGGGAATGAAATCTAGGGTTTTAGATAGTAAAAAAGGTGCAAAATAACCCCAAATTTTGTCCATACCCGCTTATATATGTTAAGGGAATTGCCCAAGTTTCCCTTACTTAAAACTGGTAATTTTCACAGAAATTTGAACTATCCAGGAATAGGTACACGATGCGGAGGCGCTCCTCCAGAGTTTATTCTTTCGCGAAGTTCAATTTTTGCCAGATTTGAGCTCAACTTGATCTTGGGAATTTTTTCACTAATAGAGAATAGGTCCACGATGCGCCTTGGTCGTGGAGTCTTCTGTTTTGGGCATTTCTTGAAATTTCATCGCGCGAAAAATGAGTCCAAAAAGTTCTCCAAAGCCATTTTCCCTCTTCTTTACCTTATTATAACACATTACAACCTTCAAAACACACGAGACTTACATTATGTCATATGACGAACAAATTGAGATAGAGAAGCTAAAAGAGAAAGCAAGGGAGTCCAAGAGAGCTTTGACCAATAGTGGTGAGTATTCTCATGGAAAATCCAGTAATGGTGGTCATTAAAAATTTTGCCCAAAGTTCTCCAGCCAAAATTCTTCTAACATTCTTGCTCTAAGTTCAACAAGGATATGGTGCCTAATCCTATTCCTCAAGTAGGAGCTTCTAGTGGCCAAACTATTCCCTCATGCAAGAAGTGTAAGAAAAGGCATCAAAGAGAGTGTTTGGAAGGATCAGGCACTTTCTTTGGTTGTGGCAAGATGGGTCACCAAGAGAAAGATTGTCCTTCGAGTGCTGGTAGAGGTGGAGGTGGTCAATTCCTGACTCTGACTACTTTCATCCATCTGGCTCACCATGGTACTACTTCAGGTTTGAGTAGCGGTCGACGCCAAAACATATTCTTTGCATTATAGACTCATCAGGAGTTGGAGTATTTGCCCGATATGGTGACTAGTCTGTTAAAAGTTTTTGAGTTTGATGTTTATGAATTATTAGATCCGGGTGCTACTTTATCTTTTGTTGCTCTTTATCTTGCTATGAAATTTGATGTCTGTCTTGTTAGAGCCTTTTTCGATCTATACTCTTGTTGGTGATTATGTTTTGAATTAAAGCATCTATAGAGATTTATCCAGTCTTAGTTTTTTAGAAATTTACCTAAGTTGATCTTTTAGAGCTTGATATGACCGATTTTGATGTTACTCTTGGTATGGACTGGCTTCATGCCTGTATGCCTCCGTTTGTTGTAGAACTCATGTGGTTAAGTTTCAATTTCCTAATGATCCAGTCCTAGACTGGAAATGTAGCTACTCCATTTTTAAGGGTCAATTCATCTCATGACTTAAAGTTCGGAAAATGATTTTTAAAAATTACATTTATCATCTAGCATGGGTCAGGGATACAAATTATGAGTCCCCTCCTCTTGAGTCTGTTTTAGTTGTTAATGAGTTTCCAAAAATGCATCTCGATGATCTTCCTGGTATCCTTCCCGAATGGAAGATACACTTCAGTTTTGATCTCCTTCCCTATACCCAACCTATCTCTATTCCTCTTGATTGGATGACTTCGACAAAATTAAAGAGTTAAAGGATTAGTTTAAAGATTTATTAGATAAGGATTTTATTAGATCGAGTATCTTTCCATAGGGTGCTCTAATTCTCTTTGTTAGAAAGAAGGTTGGTTCTCTCCCTATGTGTATTGACTCAAGGCAATTGAACAAAGTCACAATAAAAAATAAGTATCCCATTCAAAAGATTGACTTCAAAGAGTAATTTATTTCTCAAAGATTGATCTTCGATCGGGCTATCATTAACTCCGAGTAAGAGAATTTGACATTTCAAAGATGCCCTTTTAGAACTCGGTATAGTCACTTTGAAGTTTTGGTTATTTCTTTTGGACTAACGAATTATCCTACAAATTTAATGGTTTTTACGAATAGGGTGTTTAAGCAATATTTGGATACATTCGTTATCATATTCATTGATGATATATTGATCTATTCTGGGAGTGAGGATGAGCATGCCGATCCTTTAAGGATTGTTGTGAAAATTCTCAAGTATCATCAATTATTTTCTAAGGTTAGAAAGTGTGAGTTTTTGTTGAATTCGGTTTGTGGGTAATTTTCACTCATTTGGAGCTTGTTTCTTATGCTTTTGTGTTGTTAATCTAAAGATTGAGGCTAATTACCCTTTGAATTGTGTTTATTTTAGGTATTTGTGGCTTCTAAGGAGTTTTGATGAAAAACACATGAATTGAGGAGAAAAAAAGAGCAAAATGACTCTTTGATGTCACTTTTGCGACAAGATCTTACCTTTCCTGAACAATCAATAACATGTCAAGTTTGCTTTTGTGATCAAGCAGAGTTTGCTTTAGCGAACTGGTCAACAGGGTCAGAGTTTGTGTTTATGATCAAGAACTCACTTTTTCTAGGTTCGTTTTTGCGATATTCTTGTCGCTTTGGAAACTGGATTAGTAGTGTTAAGGGAAAATAGGGGATTTCACACATTTGGACTCCAAATTCTCACAAAAGCTGATGGAGACCTTATGGGAAAAATATCTTTTTACATATTTTACATTTTTTATATCTTGGAAAATATTGAACACCTTAGAACTAGGGGTGTGCAAAAAACAAAATGACCAATAAATTAAATTTAAAAAATGCTATTGGTTTATTTCTATTGGGTTAACACATTTTTAGTGGTTTCATAAAAACAATTATCAGATTATCGGCTTGATATTGATTTTTAATGTTGAGTTATTAGGTAAACTGATAACCCATTAATACTATAGTAATTTACTACTTTACCCATGCATAAATATTAAATATTAATATCAGCACGTTATTGTTTACTATTTTTGCACTTTAGCCTTTAATTTATATTATTGTACTAATTCTTTAATTTATATTGCATTTGTATATTTGTTTTTATTTAGTTTTGATTGATGAGACTCGGAACAGAGTTAACGATAGATTGGAGGTTTGGAGACAAACGCTGGAGTCCAAAGGGTTCAGATTGAGCAGGACCAAAACAAAATACTTGACGTGCAAATTTAATGTTGCGATAGAGGAAGGGGGCATGGAAGTGAGGCTTTCCACTCAACCTATCCCTAAGATAGAAAGCTTTTAAATATCTTGGATCCATTATCCAGAGTAGTGGGGTCATCGATGATGATTTCACGCACCGTATTGGGGCAGATGGATGAAATAGAGGCTTGCTTCTGGAGTCCTGTGTGATAAAAAAGTACCACCTAAACTTAAAAGGTAAATCCTACAGAAGGGTGGTTATATCAGCATTGTTATATAAAGTGGAGTGCTGGCCAGTAATGAACTCTCATATTCAAAAGATGCATTTGGCATAGATGAGGATACTGAGATGGATGTGTGGACACACTAGGAGTGATAAGATAAGGAATGAGGTTACTCGGGAGAAGGTGGGAGTGACATCTATGGAAGACAAGATGAGAGAAGTGAGACTGAGATGGTTTGAGCATGTGTAGAGGAGGGGTGTCAATGCCCCAATTAGGAGGTGTGAGGGATTAAATTTGGGGGTTATGTGAAAGGGTAGGGGTAGACCAAAAAAATATTGGAGAGAGGTGATTAGACAAGATATGGAGTTACTCCATATCACCGAGGACATGACCTTAGATAGAAAAGAGTAGTGGTCGCGAATTAGGGTAGAAGGCTAGTAGGGATAGAATGGTGTTTGTCTGTGCTAGTTTAGGGTGGTCGTAGGTCTAGGCATGCCTTTATAGTTGTTTTGTTATTGCCTTTGATTACCATATTTCTTTGCTATCATTATTGTTCTTGTCCTGTAAAATTTGCATCACTTTTCATTTTTTTGTGCCATTATGCTATATATATTATTTTTCTGTTTTACTTGGACTTGTGACTTTTGAGCTGAGGGTCTTTCGGAAACAACCTCTCTATCTCCATGAGGTAGTGTAAGGTCTGCGTACACCCTACCCTCCCTACACCCCACTTGTGGAATTTCACTAGATATGTTGTTGTTACATACTATTGTTTCTATTTTATGAGCATTATGTAATGTTATATTATTGTTCTGTCGCGCCAAATTATTGGAGAAATCGTATATTTATTTTATGAGTATTTTCTTATTATTTAAACTAAAAATTGAACCATTAAGGATCAATAATCGATAAACCAAAAATCGATAAGAAATATCTTATTGGTTTGGTTATTGGTTTAGTATATTTAAAAATTGAAAATCGATATTACATAAAGTCGCATAGAACCGACCGATATACATCCCTACTTATAGCCTTGAAGAACATTCCATAGCTCGGGCTTAGGTTTTTATAGCAAGTTTTCTTACAGTTCACCTTTCGATTGATGATTGAACTCTAAATTATAACCTTTTTTATCCTTTCTTCATTTTCTTGCTTTGTATTGCGTGAATTGTAGGTATAATTAATCATAGTTGAATTGGGGGGTTCTTGTGCTAGAAATAGATAATTGATTGGGTTATTGATTTTATTCTTTTTTTTGCAATTAATTGAATATATTGTCATTTATGAATTGTGTCTTTGATTATCTAATCCATTTCATGCTTAAAATGTTTTCCTATGGAGTTGATCACTCTCAGGATTTGCCCATTTAATTTGATTGATCTTGAAAGTGTCAATTGAGGTTGGTTAAAGTTGATTAGTCCATAATTTATGGTTTAGCAACTCATATATCGGATTTAAGCTAGAAAATACTGAATCCATACATTGCCTAGTTGAATTGATTGTATTGTCACTCAATTAGGTTCAAAAGAATTAGTTGAGAAATATTTGCCTATATTCGAGAGAAATAGGTGGATGATTTAGATTCTAGGAATATTTGATTTTACGCATGATTGATTGAGACTATATGAGATTAAGTTGCAATGGATCATGTGCATTCTAATTAACTTCCCATTCCCCAACTTCCCCTTCATTCCTTTCTTGAAAAGACTTTTGCTCTCGTTCCCGTGTTCCCTTTTCTCTTATCCTAAATTTTTACCAAAATCTTCATATTATAATTGTATCTTTTTCTCATGACCCAAGCTAGACCCTAGGTGCGACACGGTAATTAAAATCCCAAGGGATTCTAATCAAGCCTCTTAGCATATCATTCATGAGCATACATAAGGTAAGTAAAGCAATAAAACTAAGACATAGATGCGGAAATATGTCTCAATATGATAGTGCCAATAAAAGAGAAAAAGTCTTAAACTCGAAATGAAAGATAACATAGACTCCACGATATCCAAAATGCCTCTACTATCTAGATGGGGGCATAAGACAAGCTCCTAGCTCACCCGTGACAACATAAAAAGTCATAAAGACAAATGAAAAATAAAATGTTGTGTCCTCGAAACATGAGGACTTACAATAATAAAAGTACAAGCTGAACTCTACTCACGACTAGGAGGTGCGCGATGATCATCCGACCCTATATTATGATACAATGTTGGCAAAAGTATGTATTAGTACAGGAATACACTAAGGATGTGAGAAGTATGTATGAATAATAAAAATATGACATAACTAGTATGAACATGATTTGCATGACCAATATCCTTAAAAGGATGAGTAAACTTGAAAATATTTAAAACATCATAATCATATGGTCAATGCATCATAAAAAAAAGTATAAGAAATCATATCATAGCATATACCTTTGTGTGGGATAGGACCTTTAACTGATACTTAAGACCATGTGAGCTATAACATGAAATCTTATGTACTCCCACATAAAAAAAAGAGAGGCTACTTGACAAGGTAGACTCAGTGATGGGACCTTTCTTTAACATTGGGCTATTTTCACTAGCTATGCCATATTGGCAACCTACGATGGCAACGTAGTTAGGGACTATACATTGCTACTAGGATTCTCTTGGGTAGATACTTTGGCTATCGGACCGAACCCCACCTAAAATTCCTCTCTTTGCTTAGTCCTTATCCCAACGGAATTCATTTAAACATAATCATTAACATCATTAGAAAATATTCTAATAGATACCAATCCAACATTTATAAAATAATTATAGGAGTAGTTCATTCATCATCTTTAACATGAGTGTGTGAGAAAAACCTATCAAAACTTTTGTACTTTGCTTGAGTCATCATTGGAACATCATTGAAGCATCATTAACATCATAAGTTCATCATCATCAAAGCTTTTTATAAAATTGTTTATCAATTCATATCATAGAGCCATAGATTTATAGTTGAAAAATAGCGTAATGCATGGGTCCATGTGAAATATATTGGAAATCATATACTATAATGAATTCATGTATGATAATGAAGAATAACATTGATTGAAATGAAATAACAAGGACCTATAAAGAATTGACATAAAACCCTCATAAATTGGGTGAACTTGAATTGAGAGATTGAGATCTTTTGGGACCCAATGGATTAATAGAATCCATTAGTGAAATCCCACATATTTTGATCTATTGAGCCGTAAATGCAGTGATTATGGAGGCTTGAACTTGAAATTACTTGAATCCTAACTTTCTTGAAAATGAAACCCTTGGGAGAATATTTTTAGAGATAAGATTCTTGCAATAGATGATTGGGAGTGATTGAGGGGAATTCAAAGGATTTAGGTAGTTATAGTGTTATGTCTTAGACTTAAAATGATGCAGTCTAGGAATTAAATGAGTTAGAAAGGACAAAAGTGCCTTTACTTAACACTAACGGAAAACAACTGGGCGAGATAGTCCATGCTTGCCGACCCAGTCGGCGAGTCGCCATTCTCCCTTGTTACCTCACAGATCATCTTTAATTTTAAGGGAATTCCTCTAAACCTATCAGCAAGCTCGACCTTGTTCACCTTTCCAGTTTGGCGGGTCATCGAAATCAGCTTTCCCTTGCCCAAACTTTAACAACTTGCCAACTTCTTCAAACTTATTGCCGAGATCATCTAGCTTGCATAAGATCGTTGGCGAGTCGCCAAAACTTACTCTTCCTCGCCAACCTTCCCTGCTTCTAAGAATCCTTGTCCGCTAATTTATCTGATCTTTTGGGCGAGCTGAGCTTGCCCACTGTCACGACCCAAGCCTTAGACTAGATGTGACACAGCGAATGAAGAACTCAAAGGTACCTCACCCAAGCCTCTTACGCTTAATTGAGAATTTCATCAATAATGATAAATCAAACACAAGCGGAAACATAAGGGATAACGGGACTAAGGGTTTTCACATACGATGAGAAATCAAGTCAACATAACATCATTTACTATGTACAACTATATCTTCTACATTAAATACTTGGTGGGGGATAAGACATTTTCCTAACTCACCCTCAAGATAAAAGTCAACTGATACCAAAAGTAACTCAAGTGTCTAAACACAACATAAGCTAGAAAGATAGGAGTATTTTTCCCGGATGATGGGAATTCACCAATAGTAGTAGCCTTCAAGGATCAACCTTGCCATGAGGAGGAGAGTGTGGAGCAATACCGGTTCCTACGTAGTGATATCATGTAGGCAAAAGTATGCATTAGTACATTGAATATACGAAGTATGTGAGCATGCTAAAATGAAGAACATCAAGTCATATATAGGCAATATGCATAAGTGAGTGAATACATGAGAAACATCATATGAAACCTTAAAATATTCATTTTGTGGGAAGAGGACCGTACCAATAGTTAAGACCATGCAAGCTATTACATGGAATCCAACATAACCCCCTAGTTGGCACGGGGAGACTACTTATAGGGTAGAACTCCATCAATATTAAACATTTCTTTAACGGTAACTTTAATGGATAATCGTGGATCCACTAGCCTAAATAGCTGACAAGGGCCCTATGTTGGCACATATTAATGCAATATGAGACTTTACTTAAGGACACTTAGGTTGAGTCCCCATCTACATGCTACATTCGGTGCTAGGTCAATCCCACAGAATACATTTGAAATTCATAATAGCATAATAATTTATATAACTTACACATCAAATCATCATTCGGTGAAATAGCTCATTAAAACCTTTCATTTGATTCAAATGTGAGAATTGTCCTTTCACATTGAAACCTTGCTTTCGCTAAGAATCCCTTTCATCCTTCAATCATTCAATCATAAGACTCCCTCATCATAAATATTTACTTCGTAAACTTTCATTTGGAGTCAAAGCTTTCATTTCAACTTTACTTTAGCATAAAGAAATTAGGTGGGTTCATTTCATAAAAACCTTCATATGCCTTTAAAGAATACTTACATGCATGAGAGTGATAAAAATACATCAAAATACACATCTTAAAATAACCCACCATATACATCTTAAAACCATTTTCAACCCTTCATATAGGCACTTTAACAATTCAATTATTTCATGAAATTGAGAGTCAATATACATCAATATATGTAAATAAACTTAAAATATATCATAATCTATGCATTTAGACTCATAATGTAAAAGCCCATGAGAATTAATCATTTGGAAATTTTAATATCAAGTTGGGAATTGTTTGGGATCCATAAATGGAAGAACCCATGGATGAAAAACTACATACCTTGGGGACACAAAATTCATATGAAAACATGAGGAAGAAAGGATACTTGAATATGCCTTGAGTAGAAACCCTAGCTCTAGCTTGAAGTTCTTGGGAGAGTTTAAGAAGAGAGAATTTGAGAGTATTGAGTCTAAGAATGGAGAATGAGGTTTAGGAAGAGTTTATCTCCTTAAGATGGAAGAATTCAGCCTCCAAAATGACATCACTTCGAATTAAAACATAGGAAAAGACTAAAATTTCCCTCTTAAAATTTGTCCGGAATGGGATTCACAGGCACCCTTCACGGTCCATAGTGCTCACCACGGTCTGTGGTGGGGTCCTATGGTAAGGGAGTTGGAAATATTTTGGAAAATGGCCTGTAGAGTAGTCTCTAAAGTTTCACCACGGAACCCCTTCATAGTCCGTAAAGGGAATTATTGGCCGTGAAAGGTGGTCGTGGTGCAGGTCCTGCAAGTGGACTTGCACAGTGTCCACTAAGAGGATACACCATGTTCCGTGCATGGTTCCACGATCTTTGGTAGTCATCCATGGACCTAGTCTTGGGAAATTTCTTGAGGGTCTTGGGGAGGGGTCACTACGGAGGGATTCATCGCCCATGATTCTTACCACAGTCTGTGCTCCTCCATCGTGTTTTATCCCCTGCATTCTGAGTCTCTCAATCTCAACCATGGTTACTCATCATGGTCCATTATACATACCACAGCCCGTGATGGCTTTTACAGTCATTTCTTGGTGCCAATTTCTGCAACTTTCTACGAATTCATCCTTGGTTCCTTGGTTTATGACATTTCATATTTCTAGGGTCTTACACTCGCTTACTCAACTCAGCGAGTCGCCGAGTACCCTTCTTACTCACCTATCCTCCCTTCTCATTTGTTCTAGTCCTCAACCACTAAGGCGGGCTACTGAGCACTTCGGCGAGTTACCTAATGTGTTGGGCGAGCTTCATACCAAGTCATTTGGTGATTTCTCTTCATGGGTCAAAATTTCAACTTTTCAACTTTTGGGGCCTCACACTTTATTTCAGATTCAAACTAGTAGCTTGTTATTCTTTATTTCTTCAATTGCCTACACATTGTTCCTTGTGGGATTTGACCCCAACATTATATATTGGGTTTATATTGACAATGACCACCTACACCTTGATTTGGAAGGGTGTAGTTGAGTGTTATCAAAAATGGCGCCTTTGTTAGAGAACAATTTGGTGTTTTGAATTGATTTAGAGTTTATAGTTTACTAGTTTCTATCCAATTTGTGAATATTTGTTTTTGCTTTGTTTTTGTTTTGTTTCTATGGCTTATTGTGAAGGAACAATTCTTGGTGGTTGTAATTCCTATGTTGATGACCCATGACCTTGTTGTGGAGGACTTCATGTTGGGGTTAGTTATCTGAAAGCTTCTTTTGATGAACAAATGTGAGAAAAGTTGGGTGTGATAAGTCAATAGTGGCTCATAAGCTTGACCCAAAAGATTGGACATAGTGAGAAGCTACAACATCTAGTTCTAAATATGAGGGATGATTTCAGAAATTTACACCTAACTCGGTCCATGAAATGATCCAATTGAGTTTGAAATTGTGACTTTGAAGACCAACGTAAGAACAAGAATTGGTGCATGCCATGCTTCTCATCAAGTAGTCAATAATAGAAAATGGAAGTTTGGAATCTAAAGAAGAAGGGGTTGTGGTTGACATTAATGAAATCTTGGATATTTGCAATTGAGCCAAGCCAATAAAATTTCAAGATGCCAAAATCAAAAAAATGATACTAAAGTTGCAAGAAAAAGTCAAAAATATCATTTACGGAAACTATAGTTCATTTGGAAGTGAGAGTGTCATTCACTTGAAAGCCAACAGTTATGAAATTCAATGTTCGAAAGGTCTATTGATCCTCTCACTTATGCCCAATGACCCTAAAAGAAAGAATGATTTGAAATTGGGTAAGAAATTCAAGTCTTCAAAGTGGAGAGATCGAGTGATATTCTTGATGCTCTCATGTTATCCCCATGAATTTTGAAGAGAACTTGATTTGAAGTTGGGGAGAAGGTTTGTCCCTTCTAAATGGAAACACAAAGGATGGTGAAACCGGCGTTGCGTTGTGAGAGAAAGAGAGGGAAGGATAACAGGTTTGGCTATAAAAGGAGGGGGTCGTTTTTCCCTTTGAATAAAATAGAGCTATCCTATCATCCGCCGTACGCTTGATGGAAGGCAACCCATCAATATCCAAATATTTTTAAATTTTTAGCTTAATATTGAATTTTTGATTTTTAGAATAGATTAAGATTTTAATTTTTGACTAATCCTCATAATTTCAGAGTGTTTGGAAGTGTTTTAAACAGTTTGGGAAGCTAAAATTCAATTGGACTTGGGACACTTTTTGAAAGCTAAAGATCGCCAAAATGTGTTGGGCGAATCACTGAAATGGATCTAAGATCATCGAAATTTTCAAAGAGTTGAATGCAGGGAACACTCTCTAATATCACAAAACCTAAAGGAGTTCTGTTAAGCGAAGTCAGCAAAAGCGACACCCTCTCGGTAAAGAGAACAATGCTAAAGAGGAGGGGCACTCGTAAAAATGAACCATTCTCTCATTAAAAGATCGCGAAAGCGATACTGATGACGCTTAATCGAATATGGAATTTTCAAAATTCTTAAAAATGAAGACAAACGGTCCAAGTCAAAACATAAAAGGTTTTCTCTTACTTTTCTAAATTCTGTCCAAACTGTCTCTGGACTTATGAATCTTCCTCGTGAAAGCACAATCCAATATGCCTCTTTCACTATCTTACTCTCTAGATGTTAAATATACCCTTTTATTTTCTTATGATTTGTTTGAAAGTTGGAAATATTGTTTGGGGTGAAAACTTCTTATCTTGGGGAGGTTAATTTTTCATGAGAATTGACCGATTCTTGCTTGAAATTTATTGATTGTATGTGTGTAGGTTAATTTATTGCGATTGGGAAAGTCTTGAGTACCCATTTCATGTTCAAATTGTTGGTAAAATAGGTAGCCCACCTTATGTTTAAAAAAATGCTCATGACAACTCAATAATGAATTTGGAAATTTTGTTGATGATATGAGTGAGTTTTCGAATTATCGATTGATTTTGTTTGAGTAGAACTCATAGGGATTAATTTTTCTTGTGCAAAAATTGAATGCTCAAATTTGTATCATGGAATTGGGGCGACAGGCCATAAAGGTGAGCCTTCATTCACTAAAGCGATGTTTGCTAAAGTGTTGTCCTTCACTTTTGCGATTCTCACTTTTACGACCCTCTACCTCTAAAGCAATGTTCACTTAAGCGAACCTTTGGTCGCTTTTGCGACATCATAGGTTTCCTCTACACATTTTTTGAACACTGAAATGAGAAAGTTTGATCCCAAATTTTTTCTTAGTCCATTTCTTTGACTATAATCAGTAGCATTACATTGTTAAACAAATGCTTCTTACATTTTGTAACATTTCTCAAAATGCTCATAAGTGACTTAAAAATATCTTTGGAAAAGGCTTCTCACGTAACACATTATCCTTATCTATTTTGGCAAATTCAATTCCAAAATATCGATCAGAGGGTCAAAACCTGTGGAAAAATCATCTAGGTGGATTTTTAGGATCCATATATCGAAAGATAATTTTTTCAAAAAATTGGGAAAAACAATGAGGTGCGCGGTAGCTCCGTGTTGCCCACTTGTTCCCGTTAAGTATAATTTTTCCCAGAGTTAAAATCTGGCCAAAATTTGATCGCTAAAAATTAGCCTATATGGGAGTAGCTCCACGTCGCAGACCTGGGCGAGGTTTTTAGTCCGAATTCTGTTTTTAAGTAAGGGCACTTTAAAATTTTCCAAATTATTAGTTAATGAATATGGACATTTTTAGGGTATAATTCTACTCTACAAACTATCCTAAGCCTTTAATTTCATTCAGTCAATGACAATTCACCTATTTAAATATTTCTCTCTCTACAAAGATCTCAAGGACACCATTAAAGATTTTCAAGAAATTAACTCAAGTTCTCCATCAAAACGCTCAAATTCTTCAAAATACTTTAATCTTCTCACTCAAGGTATGTGGGTAATTGATCCTAGGGTACTTTCACCCATGGAGCCCAACAAATTCTCTACTAATCTTATGAGTTTTATGATCTTCATTCCAATTGCATGAATTGTGATTCTAATTATGATTATGGGTCTACTTTAATATAAATTGATGGTTATTGCATTGGATTGCATAATTTTTTCATGTATTTTCCTATATTGATCTTTTGGATTCATGCTATGAATTATGAGTATTTTTAATTATACTTCCAAATGATATTATCTTTATGAATTATGTATGGGCTGATAGAAAGTATATGATCATGCATGCTTTTAAGTCAATTGATCATGTATTCATGTTTTACCCTAATTTCCACGAATGAGTTAGATTATGTATGTATGATTTGTAATGTGGAAGGACAATATTCACATTGTACATATGTTATGAAAATGAGCTACTCTATGAATTTCAAACATATGATCATGTCTATGATGTATGTTAACTATGATTACTATGTTATGATACATATTCCATGGGATTTAACTTAGCACCGAGTGGACTTGAGGTGGAGTCCCTAGCAAAAGCCTTAGTAGCAGCCTCATGTCTCTTAAGCTACCTGCTACTGTAGGTTGCCTTCATAGCTTAGCTGTTGGATCCACATATAGCGTATGTACATCACCTGCCTAGAGGGGTAGAGTCTATAATGGCAAGTAGATTCCCCTTTCTTTTGGTGTAGGGGTAACATCGAGATTCTATGTTATGGCTCGCATGGTCTTATTGTCGGTTATGGTTCTATCCCACATATGTATGACCTCTTTTGTATGTTCGTGATTTCTAGTATGATTTTCAAATGCTTTGATCATTATGATTTTTCCATGACTTTACTGAACTCTTTTTACCATGTACCTTACTTGACCATTGCATCTTATTATTTATATTATATGTCATGCCCTCATATTTAGTACAGTCAAATGAACTAACACATATTGTTGCCTACATTGTCTCATAATGTAGGGGTTGAGGTTAAGGATCGTATCCACCTATGTGGCTAGTTGAGCTTTCCTATCCGATGAAGTTGTGGTAAGTCATCATTTATCGATGACTAGTTATCGAGTTGGTTATTGTTTCCAAATACTTTTTTTATGATTTATATTAAGGGTGAGATAGGGATATGTTAGCCCTCACCCATGTTCATGAGTAGAGGCATCTAGTTGGACAAATATTTCAAGTCTATGTTTTTATGTGACATTCTTCATTTACTATTCATGGTTTAGACTCTCTTATGATGTTTTCCCTTTTACTTTACCTTATGTATTCTTATGATATGAACAAGAGGCTTGGTTGGATATTTTTGGGTTTTTGATCACCATGTTATGACAAGGTCCTAGGTCATGTCATGACAAACTCGATATCAGAGCAGAGGGTTTTAGATATCCGAGGGTATCCAACATGCCGCATCAAGTAGAGTCTTATTCATTATTGTGAAGCGCATCACATCTATGAATAGGAGGCTATAAGACATTTTAGGAATTCTCACTTCTTTCATGATCTACGTCTTGTGATAGAGTGTGTCCTAAGACTTTCTTTCCTTAACGATTGTTCTTTATGATTTTTAGAAAAAATACCTCCAAGAAGACCACCGTTCGCGAAGGAAAACAATGCCAATGAAGCCCAAACTCCCTCGGATCCTCAAGATAATGGTCCCTTTCCCAACTAAGTGACTAATGCAGAGTTCTGGACCACCATTACTATGCTAGCCCAAGTGGTGACAAACTAAGGGGTTGCGGCTACTCCTAATCTTCCTACTCCGGCCTCAAGAGTGAGGGACTTTGCATGTATGAACACTCCAGAGTTTGATGGATAAAAAGTTGATGAGGATCCTCAAGAATTCATAGATGAAGTCTACAAGATAATGAGTATCTTGGGGGTGACTTAGGAAGAGAAAGAGGAGTTGGAAGCTTACTAACTTAGGGTGTTGCTCAAGTGTGGTACACTCAATGGAAGTTGAAAAGGGTGGATGAAGGTACTATTGAATGGAAAACCTTCAAACTTGCTTTTCTTGATCGCTTTTTCCCTCTTGAGATAAGGGAGGCTAAAGTGTTGGAGTTCATAAATCTTTTACAAGGCAATATGGGAATAAGGGACTGTGTCCTCAAGTTTACTAAGCTATCCAAGTATGCTCCTTCATTGGTTGTCGATCCACATGCCTGAATGAGTCAATTCATATCGGGGGTGTCCGACTTAGTTTCTAAGGAATGTCCTACCACTATTCTTGTTAAGGAGATGGATATATCTCGGCTCATGACTTTTATCGAACAAATTGAAGGAGAAAAGCTTAAGGAGATAAAGATGAGGAATTCTAAGAAGGCCCAATATGATGGTGGGTTCCCTAATTCTAGGAATGATGGTAGTAGTGGTTGTTCTCAACATGGCCAAGGTTTGGGGATAAAATTTGCTAAGGATAAGGTGTCATACCCTAAAGCTCAAGGAGGAGAGGGTGTGAATGCTAGTAGCCTTTCATTTCCTAAGTATGCAAAGTGTAGATAGAATCATGGAGGAAAATTCTTTATGGGAATGGGTGCTTGTTATGGATGTGTTAGGATGGGACACAAACATTACAGTGCCCTTATATTGCTAACAAAGGTGGAGAAGGTCGTCCTCAAGGAGGCCAAGTGAAACAAGGAACCCAAACTCAACCTAAGGGTGGTCAACGCAATAACTGATTTATGCTCTTCATGTTAGGCAAGATATGGATGAGACTCCCGATGTGGCCATGGGTATGTTATGGGTCCTTAAATTTGATGTTTATGCATTGCTTGATTTGGGTACAAACTTGTCCTTTGTTACTCCTTAACTTGCTATGAGATTTGATGTGTGCCCCGAAGTGTTATTAGAACTTTTTTTTGGTTTATACTCCCGTTGGTGATTCAGTATTAGCCAAGAGAGCTTGTAGAAATTTCCCCATGTCGGTCTTGCACAAGGTTATTCCATGTGATCTTGTTGAACTAGACATGACCGATTTTGACATCATTCTTGGCATGGATTGGCTACAAGCCGCTTATGCATCTATATGTTGTAGGACTCGTGTGGTTAAGTTTCACTTTCCTAATGAGCCTATTCTTGAATGGAAGGGTAATGATTTGGTGGTTAAGGGTTGATTCATCTTATATCTTACGGCCCAAAAAATGATATCCAAAGAAGGCATTTATCATATTGTGTGAATTAGGGACGTTGATTCTGAAACTCCTACTCTGGAGTCAGTCCATATAGTTAATGGGTTTTTCGACGATTTGCTCGGTATTCCTCCTAAAAGGGAAATTGAGTTTGGCATAGAGCTCCTTCCCGATACCCACCTATTTCTATTCCTCCATACTATATGGCTCTGGCGGAACTTAAAGAGTTGAAAGATTAATTGAAGGATTTGTTGGATAAGGGATTAATAAGGCCAAGTATTTCACCATGGGGTGCTCTCGTGTTGTTTGTTAGGAAGAAAAATTGTAACATCCCTCAAAAAAGTTCACAAGTGCCTTAAGAGTGCCTTGGGATTAGGCCACTCATGTGATGCATTATCCTTAATCTTTCTGGAAAATCTGAGTTCGGAATATCGATTAGGGGGTCAAAACCTATGGGAAAATAGTTTCTGTGGATTTTTTGGACCCTTAGATCGAAAGATAGATTTCTCAAGAAATAGGATAAAACAGAAAGGTCCGCGACAAGTCCGCATCGTGGACCTGGCAAGAATTTTCTAGCCGAGTTAAATTTTTAGTAATTGAGTTTTAGACTTTCCTAAATTGTTACCTAATGAACCTAGACGTTTTTAGGACCTAATTCAATTGTATAAATTAACCTAAACCTCTAATTCTATTCATTCTTCCACAATTTAGCTACTCAAATATTTGTCTCTCTACAAAAAAACTCTCAAAGACTCCATTGAAGACTTCAAGTAAATTCATTCAAGATCTCCATCAAAACTCTCAAGTTCTTCTAAATTAATTGGTGTTCTCACTTAAGGTATGTTGGTATTGATTCATGGATTCTTTCATCCATGAAGCCCAATCAATTTCTCAAGGTTTTCTATCAAATTATAGTATGGTATTTTATGGGTTTTATGATCTTTATTCCAATTGCATGAATTTTGATTCAAAGTATGATCATGAGTCTATTTTGATATAAATTGATAGTTATTGCATTAAATTAAAGAGCTTTTCCATGAATTCTCCTATTTTGATTTCTAGGGTTAGTGATGTAAATTATGAGTATTATCAATTATACTTCCTAATGATACTATCTACATGAATTATGTATAGGTTGATATAAAGTTTATGATCATGCATGTTTTCAAGTCAATTTCATGATTTTCAAGTCAATTAAGCATGCATTCATGTCTTACCTTAACTTCAAGTATAAGCTATGATCATGAATTTTCAGGTTATATTCTATGAGGAGTTTTATTTAATGATTTCAAAGGAATTATTATGAATCTCATTCAAATTGATTATGCATCCAAGTTTTACCCTAATTTCCAAGTATAAATTATGTCTATGTATGTATGATTTGTAATGTGGAAGGACAATACCCGCATTTCACTTATGTTAAAATATGAGCTACTCTATAATTTTCAAACCTATGATCATAACTCTGATATATGTCATTATGATTTCTATGTTATGTATGTATTCCATGGGATTTGACTTAGCACCGAATATGGACTTGAGGTAGGGACTTAAAGTACGGGGTCCTTATATAAAGTCTCTTATCACATAATTACGTGCCACCATAGGTATAAAGGGATTAGAGGCGAATACCCAAATATCTAAGAGGTGAGTACCCGAAATATCAAGGCTTAGAGGTGAGTACCCGAGTCTAAGAACTAGGGGTGAGTACTCGGTTCACACAATAGCTTAGTGAATCCACTTAGGCATGTAAGAGTCTACCTTGGCAAGTAGTCTCCCCTTTCTTCCAATGTAGGGGTAACATTGAGATTCCATGTTATAGCTCGCATGGTCTTATTGTCGGTTAAGGTTCCTATCCCACATATGTATGGTCTTTTTTTATGTTTTAAATGACTAATCCTATTTTTTACTTTATATGATACTCTTATGGTTTATTATGCATTGATCCTTCTTAAAGACGACTTATAATTTTTACTACTTCTCCATCATGCTAGTTAAAATGGTCATTTGTACAAACATGGTTTTCTATGCATTTCATTGCCTACATACTTAGTACATCCAATGTACTAATACATACTTTTTGCCTATATTGTCTCATAATGTAGGGGTTTAGGTTAAAGATCATATTCGTCCATGTAGCTAGTAAGCTTTTCTATCCGGCGGTGTTTGTGGTGAGTCCTCATTCATCGGGGACTAGTCATCAAGTTGTTTATTATTTTTAAATACTTTTGTTATGTTCTATATTGAGGGTGATCTAGGGATATGTCATAGCCCCTGCCCATATTTATGAGTAGAGTCATCTAGTTGGACAAATATTTTGAGTCTATGTTGTTATGTGATATTCTGAAATGTCTATTCATAGTTTAGAATCTCTTATGATATTTTTGATTTTACTTTACCTTATGTATGCTTATGATATGTACAAGAGGCTTGGTGAGAACCCTTCAGGGTTTCGATCATTGTGTTATGACTAGGCCTTAGGTCGGGTTGTGACAAACTTAGTATCTAAGAACAAGGTTTTTCATATATCCTAGGGTATACAACGTGCCACGTCAAGTAGAATCTTATTCATGGGTGTAAAGTGCGTCATACTTATGGGTAGGAGGCTATGAGGCGTCTTAGGAAATTCTCAGTTCTTTCATGATCCATGTCGTGCTATAGAGTTTACCGTAAGACTTCTTTTCCCTAACAATCTTGCTTTACAATTTTTAGAAAGATGACTCCAAGAAGACCACATTCTCCAAGGGGAGACAATGCTAATGAAGCCCAAGCTACCCCGGCTCCTCAAGAAAATGGTCCTTTACCGAACCAAGTGACTAATGTGGAGTTTCAAACCGCCATTACTATGCTATCCCAAGTAGTGACCAACCAAGGGGTTGCGACTCCTCCTAACGTTCCTACTCCTACCTCAAGAGTAAGGGACTTTGCACGAATGAATCCTCTATAGTTTTATGGCTCAAAGGTTGATGAGGATCCTCAAAAGTTCATTGATGAGGTATACAAGATAATAAGCATTATGGGAGTGACTACGGAAGAAAAGGCGGAGTTGGCGGCCTACCAACTCAAGGGTATCCCTCAAGTATGATATAACCAATGGAAGGACGAAAGAGTGAATGAGGGTCCTATAGATTGGGAAAGTTTTAAGGGTGAATTTATTGACCATTTCTTTCCCTTAGAGTTTAGAGAGGCGAAGGTGATGTAATTTATCAACTTGAAGCAAGGGAGTAGTGTGAGGGAATATGCCCTCAACTTCATGAAGTTGTCTAAGTATGCTCTGACTTTGGTGTCTGACCCTCGAACCCGAATGAGTAAGTGTATATATAGTGTTTCAGATTTGGTTGTTCAAGGATGTAAGAAGGCCATGTTAATAAACGAAATAGATATCTCTAGACTCATGACTCATGCCGAGCAAATTGTAGAGGAAAACCTTAAGGAGGTTCCTAGGATGACTAAGAAGGCCCGGATTGATAATGGATCATCTTTTGATAATACTTCAATGCCTAAGTATCATAAGGATAGGGTGCCTAACCTTAGATATCAAGGTGACAATTATAGTGGTTAAGCTTTTCTCGTATGCCAAAAATATGGAAGGTACCATTCGGGAGATTGTTTAGCCGATTTTGGTGTATGTTTTGGTTGTGGTGCAAAGGATCAAAAGTTGAAACATTTTCCAAGGTTTGCTAAGAATGATAAGGAAAGTCATCAGCAATCTCAGCCCTACCCCTTTGTGGGTCCCCAAACTTACTATGGTGCTTCATCCGATAAGTGAAAATTCCTTTTTAAAATGGTAACGATTGGTATGTATTGGTTGCATACATCTTATACTTCTATAGATTGTAGAACTCATTGAGTCAAGTTTCAATTTCTAAATGAGTCTATTCTATAATGGAAGGGTTATGATTCAGTAGTAAAGGGTAGCTTTAGTTCTTATCCTAAGGCTCTAGTTTGGGGTTATGATAGAGAGATAGAGAATGGCCATTCCGTATTTCAATAAAATGTGGCATGCTTATCCCATTTAAGGTTATAGACATGGAGGAAGAGCTTGATGTATCTTTTTATGTATAATATATAGGTAAGAGTATATTGGTGTGTTTGTTAGTAGGAGTTAATGCAAATATAGATGTAGAGATGCTAGGGTAGACACAGAAATTATTAAGTGATTTGACTTCAAGGGAGCCATAAAGTGGTTAGAATGGGAGGCTTGAATGTGTGGTTGTAGATATGTGAATGATTGTAGTAGTCTATTGATAACTTCTTGTTAAGGGTTTCAAGTGAGTGAATTAGAGTTGTTATAGAACTAGGTTTGAATGTAGTGTTGATGGCATATGGGTGAATGTACGATGCATTATGTGTTTCTTTATTAGGTTTCGAGGTTTGTTGAATACGGGTAGTAAGGAGTAGTACTCTTGGGATAAGTTTTCCTATAGAGGTGTAGTAGCCTAAGGTATATATGTCAATGTTGAGGAAGTTTATGGATGATCCAAATTCTATTGTGCCAACAGAGAATGTGAGTATTGAAGAGAGTTAGACTTATGAGGAGATCCCTTTTGAGATTTTAGACTGGCAAGTGAAGAGGTTAAGGAATAAAGATGTTGTATCCATCAAAGTGTTATGGAGGGACCAACAAGTAGAGAGTGCTATGTAGGAATCAGAATTGGACATGATGAAGCATCATCCGTATCTATTTCCTTCAACTCAAGCCTAAATGTACTAAGTTGCTCATGATCCAATCGATTAAACTCCTACATTTTAGTTCCTTATGTCATTCATATGCATGAATGATTAATGAAAATGATTTTCTCAAAGACTATGATTTATGTTAAGTATGAAGTTTACATGTTCTATGCATTTTTCAAAGGGTCCTCATATTCATGTTGGGTTTCTAGTCCTTTTTCCATGTCCATCCTATATTAGTTGAATCTCATTAGAGGACGAATGTTCCCAAGGGGAAGATATTGTAACATCCCTCAAAAAAGTTCACAAGTGCCTTAAGAATGCCTTGGGATTAGGCCACTCATGTGATGCATTATCCTTAATCTTTTTGGAAAATCTGAGTTCGGAATATCGATTAGGGGGTCAAAACCTGTGGGAAAATAGTTTTGGTGGATTTTTTGGACCCTTAGATCGAAAGATAGATTTCTCAAGAAATAGGACAAAACAGAAAGGCCCGCGACAAGTCCGCATAGTCTTATTGTTGGTTAAGGTCCCTATCCCACAAATATATGGTCCTTTTTATGTTTTAAATGACTAATCCTATCTTTTACTTTATATGATACTCTTATGGTTTATTATGCATTGATCCTTCTTAAAGATTACTTATGATTTTTACTATTTCTCCTATCATGCTAGTTAAAATGGTCATTTGTACAAACATAGTTTTCTACGCATTTCATTGCCTACATACTTAGTATATTCTAATGTACTAATGCATATTTTTTGTCTACATTGTCTCATAATGTAGGGGTTTAGGTTGAAGATCATATACGTTCACATAGCTAGTAAGAATTTCTATCCGGTGGTGTTTGTGGTGAGTCATCATTCATCGGCGACTAATCATCAAGTTGTTTACTATTTTTAAAGACTTTTGTTATGTTCCATATTGAGGGTGAGCTAGGGACATGTCTTATCCCTCGCCCATATTCATGAGTAAAGGCATTTAGTTAGATAAATATCTCAAGTCTATGTTGTCATGTGACATTCTGAAATGTCTATTCATAGTTTAGACTCTTATGATGTGTTTGCTTTTACTTTACCTTATGTATGATTATGCTATGTACAAGAGGCTTGGTGGGATCCCTTTGGGGTTTCGATCACCGTGTTATGACTAGGCCCTAGGTCAGGTCATGACAAAAATGGGTCACTCTGAATGTGTATAGACTACTGACAATTAAATAAGGTTACCATAAAGAAAAAATATCCAATTTCCCAAGATATATGATTTGTTTGACCAATTACAAGGAGAAAGTTACTTCTCTAAGATTTACCCTCCATTCCGGTTATCATCAACTAAGGGTGGGGAATGAGATATTCCAAGAATGGTATTTCAAACAAGGTATGGTCATTTTGAATTTATAGTAATGTCATTTGGTTTGACTAATGATTCCGCTATTTTTATGAACTTCATGAATCGTATTTTCAAGCCATACTTGGACATGTTTGTAGTGTTGTTCATTGATGACATCTTGATTTATTCTTGGAATGAGGAAGATCATATGGATCACTTAAGAATTATATTGCAAACATTAAGAGAGAAGCAATTATTTGCTAAATTTAGTAAGTGTGAGTTTTGGCTAAGTGAATTTGCATTTCTTGGCCATGTGGTATCCGATAATGGGATTAAAGTAGATCTAAAGAAAATAGGGGCGGTTAAGAATTGGACTAGACCCTTATCTCCTTCGACATTAGAAGCTTTTTGGGCTTAGCCAGATACTATAGAAGGTTTGTTGAAGGGTTTTTGTTTATTTCTTCGCCTTTAACTAATTTGACACAAAAGAAGACAAAATTTCAATGGTTGGATGAGTGTGAGAAGAGTTTCCAAATATTTAAGGATCGACTTACGTCGGCTCCTATTTTGATATTGCCCGAAGGTTCGGATGGGCTTCTTAATTATTGTGATGCCTCATTTGTTGGTTTGGGTTGTGTCTTGATGTAACATGGTAAGGTTATAGCCTATGATTCTATGCAACTTAAAGTGCATGGAAGGAACTATCCAATCCATGATCTTGAACTTGTGGCGGTTGTGTTTGCTTTGAAAATTTTGTGCCATTATCTTTATGGGGTACATGTTGATGGGTTTACTGGACAAAAAATCTTGCAATATTTGTTTAGCCAAAGGGACTTGAACCTTAGGCAAAGCAGGTGTCTTGAACTCCTAAATGACTATGACATTAGTGTATTGTACTATCCGGGTAAGGCAAATGTTGTAGTCGATGCTCTTAGTCAATTTTCTATGGATAGTATTGTATATGTTGAGGAAGGAAAGAGGGAGTCGGTTAAAGAGGTCCATAGATTGGCACGTTTAGGTGTGCATTTGGTAGAATCTAATGATGGAAGTGTTGTTGTACCTAATGGCTCAGAATTGTCTCTTGTGGTAGATATTAAGGCTAAAAAAGACAATGATCCGGTGTTGGTTGAATTAACAAGGCCGGTTTCTAAAAAATACATTGAGGCTTTGTCCCATGGGGTAATGAGGTATTACATTACCAAGGTCATTTCTGTGTTCCTAATATTGATGGATTAAAGGAGTTGATATTGAATGAGGCCCATAGTTCCCGATATTCAATTCATCTAGGATCCACCAAGATGTATTGTTATTTAAGGGAAGTGTATTGGTTGAATGTCATAAAGAAGGACATAGCAGAGTTTGTCACTAAGTGTCCTAATTGTTAACAAGTTAAAGTAGAGCATCAAAAACCAGAAGGTTTAGTTCCAGATAATGAGATTCCTACTTAAAAGTGGGAAAATGTGAATATGTACTTTGTAATGGGTTTGCCTTATACTATGAGACAGCATGATTCTATTTGGGTCATTATGGACTGAATGACTAAATTAGAATATTTTCTACCGGTCAAGACTTCTTATGGTGCCAAAGACTATGCTAAGTTATAAATTTGTGAACTTGTGAAACTTCATGGTGTTCCCCTGTCGATTATATCGGATAGAGGTACTCAATTCACTTCACTTTTTTGGAAGTCATTTCAAAAAGGTTTTGGTACTAGAGTCAAGCTAAGTACCACTTTTGTTTCTCAAATCGACGGAAAAGATGAATGAACGATTCAAACTTTGGAGGATATGTTAAGGACAAGTGTAATTGATCTTAAAGAAAGTTGGGATGAGCATTTTCCATTGATTGAGTTTGCCTACAATAATAGTTACCACTCTAGCATCCAAATGGCTCGTTTGAAGCCTTGTATGAGAGAAGATATAGATCTTCAGTGGAATGGTTTGATGTGGGTGAGATGTCATTGATTGGTCCATATTTTTTAGTTGATGCAATGGAGAAAGTAAGGCTCATAAAAAAGGATTGGAGATAGCTCAAAATCGTCAAAAGTCCTATTCGGACCGTAGGAGGAGAGAGCTTGAATTTTATGTGGATGATTGACTGTATTTGATGGTTTCACCTATGAAAGGTGTAATGCGATTTAGTAGTAAAGGGAAGTTGAGTCCTAGATATGTATGACTCTATAGAATATGGAAGGGCATTGGCGAAGTGGCATATCAGTTAGACTTGCCATTTGAGTTGGCTATGGTTCATCCATTATTTCACATATCAATGTTGAGGAAATTTTTGGGTGATCCAAACTCCATTGTTCCATTGGAAATTATGAATGTTGAAGAGAATTTTACTTATGAGGAAGTCGAATGGAAATTTTAGACCAGCAAGTGAAGAGGTTAAGAACTAAAGATATTGTAAAGGAATCAACAAATAGAGAGTTCTATGTGGGAAGAGGAAGCGAACATGATGAAGCGTTATCCGTATCTATTTTCTTACACTCAAGCTTAAAGGTACTAATTTGTTCTTGATCAAATCAATTAAACGCCTATGTTTCAGTTCCATATGTCATTCATATGCATGCATGATTCATGAAAGTTAATTTTTTTCAAAATCCATATTTTATGTTGAGTATGAAGTTTACATGTTCTATGCATTTTTAAGGTGTCCTCATGTTCATGTTGGGTTTTTAAGATATACACTCTACTCTACTCAAGCTAGTTCAAGTTCATTCGAGGACGAATGTTCCCAAGGGGGAGATATTGTAATATTTCTCAAAATGCTCATAAGTGGCTTGAAAATGCCTTGGGAATAGGTTGCTGGAGTAATGCATTATCATTATATTTTTTGGAAAATTCGGGTCCGAAATATCGAACAGAGGGTCAAAACCCGCGAAAAAATGATCTCGGTGGATTTTTAGGACCTGTATATCTAAATATAAATTTTTCAAGAAATTGCGCAAAAAATTGAGGTGTGATGAAGCTCCATGTCGTCCACGTCGTCCACATGTTCTCGTTCAGTGTAATATTTCCCCGAGTGAAAATCTAGCCAAAATCTCATTCGCTAAAAATTGGCCTATCTGGGAGTATCTCCACATCGTGGACCTGGGCGAGGTTTGTTGTCCAAATTCAGTTTTTTTAAGTAATGTCCCTTTAGACTTTTCCAAAATTATTACTTAATGAATCTAGACATTTTTAGGACCTAATTCTACTCTATAAACTATCCTAAACCTTCAATTTCATCCATTCTATCACAATTCACCTATTCAAATATTTCTCTCTCTACAAAAGCTCTCAAGGACTCCATTGAAGACTTCCAAGAAATTCACTTAAGCTCTCCATAAAAACTCTCAAATTCTTCCAAATTCTTTGATCTTCTCACTCAAGGTATGTGGGTAATTGATCCTAGGGTACTTTCACCCATAGAGCCCAACAAATTCTCTACTTTTCAATCAATTAAAGTATGTATTCTTATGGGTTTTATGATCTTCATTCCAATTGCGTGAATTATTATTCTAATTATAATTATGAGTCTATTTTAATATAAATTGATGTTTATTGCATTGAATTGAAGAGTTTTCCATAAATTTTCCTATATTGATCTTTAGGGTTCATGATAGGAATAATGGATATTTTCAATTATATTTCCAAATAATATTATCTTTATGAATTATGTATGGGCTGATAGAAAGTATATGATCATGCATGTTTTCAATTCAATTTCATAATTTTCATGTCAATTGATCATGTATTCATGTTTTACCCTAATTTCCAAATATGAGTAAGATTATGTATGTATGATTTGTAATGTGGAAGGAAAATACTCACATTGTACATATGTTATGAAAATGAACTACTCTATGAATTTCAAACCTATGATCATGTCTATGATATATGTTAACTATGATTACTATGTTATTATATATATTCTGTGGGATTTGACTTAGCACTGAGTGGACTAGAGGTGGGGGCCCTAGCAAAAGCCTTAGTAGCAGCCTCATGTCTCTTAAACTACCTTCCACTGTAGGTTGCCTTCATGGCCTAGGTACTGGATCCACATATAGCGTATGTACATCACTCACCTAGAGGGGTAGAGTCTATAATGGCAAGTAGATTCCCCTTTCTTCCGGTGTAAGGTTACCATCAGGATTCCGTATTATGGCTTGCATTTACGTATTATTGGTTATGGTTTTATCCCACATATGTATGAACTCTTTTGTATGTTCGTGATTTCAACTACGCTTTTCCAATTCTTTTATCATTATGATTTTCCCATGACTTTACTTAATTCTTCTTCCCATGTACCTACTTGATCATTGCATCTTATTATTTACATTGTATGTCATGCCCTCATACTTAGTACATTCAAATGAACTAACACATATTTTTGCCTACATTATCTTATAATATAGGAGTTGAGGTTGAGGATCGTATTCACCCACATGGCTAGTGAGCTTTCCTATCCGATGAAGTTGTGGTAAGTCCTCATCTATCGAGAACTAGTTATCGAGTTGGTTATTCCTTCCAAAGACTTTTATTATGATTCATATTGAGGGTGAGCTAGGGGCATGTCTTAGCCCCTTCCCATATTCATGATTAGCAGCATCTAGTTGGACAAATATTTTGAGTCTCTATTGTCATGTGACATTCTTCGTTTACTATTCATGGTTTAGACTCTCTAATGATGTTTCCACTTTTACTTTAACTTATGTATGATTATGGTATGAATAAGAGTCTTGGTTGTAGCTCTTTGGGGTTTTGATCGCCGTATTACGACTAGGTCCTAAGTTGGGTCGTTACACATTTTCATGCTATTTTGACTTTTAGATTTTAAAAAAAAGTAAAGAATGGCGAGACATCTTATTAATGAAGAAGAAAGTTTGGTCTACTATGACCAAAATTAATTTTTCTCTTCGAGTAGAAGAAAGCTACTATCCAAATCTAATGAATAAGAAGTTATTCCCTGAGAGAGGCATTGCACTTGAGAATTCTGCCGAGATGCTTCCAAATTTTTGCCAAAGATTGGAGGCCTCTGGATGTAGTTTCTTCATGCAGGATCCGGCAAGAAAAATGAGCAATGGGTGCAAGAATTTTATGCCAATCTCATGGAGACCAACATGACATCAAAGCTAATAACCATTCGAGGTAGAGTGGTTGATTATGGCCCTGAGGTAATAAATGTATTCTATAGGTTGCCAAACCTTGATATGGAGTCTTTTATGTCTAAAGATTGTGCCCTAGGCACTTGGTTGGCATCAAAGCTATTCCCAAGCAAGGATGTACGTTAGGATACTACAAAAGCTGAAATTCTATCCTCTAATTTCATAGTCGAAGCAAGAATATGGATGTCGATTGTATGCATCTGAATCTCCCCGAGTGGGAACATTAGCAATATCCTGCTATTAAGGGCTCAAATTGTAGCATGCATACTTTATGATGCTCCCTTTAATGTGGGGCTCTTGATAGAGAATGAGTTCTAATAATTCAAGCTTTATGATAGACCATCTCTCATTATCCCTTTTTTGATCACAGAATTGTACAGGTGTGCCGAAATTATAGAGGGACTGAATGATCATTACGTAAGTACCACAAATCCTATCCCCCTCTCAAAATTTGAGGTGATGGCACCGTGCTCAAAAGAAAGAAAAGAAAGGTAGATTCTGACAAATTGGTGTATGTGGAGGTGAGTTCTTCTAAGCCATCGATGACTGACCATTTGAGATATTCACCGATGATTTGAGGTTGGTCCGAGAGTTAG
Source organism: Solanum dulcamara (assembly GCF_947179165.1). Lineage (NCBI taxonomy): Eukaryota > Viridiplantae > Streptophyta > Magnoliopsida > Solanales > Solanaceae > Solanum > Solanum dulcamara. The sequence continues at coordinate 8,974,294 of NC_077247.1, read as the reverse complement.
TAATAAAAGCTAACTTAAAGGCCAGGTGAGCCATCTAAGGGACCTCATTCTTTCGCCCATCAAAAAGAGTTTGACGTGTACATGGAGGATCAACAAAAAGAGAAGGCTCAATTGACTAATTTGGAAAAGGCTTACGCCGACTTGGCTAAGTCATAGATGAGTTGAGCCAATCCAATGATGAGATGATGAATAGGGATAATAAAGGAGATAATTTTTTATCAGCATGTGTAAAATGGTAAAAAGGTTGTGGAAGGTCCTTAAGGCTAATGAAGCACTTCCCTCATCAAGACTGGATGATCATGCAGATGTACCATCAGAATGGTTTGATGATGATGATACTGAGGATAGTGAGGCCACTGAGAGTCAGGAGGAGTGATGTATCCCAAGGAGCCTCTTGTATTGTATTTGATATTTTTTTATGCATAATGTGAGGACACATTGATGTTTTTAGTTGGGGGTGCTTCCTTTTGGGTTGTTATTGTTGTTTTTGTTTGTTATGGATTGATGTTTTGATTGCTCAGGATTGGATTATGATTATGATATTATGTTGGATTGGTCCATTTCACTTAGTTTTCATTTGTAGTTTAAAGCCTCTTTGTTTTATTGAAATACAAGACATGAAATTACATTGCCCAATGATAGATAGAGTAACGATTTTCTTAAGTCAAAATTGTCATGGTTGTGTGAGTGTTATTTTTGTGTGCAATGTGAATTCTGAGTAACCATTCCATTCCTTTGAGTAGGAAAAGTCTAAGTACCCATAGTTAAAGAGAATTGGGATTGTCCTTGGTAAAGTTTAAGTAGCCGATTGTTTTTCATGGTGAAGTTTGAGTAACCATGACATTGTCAATCTTGTTGGAGCTTAATGTGAGATTGTAACTTATTTGCTACTAATAGATTTAGTCAAGTATTTTAAATCGTTGAAATGAGCATACCCCTCATAAAAATTTTGTGTGAAATATAGTGTTTTGAATTGAATGATGTTGTGATAATGCTTTTACTAGGCCCGAAAGTTGGAAAGTTAGAACGAAATAGAAATCTCAAGAAAAGGAACAAATTTCAGGTCTACGACCCTTGTTACAGATCGTAGTGGTTCCTTTGACTCGTATAGTCCTTGAACTTTTTCAGGATAAGTCTTTGAAGGAGTTCCTATGACTCAATAGGATGAGTTGTTGTTCTATTTATGAGTCGTAAGGATGACTCGTATAATAACTTCAGAGGCCTTCAAACTTGCAGGTTTTCAAGACCTGCAGGATGAATATGTCTACAACCCATAGAGACTTTGACGAGTCATAATGACTCATAACCAAACTTTAGAGTCTCCAAAATCAGATTCTTCTCAGACAGAAAAGACGAGTCTAGTTAATGACTCATAATCATAATGATGAGTTGTAACTATGACTCATAGACTCAACTTCAGAGGTTCCAAAGTTCTTAGAAAACTCAGTACCTGTGTGACGGCTCAAGTCTATGAGTCGTAGAGATAGATTAGTAGGTCAAGAATACCAGTTTAATGAACGATAATCTAGTCTTTTCTAAAGTTTGGTTCAATGAACCTAGAGAAAATTATTGCTAAGTTCAAGCCTATAACTACCCAACTCTTTGAAATTTCCCAGTCTAAATCATTCATCTAAATTCTCCTAAGGCAAGAACCCAAATTCTCTCAAGGTTCCTCTCCAAGTTTCAAGCTAGGGTTTCACGTTCATTAAGGTTCTTCTTCAATTTTGAGTAGATTTCACCAAGGAATGTGGGGTTTTATCCATGGGTTCCTTTCACCCATGGAATCCAAAAAGTTTCCCATAGAGTTTTCTTCAATTCTTAATTGTCTATTAACCCTAGTTTTGATGAATTGAATTGGGTTGTTTAAATTTCATTTTTAATTGTTATCAATGATTATTCAAAGCATGTTTCTACAAGAATTGTATGATTTCAAATTGAATTATGAATGCCCATGCATAAATCTATTTCTAATTATGATTATGAAGTTAAAGATGATTTTCAGAAATTGATTATGAGTTCAATGATGTTTAAAGAAAGTTCTCATGGATGAAGTTGAGATTATGATTTAATGATGAAAGTTATGATGATGATCAATTATAATCTAATAAAGTTATTATGGTGTGATAAGTGCAATTCTAACACAAATCATATTTAAAGATGGTGATAAGGACAACTCTCACCAAAGATACACATTCTTATGAATCACTAAAGTTAATGAGCTACTCTTAATATGCTTTATAAAATGTATTGATAGGTAGTGTAATGACCATCTAGGTCATTTTTGAGTTAAAGCATTCATTCCATCATTTAGAGCATTCCTATAGCGACCTCAAGTCATTTATGACTTTCTGGCACTGACTGTTCGGTCGCCTGGTCGTTCGTTTGGATTTTAACTCTGTTTCCTAGTTTTGGAGCTTTTATAACCTAAAAAGTTGACTTCAGTCATAACTTATAGAAAACAACCTTAGAATGGAATTCTAACAATTCTATCAGCTCTGGAATGGCCAAATTAGGGTAGTAGCATGGTCGGTATGAGTATTGAGGCAATCGGGATGAGTTTAGGACTATTTGGCACTTTTAACTTTGAAATTTGGCTTATAGTTAACTTTGCTCATCATTCTTGGAAAATGCGCTCAAATGAAAATTCTAACAACGCAGTTAGCTCCATAATGTCGAGTTTGGTCTAAAATAACCCTTCATTCACTTTCCGAGGCTTTTACTCTAATGCTTGAGAAATTTGACTCAAAATGGTCTTGGGTGTAGGACTTATATTTATTTGTAACAACCTTGTATGGGAATTTCATACTACTATTGAGTTTAGAAAATCGAATTTGGTAGGTTAGCATATCTCATTTGAAAGCATGGAATTACGAATGAATTCTAAATTCCCTGTCAAAATATTTGAACTTGGTGAGAATCAGTGTTGAAGTTTATGCTGGTGCAGGCCACCATAGCCTTCACATTCACAAGGCCCAGGGCTGCAATGCAAGGGTCTGGTCCCTTTCTTATCGCGATCGTGTGGTCCCTTCTCATGATCATGAAGAGAAGTGACCCGCATTGACCACATTCTGGATATCGCGATCGCGAGGTAAAACCTCTACGATTGCAAAGGACAAAACCTTGGTCTTTTAATAAAAGACCAAGGATGAACAGTGCCATAACTCCCATCTTCACACTCCGATTTCTCCTCCATTTCTTAATAAAATTTGGTGATCCAAAGGTCTAAACTCAATGGAATTTTATGGGGAATCCATTAGTGAGCTCGGGAAATTATTTTGAAGCTTCGTGAAAAGTAAATTTCCATTTTAGTTGCTGCCATTCTTGTTTTTGGAAGTTTGTAACTTGATCATCCTAGTTCCATTTTAGTGATTCTTGAGGATAAGTTAGGAGTTTTTCCATGAGGAACATCGTAGTGTGCTTGGTTTGGGTCGTGGGAGTTTTGTTTTTGAGAAATTTCTTCTTAGAGAAGCTACTATAGTTGCACTTTTAGCTTGAATGTGGAGTTTTTCATTGCATGCTCATTTTGTGTCATTTTCAAATCCCATACTATTTATCAATCTAATTTTTGAGCTTGGGGTGCTGTTTTGGACTAGTTTTTGGGTTCAATTTCAAAATTCCAAATACAGGTCCTACATTTCTGATTTTGATCCCAAAACTATCCCATCTCCAAATTTGATAATTTTAGTGTCATAACAACTGTATTAACATTGTGATCCAATTGTTGAGAGAGTGGAGACATTCGTAGGCTGCTCAAAAGGAAAAAGATCTAATTTTGTGAGTTGGAGCACGCACAGTCGGCCTACTCGTAGGCTATAGTTTTCCCCTCGTGAGACTGAGCATGTTTAGGAAATTATATATTAAATTATATGAGATGGAGGAGTTGGCAAGTAGAGCATGTTAAATTCCTAGAATTCATGTCCTAGATGCTATTTGGGGAAATTGTTGGACTGTTTAGGCATGACTCCTGTTATTGTTAATCATCCATTCCTTGTGCCTTATGTTGTACCTGTGATTATAGGTTTGGAAGCATGTTTGGCCTTAGTCTAGGCTTAGACTAGTGTTGCCTTCGGCTTGCGCGATTGTGGTGCCATTAGTGCATTAGAACTTCTACTACGTCATTTCAGATGGTTAGCTCCATGTAGACGATGTAGCAGGTTTGAGTCTGGTAGTCTGAGCTTTAGGTAGATGGTAACACATCTTATAACCTTACCTCCATAATGCCTTATTCTCTTGACGGTTTTGTATTTCTTGGTTCTTGATTCTAGGAGTGTTCTCGATAATTTTGGTTGTATATGGTTTGGGCTAGAGTGATGTGTTGATGGCACTCAGTTAGGGGGTACTCCCAATGTTGCTCGGTTGGTCGCTGATTCTAATTCAATTCGATCCCTTAGCTATAGTTACCCAGTTAGATCTCGTGGTCTAACTTACCTATGTTTGTCTCCTTAGCTATAGTTACTTGGTCGAAGTTCCTGGTCGATCTTCTTGGATACAATTACCTTATTGAAGTTCATGGTCTAGCTTACTCGTATTCGACCCCTTTGGCTATAATTACTCGGTTGAAGTCCATAGTCTAGCTTACCTACGTTAACTCGTTAACTAGAGTACCCGATTGAAGTCCGTGGTCCAACTTACACGTGGTTCAATTCCTGATTCCCTCATGCAATCTTCGGTTCAAGTCCTTAACTATGTTCATCTTTGGTTAAAGCTTCAACTTATAGAATGATTCAGATTAAGTCCGCAGAAGGCTGTGGTATTGTTGGTCTTCTACCCTGATATCCTATTACTCGTATTTTTGGGATATAGGTCGGCTTGCCTATCGGTGAGTTATAGTTGGCGCCATCATGACCTAAAAGATTGGGTTGTGACAAGTTGGTATCAAAGCCCAGGTTCATGGGTCTCACTTGTACATAGCCAACATCTAGTAGAGTACTGTAGATTGGTGCGGAGACATTCGTGACTTATCATTGAGAGGCTACAGGATGTCTTTAGGAAGGTGTGTCTTTCGTATCTCTGTCATGTAGTGTGTGTCTTATCAGTTTTTGAAAATCTCACTTGTTCCACTCTTTTACAGGATGGCTTACATGCGTGTTGGAGGTAGAAGTAGACCTTAGAGTCATGGCAAGGCTATAACACTAGCCTAGGATCTAGAGTATACTTTAGAGCCAGAGATGGAGCCTCCAGTAGCTCCAGTACATCTACAGACGGTGGGCTTGGGACCATCCCAACTATCGCCCGAGCCAGTCGCAGCTCCGAACGTACAGGCAATGTTCGCCCAGATTTTGGCTACTATTAGGGGTATGTATCAGGCCCTAGCTCCCACTACTCTATTACCTCAGGAGTAGCTTATGCCAGTGGCACCAGTTGTTCAACCTCCACTGGTACCTACCACTCAATCAGATGGTTTTGAGGGTGTCATGCCACTTCGGATGTAGAAGATTCTCAGGCTGTTCCTTAGACTATCACCACAGAGGTTTTTTGGGGCTGTGGGTGAGGATGTCCATGATTTTTTACTCACTTGTCGAGAGCAGTTGTACACTGTGGGTTTTGTGGAGTCGAGAGGAGCTGACTTCACTGTTTATCAGCTAAATAGTTCCGCCCATCAGTAGTGGCATACATATTTGGAGACTAGGCTAGTTGGGTCTCCACCAGTGACATGGGATGAGTTTTCAGAGGCCTTCTTGGCCTAGTTTATTCCCAGGAGGGTTAGAGATCATCTTTGAGATTAGTTTTCACAATTGGAGTAGGGCTCTATGACATTATCAGAGTACGAGTCCCAATTCCTCAAGCTCTCCAATCATGTGGCCATGAACTTACTTACCAAGGAGGAGAGGGTTAGGTGCTTCGTCAAAGGATTGAGGCTCCAGTTATGGATCGAGACTCAATCTTTAGTCTCAATGGGCTCCTCATTTTTAAAGGTGGTAGAACATTCCCGCACGCTCGAGCAACTCCGTTGTGAGGACCAAAGAGGCAACGACAAGAGAGCTAGATAGGATGATTGTTAGGGTGAGCACCGCTTTAGATCCTAGGAATCCTATGACTGATATCGTCAGATATTTTCCATTGTGTTAGTCTAGCCGCACCTTCCAGGCCTCTCTTCAGACTTCAGAGGGTGATTAACACCATCACGACCCAACCCCGTAGGCCGCAACTGGGGTCTGACCTAGACCCTCTTATGCGTATTTATCAACTACACTTAAGTTGAACCGTGTGTGATGTGATACTATATACAAAAACCCCAATAGTTTAAAACTTTTCATATACATGTAGCCTCTTTCATTCATATCATATCATAAAAGGGCACGCAAGCCGACAAGGCTGCTATAACGAAAACATTCACAACATATCGAATAGGCAACATCAAAACTAACTCATAAACAACCCACATATACATATGTCTACAGACCTCTAAGAATAGTAATAGCAACATATGGCGGGATAAGGCCCCCGCCGTACCCCTGAATGTACAAATATATACATTAAGTGACCAGCATCAAAATTTAGGCTCCAGAACAGTGAAGCACTTCCGACACAGCTGAGAGGAACTCCTATGCTGATGGATCTCCAGAATAAACATCTGTACCTGCGGGCATGAAACGCAGTCCCCCGAGAAAAGGGGGGTCAGTACAATATATGTACTGAGTATGTAAAGCATAACACATCATAACTGAGATCATAACTGAAATAGGGATGTAGGGGGCAAGTATAACAATTAACAAATTACTGTACCTGCACTTTAGGACACGTAATCCTATACATCATCATATACTGTGCTCGTCCCTCTAGTGAACTCGATGTCATAATCATTAGTTCATAATAACATATCATCGTGTCATAATGCATTTTATTTCATCATATCATCGTATACGGTATCATACCATCGTATATGGTATCATCTTATCATGTATATCATCGTATTATAACCGGTTCACTATGGGGCTCAGGGTTACAATGTATTGCTTTAATCTCATATGCATGCCTACATAAAGTATCCGGCACTTTAGTGAGGGACTCGGTGAATAGAGTGGTGTACATCTATAGCATACCATCATAATATACATATGTACCTGGCCCTCTAAGGAGGGACTCGGTGTTCCTTCCTTATTTCACCACATATACTATCATATTACAGCCGGCCCGGGACTCGGTGAATAATCGTATCGTCATAACATATAACATATATCACACCTCACGTACGGCATCGTCTTCTCGTGCGTGGAACTATACACATCCGGCCCGGGACGTAGTGAAAGAAGCAGTAACACTGTGTACGATAACATATCCCGGCCCATCATGGGACTCGAGGAATGATGGGTTACAGTATGAATGAGTAGAGTAGTGAGAAACCATATACAACTAAGTCATTATCTAAGACTCGATGAAACAGTCAAGTGAACCGTCACCTGAAGACTGGGGGAGTAATTATCCGAGGTATCCCTTTAGATGTCATTAGGGCTTATATCAGTTGGGGCTTCAGGGATCACAAACATGCATCAAAATAATGCCACATAGTTCATGCAATCAGAAATATAGTCTATACAATCAGAAACACAATTTATCTAGTCAAAGACTCAACTCATGCAATCAACGACATTTATCATTTCAGAGCCTCTAAAAGGAGGAGCTGGTACCTCTACTTTCTATTCATTATATAGCAGGCTCGAGAATAGTAGTTTGACTACTTTCAGACTCTTAATGTTCAGGAGTGAGTACAAGTCACGAGTTACAATCAGAGCTCATAAATGGAATTACCTCTAAACCTATATCATATACCATTTCACTTAAAGTTAATCCATTCCAAAGGAAAGAAGAAATAGGCTTTACATGTACTAGTTTTCATCACATAGAAGACAAAAAGGCAATGACTCAGCTATTGCAGAAGTTCTAATACCAAGAAGTAAACAAGAGTCTCGACTCATACTCAGGGCTTTACGAATGGATTGAATCCCAAATATCGTATATATATCATTCATAACTTATATCTAAGACATGCCAAAAGAAAAGAAGAATAGTTCTACATATCTATTCCAAAAACACGCCAAAGGAAAGCTTCACATACCTTGTATGGACTTCTCTTAATCACGTCCACATCATTGTCCTCGAAACCTATTTAACATAGAAGTAATGTAAGTATTAACAACCTTGGACTGTTCAGCAACTTAGACTACCCACGAGTATTCATAACATTCATCCCTTCGCTCGCCTTCTCGGCTAGTTCCTTAACTAGTTAGGATGTTAACGAAAATCGGGCAGCACCTCCCCTATAATGTGCCCTATCCGAATTCCCAACCATGTCCTTAGAACCTGAATCCAACCATCAATGCAACCACCAACCCATACATATACATATTACGACCAAAATTACACAATATAAACCCCCGACAATTAACTCGAAACTAAGATACCAAAACTAGAGTCTTTAATCTTTCTTTCGCGAATTCTTTAATTGCAAAGAAGAGGGTCATGTGGATGCAACCATCAGCTCCCACACCTAATTTAGATAACTTTTAGACCCTGCAACACGCCACAACACAACCAGTAGCAGCCCCTACGCGTACAACACCTTATTTCGACAACAACTTAACTATAGCGATTCCAAATTCGTTTATTCCGAACGCTGAACTTTTCAAACCTTTACCCCAACTTCCAGCAGCTCCTAAGGTGTGTAATACACCATAATTTAACATCATAAACTTCAAATTAGAGGGGAAGAACTTACCTTTCCCGAAATTGGCTAGAACTCGCCGAAATCGCGCCTCGGAATTGTTTTCACGTGCTGAATCGTTGTGGCAGCTTGCTGTCTGATTTTTGCTGCACCAAATCCTAATTTTGTACTACTAATACTTCCATATCATCGTAGTATACGCTAATTAATTAATTTACGGAACGAAAACGGGACTTACCTATTTTTTTCTCCCAAGCCGTCGAAATTTTCTCCTTAGCTCTTAGGGTTTGTTTTCTCACGTTGCTGCTGGAAATTTGTTAATGAACTGAAGTAATTAGGATACATATCAACTTATATAGGTGGTCCCAAGGGGTGACACGTGTCAGCCCCTAAGGATGACACGTGTCAAGCCATGACTGGCCACCGTGTCATGCTGCCAATTAGGGGCTGCCACGTGGCAGCGGGGTCCACCTACCCCAAGCAGCTGCATCACCTACTTGACCCTAAGTAGGTGAATCACCTTCTTGCTTGAGGTGCTGCCATTTGTCGCTCCTCCATTGTCTTCCACGCGTCGTCTTTTTCCCTTCCTCGCGGGTTAGTAATCTCTTCTTACTTTAAGAGCTCATGTAATCCGAACTACGTAAGCTTGGTATATCCTTAAGCAAAATAAGTGTATAAGACTCTTAACTTAGTGTCTTACGTAGGTAAATCGAGTCCTACGACTCATTTCTTAGCCTCCAACTCTTTTCGGATTCTTATGACTCTATCTCCAACCTCCCTTCTCGCGAGGTATCACAATCTTCTTTCCTTAGAGTTGTTTGATAGTGTCGTAGCTTATCCGGCTCACATGATAGTGTCTAAGGAACTTAAGAAGACGTTCCAAGCTCAAGAGTGTAGGGTGTAACATCCTACCCCCTTTAGAACATTCGTCCCCGAATGTTGAATAAATCTTTCCTTAAGACTTTATACGGATCATAAGGAGATTCCTTTCTACTGGAATGACATACATTTTCATCCAAGTAATTAATATACGAGTTCCAAGACTGGAGGCTATCTGTAGATATCGAGAATAGGTACGGACACCTGTGTTTCATGTCCTTTTCAACCTCCCAGGTTATGCCTTCACGATTCTTATTCCGCCACAGTATCTTGACGGAAGCTATGTCCTTAGTTCGCAACCCATTTAATCTGCTGATCCCGGATGGATATAGGTTGCCCCTCGTAGGATAACTCCCTGTTACGTGGACCTCCTCCACGGGAAATATTCTGGGAGCGTCATTCCCATTCTTACGGAGCATTGATCTGTGAAAACTGAATGTATTGTTTCAAATCGGACGGTAGGTCCCACTCATAGGCAACTTTATCTATTCTAAAAATGCTCTGCGAAGGATCAATGTATCCCCTTCTTGCTGGCTTTAGGCTGCTAATCGATATCTTGTCCCAGAATAAGCTTTACTTCATCAATAATTTAGTGGATCACATCTGGGCCTGTCCCTTAATCGAAGGGCAAAATGTTATACTAAGATTCATCTGGGTTCCTCAATCCCTTTCGAAATGATTTCCAACAGTTAGCTATAAATTGAACTTTTCTATCTGAGATAATAGATATGGGGACTCCGTGAAATCTTATTGTTTCCCTACTACGTCATTTTGCAGAACCCTCAGTTGAATATGCCTTCCTAACTGGAGGGGAACAGGTTGATTTTGTCAGCCCATCTACCATAGCCCGTATGAACTCCCAGTTCCTTAGAATGCAAGGTCAGCTCGTACTATAATACATATTAACTGCTTTCCACCTCTGAGTCGGGGTTTCCATTCCCTGAGATAAGCTATCAAACTGCTGGTGCTTCTTTTAACTTAAGCTATTGTACAACTCCTCTTAATCAAACTTGTAATACCTTAGGTATGCTATCTTTCTCTTTTACTCAGATCTTTTCTCCAGTTTTCTTACCATACATCATATTGTAATCCTTACATAAACGTGTGTATGGACATTGAGTAGTCCAGAAAATTCCTTAGCATTGCTATACTAGTGGCTTACCTCCTTTAGTTGAGGTCAGGGCTCCACTATGGCTCTTGTCCTTAATACTGATTATATCTGAATAGTTCTGCCTCAAACCATCTTACACTTTTCCTGAATAGATTCTAAATATGGCAATTATATTGTTATTACTGACTTTCTTTTATCGAGTAATCATTTGACCTCGCTCTTAGTATGCCAATATTCATAAGCTGCACCACTATTCTTGTGCCATTTTCATGAGGTGCGTTGTATTTCAGTCATAATCTTTTCTGCTCTTGGCTTACTCTATTCTATATGTGTCTTTGTCTCGTTTGACGTTTAAGCGTCCCTATTTACATACGATAGCATCAGTTGATTTTCTTTTACGCTTGTACTTCTTTTGTCCACTTCCCCCCTTTTAGGGTGTACTTATGTCATTCTCCGTATATCTTCAGCTATTTACACACGAATGATTCTATTCCAACATATTTAACGGGTTGCACCATATCTACATCTTTTGTTAAATCATCCCCACGTTAGGTTGCCTTTCTAGGAAACCCTAGCACAATCGTAGGGTGCTGTAATATTTGGAATATCTCGAATCGAATCTCATCTAATGATTGATACTCGAGTAGTATCCGTAATGTAGTAGTGCACTCAAAGCCAGATTCCATTCATTCCAATCAGTAATTAGCGAGGGCTCATAATTGGTGCACATTCCCCACTCGAGTGTACTTATACTTTAATGACTCATGTTTCGAGCTTCGTCATTATACTAACTTTATTCCAGTGGATACCACTAATTATTAGAGTGGAGTCACATGTACACCATACTTCTTTACGCCTCCTGAGCTTGCATCTTTGTCGTGTGCTTTAAGGCTCATTTCTAATCCTGCTTAAAACCATATCAATTTCGTGGTAGTAGGGGCCTTATCTTATTACTTTTTCATTATACTATACTTTTAATTTGTAGCTGTCTTCTTAACACTTCATATCCATCACAATTCTTTATCCCTCGTACTCTTGTCTTAGTCATACCGTTACTTCCTTCAACCATAACTTGTCATAGTTTATCTCTATATATCAATTCAGGAGAAGCCTCTCCATATCATTTTATTCCGATCTATCAGTCTTTTATAAGTCATCTCCCTTGGCTTATAGCTCCTTTCCAACTTCGTTCTACTATATCAATATCGATCTCCTAGTTTTTATTGCCATTAATTCAACAATTAACTCATTTATCGAGGTCAGCGATACTTGTTTAGTCAAATCTCATCATTGTTGCGAGGACAACCTTTCAAGACATACTATAGCCCTGTATCTCATTCTCCTCTTATTTCTAGGAAAATTTGGGCAGAGTTTCCTCTGTATTTCTTACTATCTCAACACCTGCACGCAGAAAATACCAACAATGCCTCACAGGGCACACATATATACATTCATATCGTATAACATCTCAGCCACACAGGGCACACATATATAGTCATATCATCTCATATCGCAATCGCACAGGGCGCTCATAATTAACAGTATGGAAATGAACTTACATGTTATGTCCACTCGAGCTGCACCTGTTATACTTTTCTGTTTACCTTTCCTTTCACTTTTCAATTGTATCTGTCAATCGCATTTCAATACCTTACCTGACATAGGGCTTTCGTGCCTTTGCTTACCTGCGTGCTTCGTAACATCCAATATTGTCAGTTACTTTCTTCTATCGGCGTTGTCTTCCTGCTAAAATCGCAGGTTAGTATGAGGAATTTCATTTCCTATTGCTCGGCTCTATTGCACGATCTTAGATATGAAAGAAAGTAACATCCTAAATGTCCTGTAGCCTCTTATCTATAGATGTGGTGCACAACACACCGATAAACAAGACTCTACTAGACACAGTCTATAGACACTCCAAGGACAAACTGCTCTGATACCACTTCTGTCACGACCCAACCCCATAGGCCGCAACTGGGGTCCGACCTTGACCCTCTTAAGCGTATTTATCAACTACACTTAAGTTGAACCGTGTGTGATGTGATACTATATACAAAAACCCTAATAGTTTAAAACTTTTTCATGTACATGTAGCCTCTTTCATTCGTATCATATCATGAAAGGGCACGCAAGCCGACAAGGCTGCTATAACGAAAACATTCACAACATATTGAATAGGAAACATCGAAACTAACTCACAAACAACCCACATATACATATGTCTACAGACCTCTAAGAATAGTAACAGCAACATATGGCGGGACAAGGCCCCCGCCGTACCCCTGAATGTATAAATATATACATTAAGTGACCAGCATCAAAATTTAGGCTCCAGAACAGTAAAGCACTTCCGACACAGCTGAGAGGAACTCCTATGCTGATGGATCTCCAGAATAAACATCTGTACCTGTGGGCATGAAACGCAGTCCCCCGAGAAAAGGGGGGTCAGTACGATATATGTACTGAGTATGTAAAGCATAACACATCGTAACTGAAATCATAACTGAAATAGGGATGGAGGGGGAACGTATAACAATTAACAAATTACTGTACCTGCACTTTAGGACACGTAATCCTATACATCATCATATACTGTGCCCGGCACTCTAGTGAACTCGGTGTCATAATCATTACTTCATAATCACATATCATCGTGTCATAATGCATTTCATTTCATCATATCATCGTATACGGTATCATACCATCATATACGGTATCATCTTATCATGTATATCATCGTATTATACCTGGTTCACTACGGGGCTCAGGGTCACAATGTATTGCTTTAATCTCATATGCATGCCTACATAAAGTATCTGGCCCTTTAGTGAGGGACTCGGTGAATGGAGTGGTGTACGTCTATAGCATACCATCATAATATACATATGTACCCGGCCCTCTAAGGAGGGACTCGGTGTTCCTTCCTTATTTCACCACATATTCTATCATATTATAGCCGGCCCGGGACTCCGTGAATAATCGTATCGTCATAACATATAACATATATCACACCTCACGTACGGCATCGTCTCCTCATGCGTGGAACTATACACATCCGACCCGAGATGCGGTGAAAGAAGCAGTAACACTGTGCACGATAACATATCCCGGCCCATCATGGGACTCGAGGAAGGATGGGTTACAGTATGCACGAGTAGAGTAGTGAGAAACCATATGCAACTAAATCATTATCTAAGACTCGATGAAACAGTCAAGTGAACCGTCACCTGAAGACTGGGGGAGTAATTATCCGAGGTATCCCTTTAGATGTCATTAGGGCTTATATCAGTTGGGGCTTCAGGGATCACAAACATGCATCAAAATAATGCCACATAGTTCATGCAATCAGAAATATAGTCTATGCAATCAGAAACACAATTTATCTAGTCAAAGACTCAACTCATGCAATCAACGGCACTTATTATTTCAGAGCCTCTAAAAGGAAGAGCTGGTACCTCTACTTTCTATTCATTATATAGCAGGCTCGAGAATAGCAGTTTGACTACTTTCAGACTCTTAATGTTCAGGAGTGAGTACAAGTCACGAGTTACAATCAGAGCTCATAAATGGAATTACCTCTAGACCTATATCATATACCATTTCACTTAAAGTTAAGCCATTCCAAAGGAAAGAAGAAATAGGCTTTACATGTACTAGTTTTCATCACATAGAAGACAAAAAGGCTATGACTCAGCTATTGCAGAAGTTCTAATACCAAGAAGTAAACAAGAGTCTCGACTCATACTCAGGGCTTTACGAATGGATTGAATCCTAAATATCGTATACATATCATTCATAACTTATATCTAAGACATGCCAAAAGAAAAGAAGAATAGTTCTACATATCTATTCCAAAAACACGCCAAAGGAAAGCTTCACATACCTTGTATGGACTTCTCTTAATCACGTCCACATCGTTGTCCTCGAAACCTATTTAACATAGAAGTAATGTAAGTATTAACAACCTTGGACTGTTCAGCAACTTAGACTACCCACGAGTATTCATTACATTCATCCCTTCGCTCGCCTTCTCGGCTAGTTCCTTAACTAGTTAGGATATTAACGAAAATTGGGCAGCACCTCCCCTATAATGTGCCCTATCCGAATTCCCAACCATGTCCTTAGCACCTGCATCCAACCATAAATGCAACCACCAACCCATACATATACATATTACGACCAAAATTACACAATATAAACCCCCGACAATTAACTCGAAACTAAGATACCAAAACTAGAGTCTTTAATCTTTCTTTCGCGAATTCTTTAATTGCAAAGAAGAGGGTCATGTGGATGAAACCAGAAGCTCCCACACCTCATTTAGATAACTTTTAGACCCTGCGACAAGCCACAACACAACCAGCAGCAGCCCCTACGCGTACAACACCTTATTTTGACAACAACTTAACTATAGCGATTCCAAATTCGTTTATTCCGAACGCTGAACTTTTCAAACCTTTTCCCCAACTTCCATCAGCTACTAAGGTGTGTAATACACCATAATGTAACATCATAAACTTCAAATTAGAGGAGAAGAACTTACCTTTCCCGAAATTGGCTAGAACTTGCCGAAATCGCGCCTCGGAATTGTTTTCACGTGCTGAATCGTTGTGGCAGCTTGCTGTCCGATTTTTGCTGCACCAAATCCTAATTTTGTACTACTAATACTTCCATATCATCGTAGTATACGCTAATTAATTAATTTACGGAACGAAAACGGGACTTACCTATTTTTTTCTCCCAAGCCGTCGAAATTTTCTCCTTAGCTCTTAGGGTTTGTTTTCTCACGTTGCTGCTGGAAATTTGTTAATGAACTGAAGTAATTAGGATACATATCAACTTATATAGGTGGTCCCAAGGGGTGACACATGTCAGCCCCTAAGGATGACACGTGTCAAGCCATGATTGGCCACCGTGTCATGCTGCCAATTAGGGGCTGCCACGTGGCAGCGGGGTCCACCTACCCCAAGAAGCTGCATCACCTACTTGACCCTAAGTAGGTGCATCACCTGCTTGCTTGAGGTGCTGCCATGTGTCGCTGCTCCATTGGCTTCCACCCGTCATCTTTTTCCCTTCCTCGCGGGTTCGTAATCTCTTCTTACTTTAAGAGCTCATGTAATCCAAACTACGTAAGCTTGGTATATCCTTAAGCAACTTAAGTGTATAAGACTCTTAACTTAGTGTCTTACGTAGGTAAATCGAGTCCTACGACTCATTTCTTAGCCTCCAACTCTTTTCGGATTCTTATGACTCTATCTCCAACCTTCCTTCTCGCGAGGTATCACAATCTTCTTTCCTTAGAGTTGTTTGATAGTGTCGTAGCTTATCCGGCTCACATGATAGTGTCTAAGGAACTTAAGAAGACGTTCCAAGCTCAAGAGTGCAGGGTGTAACATTTCGACCCCGATAGGTGATTCATTAGAAGTTGATCAATTCTTTAGATCCTATGTGGTGACCACTCAGGAGCGTGACACTACAGTTGATCTCATTTTGCTTGATATGGTGTATGTTGACTTGATTCTTGGAATGGAATGGTTATCCCCTAACCTTGCAGTAATGGATTGCTATTCCAAGACTGTTACCTTAGCTGTGCCTAGTATTCCGCCGATGGTATGGCAGGTCTCTTATAATCACATGCTGGTTGGGGTGATTTCCTTTTCTCGGGGTCGGAGGCTAATGACTAGCGGATGTTTGGCATATTTGGCTTGTGTTAGATATGTGAGTAGGGAGAGCCTTATAGGCTATTCAGTACCTATAGTTTCAGAGTTTGCAGATGTGTTTCATGCTGATCTACTTGGCCTCGCGATATTGACTTTGCCATTTATGAAAAGCCAGATACTCATCCTATTTTTATCTACCATACCATATTGCCCCCACAGAGCTCAAGGAGCTTAGTGTTCAGCTTTAGGATCTCTTGGATAAGGGATTCATTTGGCCTAGTGTATTTCCTTGGGATACCCCAATTTTATTCATTAAAAAGAAGGTCGGTACTATGCGGATGTGTATCAACTACAGAAAGATGAACAAGGTGACGTTACCCCATGCCTAGGATTGATAATCTATTTGACCACCTTCAGGGTGCTATGCTGTTTTCTAATATTGATTTAAGATACGGCTACCACCAGTTGAAGATCAGGGCAACGGATATCCCTAAGACTGCATTTAGGACTTATTATGTTAAAGATTGTGATAAGGACAATTCTCACTAAAGTTATGGATTCCTATGAATCACTAAAGTTAATGAGCTACTCCTAATATTTTTTATCAAGATGGATTGATAGGTAGTTACTATCTCTCTATATAATGATATGATCATATTTTTATTAGTTTCCATTGGGATATTAACTAAGCACCGAGAGGACTTCTAGTTGGGGTTCAGTCCGGTAACACAGTTAGTTACCTAAGGGAATCCTAGTATCAACCTAAAGTTTCAAACTACATTCCCCACATAGGTTGTTTTATGCCCTAGCTAGTGGATCCACATATAGCTTACAAAGTTAAAGTTGTTTCTCACAGATTCTACCTTGGCAAAGTAGCCTCTCTCTTCTCGATGTGGAAGTTAAATCAGATTCTATTTTATAGCTCGCATGGTCTTAAGATATCGGTTAAAGGTCTTATCCCACACAAGTTGAACGTTAATCTATTAGATTTATTATGAAGTTTTATGATGCATTGACCATAAGTTTTCATATGTTTTCAAACGCATTTAGCTTTACTCATGTTCATTATGTTGGTCATGTATCCTAAGTCATATTGTTCATGTTCCTTTACTTATTCAAACATATATCACATACTTAGTACCTTCTATATATTAATGAATATTTTTTCTACATTGTCTCATAATGTACGGACAAATAACACTCACGATCATCCTATTCGTGGATAGCATTGCTTTAGTATTCAAAGAGTTGGTGATTCCTTATTCCATCGAGGACCGAACTTTCTTTTAGTATTGTTATTTTACTTTCTTTTTATGATTAGGGTGAGAAAAGAGCTTGTCCTAAGCCCCCATCAAGCATAGACTTATAGGCATATAGATGGGAAGTTTGATGTAGTCCATGTTGGACATTGATTGAGTATTTCTATCCTTTAGACTTCACTTTTGAATTGTTACTTCCACTTATCTTGATCATGTTTCTTTACCTTATGTGATATATGCTAAGATGGCTTAGTTGGGATCCCTCGTAATCTCGACCGTCGTGTCACGTCTAGGCTCTAGGCTCAGGTCATGACATCATAGAGGAGTTGTCCTACAAGAAAACCCAGTTGCCATATTAGATCGTTAGGTCCATAAATTAAGAACCAAAGATCTGGCTTTGGTTAAAGTATATGGAGAAATGGGAATAGAGAAGAGGTGACTTGGGAATGTGAGGATGGCATAAGGTCCACATATCCTTAATTATTTCATATCCCAGGGTGATGGAATCTAAGTTTATAGTAGTGCAGTAAGGTAAGATACATATTTGGTATTTATATTGTTGATTATTATTATGGTTGTTGTATTCTTTCTCGCGCTGTTATTGTGGATCTATGGTGCTTAGCTATTCATGTTGTCCTGTGCAATGCCTAGGTTACAATTTCTACATTTCAGGTTCCTAGATAGTCATGTTTATACAGGAGACTCTATCAAAATTTTGGAAACTCCTAAGAACTTAATTGTAGAACTTTTATTTTTTATTTGAGTACGAATGTTTCTAAGGAAAAGAGGATATAACACCCCAATTTTTTAAAATTTCTAAATTAACTCATACATTTGTGGCAAGGTGAAGAGTGATTAATATAGTAATAATGATGTGGTATAGCTTATTTGAATTGTTCAAATGTCATATTTTAAGATTTGGAGTCAAAAGAGTTGTAAATAAAATTTGGCAAAAGTTATTGTACGTTATAAAGATTTCTCTAAAATTTGGGTCAAATGTCTTGGAGGTTTTCTCCTAATATATAAAGAGTTATGGGGACCACAAAACTATCAATCAAAGGTGTATAAGTATAGTTTCCAAGATATCAAAAGCTCAGATCGAATCGATATATCAATATAGATTCGATCCAAGATCTCTTATTGAGAATGCTCATTGTTTGTTCATCTGACTTCAGAATAAGAAGATGTTTGCATTTTTTCATGACTGCATAGGCAGACATGTCAAGTGGGCCTCTAAATCGGTGGAGCTTTATAAAAGTGTATCCTCTCCAATTTAGTTCATTCTAGATCATCAAAACCTAAAAAGAAATCAGAGAAATTACCTCCTAATCATTTCTAAACATAGATAATATCATTTTAGATCTTTAATGGAAATTTCTCTACATTGCAAGCTCATTATTTTGGTATAGTTTTCATTGTGGTTTATGTGGTGTATCTCTGTTGGGGTATTGGCACTAGTTGTTTTGATTCATTTTGAAGGTTTGACTTTTATTTCGACCCTCCTTTTGGTAATTCTAGCTTCGATAAGCCATAAATATTCATCTATGATGGAAATTCATATTATCATTATAAGACTCCAAAAGTTGGAAGGATGGAAACAAGTTCAAAACAAGGAAAGGAAAAGAAAAGAAGCAGAGAGCTCAGTTCGTCGAATGATTCAGCAATCTGCTAAACAAGTTTGGCGAGCTCAATGGAGACCACCGAAAGTAACAGAAAGTTTAGATTTTAATCAAAGTCTAGTCGGTGAAGGAGGGGAAACTTTGTGGACCACCAAACTAGTCAGCAATCTTGATGGAGACCTTGAATAGACCAAGGAATTTGACCCCAAGGACTGGCCAAGTTGGCGATAAAGGAACCCTTCGGCGACTCCCCGAATGGATTCAATGGACTCAGATGACTTCACCGAATTATCTCATCAGTTATTATATCTGGGTTATTTCAGTCATTTCCTACCCAGTTAAACCCCACATTATGTCATTTTGGAATATTTTTGACAGACCTATAACTACCTAAACCCTTTGAATTTCCCTCATTCACTCCCCAATCCTCAATTGCAATATTTATCTCTCTAAAATACTTTTCCAGGGGTTTCATCTTCAAGACAAGTTAAGGCTCGAGAAGACTCAAGTCTAAGCCTCCATTGCTAGAGCTTGCTGTAGGTCTTGATTGCCAAGGTATGTGGGAATTCACCAATGGATTCCATTCATCCATTAGATCCCAAAAGATCTGAAATTTTTGAATTTAATTTCACCAAATTGATGAGATTTTTATGTCAATTCTGCATGGGTCCCTTTTTATTATGATTAAATTAAATATGATTCTTCATTATCATACATAAATTTACTATAATACATGATGCTTTTCTTTATTTTCATCCATAAATTTACTATAATATATGATTTCTAATTGAATTTCAATGACCCATGCCATATGATATTTTAAGTATATTTTCAATGAATATTTTATGAATGCTTACCAAAGCTTATGAATGACTCATGAAAGGTTATGAATGATATTTTCAATGATATTTCAAGCAATTTATTATGGTGTGAAGGGTAACTCTAACACAATCATGTTAAAGAGGTTAAAGGACATTCTCACCAACTCATGAATTCTTATGAATCAATCATGTTTATGAGAAACTCTTATAACTATTTTTATGATGACGTTAATGATTATGTCTAAATGTATTCCATAGGGATAATAATTAAGCACCGAGAGGACTTTTAGATGGAGTTTGGTCTGATAACCAAAGTAGCTAGCCAAGAGAATCCTAGTAGAAACCTTTAGTCCCTAACTACGTTCCCTGTGTAGGTTTGCCTTAAAGCCTAGTTAGTGGATCCAAATTTAACTCATGATGTTAAGAAAGGTTCTCACGGAGTTTGCCTTGGCAAGTAGCCTCTCTCTTCTTAATATGGGAGTTATATCAGATTCCATGTCATAGCTCGCATGGTCTCAAATATCGATTAATGTCTTATCCTACACAAAAAGGTATATGCTCGCATGGTCTCAAGTATCGGTTAATGTCTTATCCTACACAAAAAAGTATATGCTATTATATGATTTCTTATGTTGGTTTTATGATGTCCTGACCATATGATTACGATGTTTTAAATATTTTGAAGTTTTACCCAATTATTTTAAGATATTGGTCATGTATTTCATGCTCATATTGCTCATGTCCCATTATTATTGTTCATGCATGCTTCTCACATACTTAGTGTATTTCATGTACTAACACATATTTTTTTTATATTGTATCATATAGTAGGGTCCAACAATTACATTCATCCTCCCTTGTGTGGCTAGAGTTGCTTTGTTATTATTTCTTGATTGGTGAGTCATCTTGTCTTGTG
Source organism: Solanum dulcamara (assembly GCF_947179165.1). NCBI lineage: Eukaryota > Viridiplantae > Streptophyta > Magnoliopsida > Solanales > Solanaceae > Solanum > Solanum dulcamara. The sequence continues at coordinate 8,953,367 of NC_077247.1, read as the reverse complement.
AGCATAACTTATATGAGTTTATGTTCTTTTATCATGATGTTTCATTCTTCAATGGGTGAGCTAGTAACATGTCTTATGCCCCCATCTATACTATACTAGAGGCATGTTGGGATGCATGATTTGTAGTTCTGACTATTCGGACATGTTCTTTGCAGTTCTCCTTTCTATCGGAGTTTTTATTTGAGACTTGTCTTCCTCTTATGCTTGACTTTATGTTTTATGTTACATTATGTATATGATATATGCTAAGAGGGATCATCGTGTCACGCCTAGGTCCTAGCTTGGGTCATGACAAACTTGATATCAGAGCACAAGTTTTAAAGTATCCTAAGGAGTCTAACATGCCGCTTCAAGTAGATTCTTGTTCATCGGTGTGAAGTGCACCACATCTATGAATAAGAGGATATAAGACATTTTTAGAAAATCCCACTTCTTTCATGATCTTATCATGTGATAGAGTTGAACTCTAAGGCTTTTCCTTCTAATGCTTTCTCTTTGCGATTTCATAATGATGCCTCCACTAAGAAACCCTTCTCGAAGGAATGTTGAGGGGGAGAAACAAGCTTCAAATGACCCCTTGAATGAGCAAGTCTCTCATGCGGAATTTTGAGTTACTTTTCATGTCCTTGCTCAAGCTGTGGCGGCTTAGGAAAAATAAGAGGTGGTTGCTCTATGAACCCAAATGTGGGTAAGACAATGCCAAGGGTTCGTGACTTCATGAGGATGAGTCCCCTAGAATTTCATGGGTCGAAGATAGACAAGGATCCATAAGAGTTCATTGAAAGTATTCGTAAGAGTGTGGAGATTATGAGGGTTAGTCCAGTAGAGATGGCAGAGTTGGCCGCGTACCAATTGAAAAGGGTTGCTAGGATTTTGTTTAACCAATGGAAGGTAGAACTTGTTAGAGAAGTGGATCCAATTATTTGGGATCAGTTCAAATAGGTGTTACTTGACTGTTTCTTTCCCTTTGAGCTAAGGGAGGTGAACATTCAAGAGTTTATCAACTTGAGACAATGTAGCAAGAGCGTAAGGGAGTATGCCCGAAATTTTAGCCAAATATCGAAGCATTCTCTATTCATGGTATCCGACCCAAGGGTTCGAATGAGTAAGTTTATGTCGGGTGTATCTGACTTGGTGTCCAAAGATTGCAAAACCACAATATATATTAGAGAGATGGATATCATAAGAACCATGACCTATGCCAATCATTTGAGAATCGTGTTTCAAGTGCTTAAGGACCGTCAATTATTTGCTAAGTTTAGCAAGTGTGAATTTTGGCTAAGATAGGTTGATTTTCTTGGCCATGTCGTGTTCGATGATGATATTATGTTTGATCCTAAGAAAACTGAAGTGGTTAAGAATTGGCCTTAACCTTTGTCTTCTTCTGATATTTGGAGTTTCTTGGGTTTAGACAGTTATTATTAAAAGTTCATAGAGGGATTTTCATCAATTTCTTCACGTTTGATAGTGTTGACCCAAAAAAGGTAAAATTCCAATTATCGGAAGCTTGTGAGAAGAGTTTCCAAGATTTGAAGGATCGACTTACTTTCGCTTCTATTTTAACATATTGGAAGGGTCAGATGGTTTCATGGTGTATTATGATGTCTCAAGTATTGGACTTGGTTGTGTCTTGATACAAAATGGTAAAGAGATAGCTTATACATCTAGGCAACTTAAGGTGCGTAAAAGGAACTAGCCAGCTCATGATTTGGAATTAACGACGATTGTGTTTGCCTTGAAAATTTGGAGACACTATCTCTATATTTTCCATCTAAATGTGTGCACTGATCATAAGAGCTCGCAATATGTGTTTAAGCAAAAGGATTTGAACCTTCAAAAAACGAGATGGCTTGAGTTATTGAAGGATAATGACATGAGTGTGTTGTACCATCCGGGTCAGGCTAATGTGGTTGTCGATGCTCTTACTAGGTTATCCATGGTAGTGTTGCCCATGTTTACGATGAGAAAAAGAAGTTGATTAGTGACGTTCATAGACTAGCCCATATAGGTGTTCGTCTGGTTGACTCCGATGTGGGAGGTGTTATTGTTCAGAAAGGTTCAAAATCGTCTCTTGTGGAGTATGTGAAAGTAAAACAAGATAAGGGTCCGATTTTGGTTGAGTTGAAGAAATCATTTGCCAAAAAAGCCATTGAGGCTTTCTCCCAAAGGGGAGATGGGGTGCTTCATTATCAAGGCCATTTGTGTTTCCCTAATGTTGATGGTTTAAGGGATTTGATACTGTTAGAAACTCATAGTTCTCAGTATTCTATTCACTCAGGATCCACCAAGATGTATCATGATTTGAGAGAAGTATATTGGTAGAATGCAATGAAAAATGATATAGCGAATTTTGTGGTTAAATGTCCTAATTGTCAAAAAGTGAAGGTTGAGCATAAAAAAAATGGGAGGTTTAGCTCAAGTTGAGATTTTTACTTGGAAGTAAGAAGACATGAACATAGACTTTGTAACGGGTTTTCCTCATACTCGTAGACAACATAATTCTGTGGGTAATTGTTAACCGAAGGACTAAGTCAGCATATTCCAATCCCATTAAGACTTCCTATTCGGCTGAGGATTATGCAAAACTACATATTTGTGAGTTGGTTAACCATCATGGTGTCCCATTGTCTATCATTTCAGATTGAGGTACTTAATTTACATCTCAAGTTTGGAGATCTTTCCAAAAGGGTCTTTGTCGCGACCCAAGCCTAGGGCCTAGATGTGACATGGCGAATGAGGAACCCGAAAGTACCTCAAACAAGCCTCTTAGCTTTCTTTTAGCCTTTCATAGATAATGACAACAAATAAATAAGCAGAAATCATAATAGTAAATCTTCAACTTACATATGTCCAGCAATACCTCTAACTTTTAGATTTAACGGGACTAAGACATATCCCTAGCTCACCCTCAATCATAATAGAATGAAATGCCATAGTAAGTGTCTAAAGATCTTAACATATCATAAGATAGAAAGATAAAAGAGTATTATTCCCGGAACATGGGAACTCATCAAAAGTAGTCTTCAAAGGAAATCTCAACTATCCACGTGGAGGAGAACGAGGAGGAGCATCGGTCCCTACATGGTGATATCATGTAGGAAAAAGAGTATGGGTTAGTACTTTGAATATACTAAGTACGTAGGCATGCATGAACATTGAGGAAACATTAAAACATTTATGTAATATGAAACATAATGCAATACATGCATAATCAATCATATAGTTATCCTTTAAAATATTCATTTTGTGGGAAGATGACCATAACCGACATTTAAGACCATGCGATCTATTACATGGAATCCAACATAACCCCCTACGTTGGCCGGGGATTCTACTTGCCTAGGGTAGAACTTCGTTAACTTTACATTTATTCTTTAACTATAACTTTAAGGGCCTTCATGGATCCATTAGCCTAATTCTACAAGGGATACTATGTTGGCACATTATTAATGAGACAAGAGGTTGCTACTAGGATTCCCTTGCTAAGTCAATTTTACGAAATAGTTTAATACTTCAAAGTAGTCATAGCAAATAGATTAAAAATTCAAAACATCATATCCGGTGGAATAGCTCATTAAAACATTAGGTGATTCAAATATGGAAGAATTGTCCTTATTGCATAAAGAATCTATCATTCATAGCATTTAATTATTCTTTTATTTTTATAAGACTCCCTTTATATCATAGACATTACTTTCATAAACATTTATTTGGAGCCAAAACTTTCAAGTCAAACTTCATTAATTAAAAATCATGCTTTAAGCAATCCACTATGAATTTCAAGAACCTTTAAAGAGATAAATAGAGAAATTACTTGCAAAGCATCAATTCATACATAGGAAATTATTTTGTATCAAAATAGACCAATAATCATTAGTTTAACCATGAATCATGTTGTTAAGTAGAAATAAGAATTTTCCATAGGAAAATCTTACTTGAAATTAAGAGATTTAGTTGAAAGAGTTTTGAACTACATGGGTGGAAGAATCCATGGATAAACACTCCTATACCTTAGAGTAAAGCTTAAAGAAAATAAACATAATTTATCATATAATTAAACTATACTTTAGGCATTAGGGTGGAAGGAATACTCTCATTGAAGCCTTACATACTTGAAATCTGAAGTGTTACTCAGAATTGAAGGAATTAATGAACACTCTTGAATCCTAGCCTTTTCTATTCGCCAAAATGTTTTATATACTACAAGGAGTATATGAATCACCGGAATAGTATTTATACATAACTAAGAACTAAAACTATATTTTGAGAATGAGTAAAGAAGTGTATAGAGAGAAGAGTTGTTTGAGAAAGATTGATGAATAAAATGAAGAAATAAGGTGGGTATTTATAGGTGTGAAGGAGGGACCTAACAATAATTAAAATAATTATAAAGAAAAATCTGTAAATTTAATAGAGGATTGTGATGCCATGGGTGATGTTAAATGGAGGATTACTAATGTCATGGGTGATGTCAAATGAATCTAGATCTTCTATGGTTGGTGAGATGAATCTTCTTTTTATGAAATACCCTTTTTCGGAGCTATGTTTGAAAAAGATAACTTTCTAATTAAGATTTGATGTTTACATATGAATTGTATCTCTAGAAGTCTTCTTTTATGTCGTTCATGAATCAACTGATTTGGAGCATCCTACATTGAGATATGATTTTTCTTCTACAATTACTCCATTTCATCACAGCACTAGGTCTTGCAAAGTTTAATTTATTTGACCTAGTTAGCCTCCGAATCTTAAGTTATGATCTCATGAAAGTTGTAGATAATGATGTTTGGGTTATTTAGAAATTTAAATCACCTAATTTGGACTATGTTATAAAAAGTTATACCCACAATACAGTAACAATATCATTTTCGTCGAGAATTGGAACACCATATAAAACATTTTTAGGGGGTGTTACATTATCTCCCCTTTGAAAATATTCATCCTCGAATAAGAAAAGACTTAGCTTGAGTAGAGTATAGTGTAAACAACCAACCCATCAATAATGCGATAGTGCAATTTAAAACATATTTTATAACTTTTCATACATATGACAAGAAAAGTTGGAATGCAAGGATTTCAAGTGATTGAGCTAGTACAACATAATACCTTATGCTTGAGTCGAGGGAAAAAGGTGAGGGTATCGCTTAATCATATCCACTTCTTCTTCCCATGTAACACTTTCTAGTTGTTGATTCCTCCAAAGGACTTTAATAGATGCAACTTCTTTGTTCCTTAATTTTTAAACTTGCCAGTCCAAAATTTCAATCGGGACTTCTTCATAGGTCAAGTTTTCTTCAACATTCACTACTCCCAAAGGAACAATGGAACAATGATTACCCACACATTTTCTCAACATAGACACATGGAACACCGATGAACCATGGCCATTTTCAATGGCAACTCCAACTCATACGCAACCTTGCGAACACGTCTCACGATTCTATAAACATACCTAGGGCTCAATTTCCCTTTCTTACCAAATTGAACCACACCCTTCATAGGTGAAGCCTTCAAATACACACAATTATCCACATTAAACTCAAGATCCCTTCTAGTGTTGGAATAGGACTTTTGATGACTTTGAACCATCTTCAACCTTTCTCTAATGATCTTCACCTTCTTTAAAGTATCAAGTACCAAATCGGGTCCCAATAAGGTCATCTCACCTACTTTGAACCAACCAACCAGGGATCTACATCATCTCCTATACAAAGCCTCAATGGCGCCATCTAAATAATTGAGTGATAACTATTATTATAGGAAAACTCGATAAGCGGTAGATGATCATCCCAATTTCCTTTAAACTCTAACACACAAGCCCTTAACATATCCACTAGTTTTTGAATCGTTCTTTCAACTTGCCTATTTGTTTGAGGATGGAAGGCGGTGCTCAATTTTACCTTAGTACGAGGCCCTTTTGAAATGATCTTTAAAAGTGAGAAGTGAATTGGGTACCACGATCTGAAATACTGGATAATGACATACCATGCAACCTCACCAACTCCTAAATATACAACTTGGAATAGTCGTCAGCACTATCGGAAGTCTTAACCAGTAGGAAGTGAGATGACTTAGTTATTCTATCAACAATTATCCAAATCGAATCATGATGTTTTCAGGTATAAGGAAAACCCACTACAAAATCCATATTCACATCCTCCCACTTCCAAGTAGGGATTTCAATGTCTTGGGCTAGGCCACCTGGCCTTTGATGTTTGTCCTTCACTTGTTGGCAATTCGTACATTCAGACACGAACCTTGCTATGTCCTTCTTTATGTCACCCTAAAAATATAACTATTTTAAGTCTTGGTACATTTTCCTCGAACCGAGATGAATAGAGTATATAGAATTATGAGCCTTCATCAAGATCAAACTCCTTAGACCATCCACATCTGGAACACATAGTCAACCTTGGTAGTATAGCACCCTATCTCCTCTTTGGAAAAAGACCTCTATATTATTTTTCTTCACCAACTTCTTTAACTCAATAAACATCGGGTCAAGATCTTTGTTTGACATAACATCCACCACCAAGGAGGATTCAGACCCATTTTGAACAACCATACCACCATCATTGGTACCACATAACTTCACCCCTATTCTAGTCAATCAGTGAATATCTTTCACCAACTCCCTTTTTCCTTCATCAACATGGGCCACACTCCCCATAGACACTCTATTAAGTGTATCGGCAACTACATTAGCTTTACCCGAATGATAGTGCACACTCATGTCATAGTCCTTAAAGAATTCTAGCCACTTTCTTTGCCTTAGATTAAGGTCCTTTTGGGTGAACATATATTGAAGACTTTTATGATTGGTATACACATCCACATGCACCCCATAGAGGTAATGCAGCCAAATCTTCAGAGCAAAAACAACGGCCGCCAATTCAAGGTCATGGGTATAGTAGTTACTCTCATGCACCTTTAATTACCTAGAAGAATAGGCTATGACCTTGTCATTTTGCATTAAGACAATGTAAATCAATCATTGAAGTATCACAATAAACCACAAACCCTTCTAATCATTCTGGTAGAGTCAAAATAGGAGCGGAGGTAAGTCAATCTTTCAAGGTCTGGAAACTCTTCTCACACTTATCTGTTTATTTAAATATATCTTTGTTTTGGATCAATTTCATCATAGCAGATAAGATGGAAGAAAATCCTTCGACAAACCTTCTATAGTATCCGTCTAGGCGCAAAAAGCTCCTAATGTCTGAAGAAGACAACGGTCTAGGTCAATTTTTGAATGCCTCCATTTTCTTGATTAACCTTGACCCTATCACCAGATACTACGTGACTAAGAAATGCCACCTCCTTCAACCAAAATTCACACTTACTAAATTTTGCAAACAATTGCCTATCCCTCAATGTTTGAAGCACAACTCTCAAGTAATTCTTATGTTCTTCCTCACTCCAAGAGTAAATCAAAATATCATCAATAAAGGCCACCACAAAAGTATCAAGGTAAGGTTTGAACACCCTATTCATCAAGTCCATGAACACCGCCGGCGCATTCGTCAACCCAAAACTCATCACCACAAACTCAAAGTGACTATACCTTATTCGGAAAGCCTTTTTAGGAATGTCACACTCTCTGACCCTTAGTTGGTTATAGCCGGACCGAAGGTCGATATTGGAGAAGTGACTTGCCCCTTGCAATTGATCAAACAAGTCATCTATTCTAGGGATTGGGTACTTGTAGTTAATGGTCATCTTATTTAATTGCCTGTAGTCTATGCACATTCAAAGTGAACCATTCTTTTTTCTCACAAACAACTGGGAGGACACCATAGAGAAATACTTGGTCTTATGAACTCCTTTTCTAACAAGTCCTTTAATTATTCCTTCAACTCTTTCAATTTTGTCGGGGCCATTCGGTAAGAAGGAATAGAGATAGGTTCGGTATCGGGGAGGAGAACGATACCAAAATCAACTTCCTTTTAGATAGGGACACCAGGAAGGTTCTCAAGAAAGACATCGGGGAACTCATAGACTACGAGAACAAGTCAAGAGGATGACTTTCGGAGTCGACATACCTAACCCTCACAATGTGATAAATATAACCCTTAGTAATCAATTTTCAGGCCTTAAGATAATAAATGAACTTACCTTTCCCTACCGAATCATGACCCTCTCATTCAATAGTGGACACATTTGGAAATTGAAACTTGACTCGATGAGTCCTACAATCTAAGAAAGCATAAGATGCATGTAACCAATTCATCCCAATAATGATATCAAAATCTACCATATCAAGCTTAATAAGATCACAAGGAATAACTTTATATAATATAAACACGAGATAACCTCTATAGACCTTTCTAGCAACAACCAACTCACCAATGGGGGTAGATACTTAATAAGGCTCTAATAACATCTCGGGTGACACATCAAATCTATTAACAAGGAATGGAGTAACAAATAATAAATTTGCACCCGGATCTTATGATGCATACACATCAAAAGCAAAGCCTTTAACATACCGATAACGATATTGGGTGCGTCATCAACCTAATGTCTCCCATGCAAGGAATAAAAGAAGTTGGTACATTGGCCACCTCCTTGGGCTCGTTAATTATGAGCAATTTAGCCTTGATGCCTACCACCACCACCTCTACAATCCCTAGCATGGTAGCCGGGCTTTCCACACTTGAAGCACGTATTAAAGCTAGCTAAGCATTCATCTTTATGAGGTTTTCCACACTTCTTGCAAGCAGGGAAAGTTTGAGCACCAACATTCTCTCTTGGAATGATTGGTTTAGCACCCTTGTTCTTGTTGAACCTTTAAAGAGGAGTATTGGTGGAACTTTGTCCCACAAACCGTTGCCCACTTTGTCCTTTCTCATTGTTACCATAATCGGACCTTTGAGAGTTAAACCCTCCTCCATTGACTCTAGCCTTTTTGAACCCCCTTGATCTCTTTCTCAACTTCTCTTCTTCAATTTTTTCTGCATAAGTCATTAACCAAGAGATGTCCATCTTCTTGACCAACATGGACATTTTTCACTCCTTGGACACCGAGCTTGAGACACCGAAAATAAACTTATTCATCCTAGATCTTGGATCAGAGACCATGAAGGGAGCATACTTTGACAACTTAGTGAATTTAAAAGTACTCCCTCACACTCATACTCTCTTGATAAATGTTGATAAACTCTTAGTTTTTGGCCTCCCTTAGCTCCAATGGGAAGAAGTGGTCTAGGAAGGCACCTTTGAACTCTTCCCATCCTATCGTCCATATTTCTTCATCCTTCTCAACAACCCATTGTTCTTACCATACTCGAGCCACACCTTTGAGTTGATAGGCCACTAGCTCAGCCTTCTTATTCAGTGTCAGACTCATAATAGCCATAATCTGGTATACCTCATCATTGAACTTCATAGGGTCCTCATTTAGTTTAGAACCATTAAACTCGGATGGATTCATCCTTTTGAAATACCAAATCTTAGAGGCCAGATTTTGCATTTGGGGAGGAGGAACACCTTTATGCCCTTGGTTGGCTACGACTTGAGCCAAAAACATAATGATATTATGAAACTCAGCATGGGTTACCCCTTCTTTATGATGTGGGGCATTGGGAACCAGAGGATCTTAGTTCTCATCGTCAACCCTTGCTCTTGGCAGTGCTCTTCCATGAGTCATTATCTAGAGAACATGAAATGGGTCGCTAGTTAGAGGAAAGCTAAGGACACTCTAAGGAATGACATGATTTTGAAAGAAGTGAAAACTTTCCTACAGGTCCTATAGTCTCCTATTCATAGTTATGTCGCACTTTACAACTATGAACACGATCTTATTTGATGCGGTATGTTGCACTCCGAGGACCATTCAAAACCTCAGGCTATGATACCAAGTTTGTCACGACTCAAGCCTCGGGCATAGCTATGACATAGAGAATGAGAAACCCGAAAGTATCTCAAACAACCCTCTTAGAATTCCTTTAGTCTTTCATAGATAATGACAACAAATAAACAAGCAGAAATCATAATAGTAAATCTTCAACTTACATATGTCCAACAATACCTCTAACTTTTATATTTAACGGGGCTAAGACAAGTCCTTAGCTCACTCTCAATCATAAAAGAAAGAAATTCCATAGTATGTATCTAAAGATCTTAACTTATCATAAGCTAGAAAGAAAAATGAGTATTGCTCTCGGAATATGGAAACTCACCAAAAGTAGTCTTTGTCAAGACCCGACCTAGGGCGTAGTTGTAACACATCGATCAAAACCCCAAAGGGGCTCCAACCAAGCCTCTTGTGCATATCATAAGCATACATAAGGTAAAAATAAGAAAAACGGAAACATTATATACAAGAGTCTAAACCATGAATAGTAAATTAAAAATGTCACATGATAATATAGACTCAAAATATTTGTCCAACTAGATGCCTCTACTCATGAGCATGGGAGGGGGCTAAGACATGTCCCTAGCTCACCATCAATATAAAACATAGCAAAAGTCCTTGAAAACAATAACCAACCCAATGACTAGTCCCCGATAAATGAGAACTCACCACAAATACCACCGGATAGGAAAGCTTAACTAGCCACGTGGACGAATATGCTTCTCAATCTCAACCCCTACATTATGAGACAATATAGGCACAAAGTATGCATTAGTACGTTGGAATATACTAAGTATGAGGGCATGACGTGTAACATAAATCATGGGATGCAATGGTCAAGTAAAATACTTGATAAGATGAGATAAGTAAAGTCACGAGGAAATCATAAGGACCAAAGCATTAGAAAAGCATAATTTAGATCATGAAAATACTTATGAGGTCGTACATATGTGGGATAGGAACCACAACTGACAATAAGACCATGCGAGCTATAACATGGAATCTCGTTGTCTCCCCATACAACGAAGAAAAAGGGAATATACTTGCCAAGGTAGACTCTACCCCACTAGGCGGGTCATACATACGCTATATGTAGATCCAATAGCTAGGCCATGAAGGCAACCTACGGTGTCACGTAGTTTAAGAGATATGAGATTGCTACTAGGGATTTTGGTAGGGCCCCCATATCAAGTCCACTCGGTGCTAAGTCAAATCCGATGGAATACATAAATAGCATAAAAATCATAATGACATATATCATAGTCATGATCATAGGTTAGAAATCATAGAGCAGCTCATTTTGATAATATAGGTGCAATGTGAGTATTGTCCCTCCACATTACACATCATATATACATACTTCATATAATTAGGCCTTAAGGCACCACAAAGAGACCTAAGTCACTTTTTCCATAATTTTCATGAAAATCATAATTTGAAACAGTCTTATAGTCTATGATCATAATTAAGATACATAATCATAATTCATACTTGGAAATTAGGGTAAAACATGAATGCATGATCAATTGACTTGAAAACCATGAAATTAACTTGAAAACATGCATGATCATATACTTTGTATCAACCCATACATCATTAATAAAGATGATATCATTATGAAATATAATTTAAAATACCCATAATTTACATCATGAACCCTAGAGATCAATATAGGAGAATTCATGGAAAAAAACTCTTTAATTCAACGCAAAATCATTAATTTATATCAAAATAGACTCATAATCATAATTTAAATTATAATTCATGCAATTGGAATAGAGATCATAAAACTCATAAAATACCATACTTTAATTTGATAGAAACTTGAGAAATTGATTGGGCTTCATGGATGAAAGAATTCATGAATCAATACCCACATATCTTAATTGAGAAACCAAATAATTTGGAAGAACTTGGGAGTTTTGAGTGAATTTACTTGAAGTCTTTAATGGAGTCCTTGAGAGTTTTTTTGTGGAGAGAGAAATATTTGAGTAGGTGAGTTGTAAAAGAATGAATAGAATTAGAGGTTTAGGTTAATTTATAGAGATGAATGAGGTACTAAAAACATCTAAGTTCATTAACTAACAACTAGAGAAAATTCTAAAGTGCCCTTATAAAAAAAACTAAATTCAGACAAAAATAATTGCCGAGGTCTGCAACGCAGAGGTGTTCCCTAATAGGAAAATTTTGAGAGAATGAGATTTTGGCCAAATTTTGACTCGAGAAAAATTACACTGAACGGGAGCAAGTCCGCGATGTGGACTTGCCATGCACTTTACTGTTTTGTGCAGTTTCTTGAAAAATCTATCTTTCTTGCAGGGTTTGACCCCATGATCAATATTTTAGACTCGGATTTGCCAAAAAAATTAAGAATAATGCATTACATGAGTGGCCTATTCTCAAGGCATTCTTAAGACACTTGTGAGCATTTTGAGGAATATTACAATATCTCCCCATTGGGAACATTCGTCTACAAATGAGATTCCACTAATATAGGGAGGATATGGAAAAAGGACTAGAAACCCAACATGAACATGAAGACACTTTGAAAAATGCATAGAACATGTAAAATTCATACTTAACATAAGACATATTCTTTAAGAAAAAATCATTTTCATGAATCATGCATGTATATGAATGACATATGGAACTAAAACGTAGGAGTTTAATCAATTTGATCATGAACAACTTAGTACCTTTAGGCTTGAGTGTAAGGAAAGAGATATGGATAATGCTTTATCATGTCCGCTTCCGCTTCTGACGTAGCACTCTCTACTTGTTGATTCCTCTATAACACTTTTTACAGACACAACGTCTTTATTTCTTAACCTCTTCACTTGCGGTCTAAAATCGCAATCGAAACTGCCTCATAAGTCAAATTCTCTTTAATACTCACGTTCTCCATTGGTACACTAAAATTTTGATCACCCACAAACTTCCTCAACATTGACACATAAAATACCAGATGAACCATAGCCAACTCTAATGGCAAGTCTAACTCATATGCCACTTTGCCAATACGCTTTAATATTCTATAGGGTCCTACATATCTAAGACTCAATGTTCCTTTCTTACCAAATTGCATCACACCTTTTCATAGGTGAAATATTCAAATATATCATATCATTCACATCAAATTCAAGCTCTTTCTTCCTAGTGTCTGAATAGGACTTTTGATGACTTTGAGCAATTTTCAATCTTTCTCTTATAAGCCTTACTTTCTCCATTGCATCAACTACCAAATCTGGACCAATCAATGCCATCTCACCCACTTCAAACCACCCCATCGGAGACCTACATCTTCTCCCATAGAAGGTTTCAAAAGGAGCCATTTAGATGTTAGAGTGATAACGATTATTGTAGGCAAACTCAATCTATGGAAAATATTCATCCCAACTTCCTTCAAGATCAATCACACATGCCCTTAACATATCTTCCAATGTTTGAATTGTTTTTTCAGCTTGTCCATCGATTTGAGGATGGAAAACGGTACTTAGCTTGACTCTAGTACCAAGACCTTTCTGAAATGAATTCAAAAAAAGTAAATTAAATTAGTACCTCTATCTGATATAATCGACAAGGAAACACCATGAAGTTTCACAAGTTCACAAATGTACAACTTAGCATAGTCTTCAGCACCATAAGAAGTCTTGACTGGTAGGAAATGTGTTGATTTGGTCATTCAGTCCACAATGACCCAAATAGAATCTTGTTGTCTTCTAGTACAAGGCAAACCCATGACAAAGTCCATATTCACATCTTCCCACTTCCAAGTAGGGATTTTGATTTCTTGAACTAGGCCTCCTGGCCTTTGATGTTCAACTTTCACTTATTGACAATTAGGACACTTAGCCACTAACTCCGTTATGTCCTTCTTCATGCCATTCCACCAATACACTTTCCTCAAATCATGATACATCTTGGTGGATCCTGTATGAATTGAATACAGAGAACTATGGTCCTCATTCAATATCACTCTCTTAATCCATCAATATTTGGACCACACAAACTACCTTGGTAACGTAGTACCCCATCTCCCTCGAGGGAGAAAGCCTTAAAGATTTTTTGGCAATCGACTTCTTCAATTCAACCAAAATTGAATCATTGTCTTATTTGGCCTTGACGTCTGTCGGAAGAGACAATTTCGAACCATTATGTATAAGAATGCCTCCATCATTAGAATCAACCAAACACACACCTAAACGTGCCAATCTATGGACCCCTTTAACCAATTCCCTCTTACCTTCCTCAACATATGCAACACTATCCATAGACAACCGACTAAGAGCATCGGCTACAACATTTTCCTTACTCGATGATACAATACGCTCATGTCATAGTCTTTTATGAGTTCAAGCCACCTCATTTGCCTAAGGTTCAAGTCCTTTTGGCTAAACACGTATTGCACAAGATTTTTAGGTCGGTGAACATATCAACATGCACCCCATAAAGATAATGACACCAAATTTTCAAAGCAAACACAACTGCCGCAAATTAAAGATCATGGGTTGGATAGTTCCTTTCATGCACTTTAAGTTGCCTAGAGGCATAGGATATAACCTTACCATGTTGTATCAAGACACAACACAGACCAACATGTAATGTATCACAATAAACAACAAACTCATCCGAACCTTTGGGGAATATCAAAATAGGAGCCGACGTGAGACGATCCTTCAATATTTGGAAACTTTTCTCACATTCATCTGACCATTGAAAATTTACCTTCTTTTGTGTCAACTTAGTTAAACACAAAGCAATAGACAAAAACCCTTCAACCAACCTTTTATAGTATCTGGTTAAGCCCAAAAAACCTCTAATGTCCGAAGGAGATAATGGTCTAGGCCAATTCTTAACCACCTCTATTTTCTTGGGTCTACTTTAATCTCATCATGGGACACCACATGGCCAAGAAATGCAACTTTCCTCAGCCAAAACTCACACTTACTAAATTTAGTGAATAATTGCTTCTCTCTCAATGTTTGCAACATAATCCTCAAGTGACCCATATGATCTTCCTCATTTCGAGAATAAATCAAGATGTCATCAATGAAAACCATTACAAACATGTCTAAGTATGGCTTGAAAATACAATTTATCAAATTCATGAATATAGCAGGAGCAAAAGTCAAACCAAACGACATTACTACAAATTCAAAATGACCATACCTTGTCCGAAAAGCTATTTTGGAAATATCACACTCCCTTACCCTCAATTGATGATAACCTGAACAGAGGTCAATCTTAGAGAAGTAGCTTTCTCCTTGTACTTGATCAAATAAGTCATCTATCCTTGGAATTGGACACCTGTTCTTTATGGTGACCTTATTCAATTGTCGGTAGTCTATACACATTTGGAGTGACCCATCTTTCTTCCTAACAAATAACACGGGAGCACCCCATGGTGAAATACTCAATCTTATAAAATCCTTATCCAACAAATCCTTCAATTATTTTTTCAACTCCTTCAGTTTCGTCGGAGCCATACATTAAGGAGGAATATAAATAGGTTGGGTATCATGAAGGAGATCTATGACAAAGTCAATTTCCCTTTTAGGGGGAATACTAAGCAAATCATCGAGAAACACATGAAAAAACTCATTAACTATAGTAACCGACTCAAGAGTAGGAGTTTTGGAATTGACGTCCCTAGTTCACATAATATGATTAATGCACCCCTTAGAAATCATTTTTCGGAACTTAATACATAAGATGAATCGACCCTTAACCACAGAATCATTACCCTTCCATTCAAGAATAGGCTTATTAGAAAAGTGAAATTTAACCACACGAGTCCTACAACATATAGATGCGTAAGTGGTATGTAACCAATCCATACCAAGAATGATGTCAATGTTAAGTCATGTCAATTTCAACAAGATCACATGGAATAAATCTGTGCAAGACACAAGACAATTTCTATAAGCTCTCTTGGCTAATACCGAATCACCAATGGGAGTATAAACCGATAAAGGTTCTATTAATACTTCGGGGCACACATCGAATCTCATAGCAATGTAAGGAGTAATAAAAGACAAGTTGGCACCCGAATCAAGAAATGCATAAACATAAAAGTTAAAGACTCATAACATATCCGTGACCACGTCGGGAGTCTCACCAATATCTTTCCTAGTGCGAAGAGCATAGAAGCAGTTGGCCACCCTTGGGTTGATCTTGGGCGCCTTGCTGCACTTGACCTCCTAGAGGACGACCTTCTCCACCCTTGTTGGCAATATGAGAGAACTCGGATTGCTTATGGTCTATATTTCCACATCCATAACAAGCACTCATTCCCATCAAGAACTTTTCTCCATGATTCTTTCCACGCTTTGCATACTTAGGAAAAGAAAGGCTACTAGCATTCACACCTCCTCCTCCTTGAGCTTTAGGGTATGTCACCCTATCCTTAGCAAACTTATTTCCCGAGATTTGACCTTGTTGAGAGCATCCACTACTACCATCCATCCTAGCATTGGAGAACCCACTTTCATACTAGGCCCTCTTAGAATCCATCATCCTTATCTTCTTAAGCTTTTCTCCTTCAATTTGTTCGACAAAAGTCATGAGCCGAGATATGTATATCTCCTTAAAAAGCATTGAGGTAAGACATTCCTTAGCAACCAAGTCGGACACCCCCGATATGAATTGACTCATTTGGGCACGTGGATCAGCAACCAATGAAGGAGCATACTTGGATAACTTAGTAAAATTGAGGGGATAGTTCCTCATCCCCATATTTCCTTGTCGAATATTTGTGAACTCCAACACATTAGCCTCCCTTAACTCAAGAGGGAAAAAGTGATCAAGGAAAGCAAGTTTGAAAGCTTCCCAGTCAATAAGACCTTCATCCACCCTCTCCAACTTCCATTAAGTGTACCAAACTTGGGCAACACCCTTAAGTTGGTAAGATGCCAACTCTGCTTTTTCTTTCGAAGTCACCCCCATAATACTCACTATCTTGTAGACCTAATTAATGAACTCTTGAGGATCCTCATCAAATTTTGAGCCATGAAACTCCGAAGGATTTATTCATGCAATGTCCCTCACCTTTGAGGCCGGGTAGGAACATTAGAAGGAGCTATAATTCTTTGGTTGGTCACCACTTAGGCTAGCATGGTAATGGCAGTTCAAAAAACCGTATTCATCACTTGGTCCGATAGAGGACCATTGTCTTGAGGATCCGGGGGAGCTTGGGCATCATAAGCATTATTTTCCCATGGAAATGGTGGTCTTCTTGGAGCTATTCTTCTAAAAATTTCAAGAAAAGACTGTTAGGGAAAAAAAGTCTTATGGTAAACTCTATAACATGACATAGATCATGAAAGAAGTGAGAATTCCTAAAATGTCTCATATCCTTCTATTCATAGATGTGGCATTCTTCACAACCATGAATAAGACTCTACTTGAAGTGGTATGTTGGACTCCTCAAAACACTTAAACCTTATGAGCTGATACCAAGTTTGTCACGATTCGATCTAGGGCCTAGTCATAACACGATGATCAAAACCCTAAAGGATCTCCAACCAAGCCTCTTGTACATATCATAAGCATACATAAGGTAAAAATAAGAAAAAACGGAAACATTATAAGAGAGTCTAAAGCATGAATAGTAAATAAAGAATGTCATATGACAACATAAACTCGAAACATTTATCCAACTAGATGCCTCTACTCATGAGCATGGGAGGGGGCTAAGACATGTCCCTAGCTCACCTCAATATGAAACATAACAAAATTCCTTAAAAACAATAACAAACTCAATAACTAGTCCCCGACAAATGAGGACTCACCACAAACACCATCGGATAGGAAAGCTTAACTATCCACGGGGACGAATATGATCTTCAATCTCAACCCTAATATTATGAGATAATATAGGCACAAAGTATGCATTATTATGTTGGAATGTACTAAGTATGAGGGAAGACATTCAATGTAAATCATGGGATGCAATGATCAAGTAAAACACATGATAAGATGAGATAAGTAAAGTCATGAGGAAATCATAATGACCAAAGCATTAGAAAAGCATTATTTAGATCATGAAAATACTTATGAGGTCTTACATATGTGGGATAGGAACCATGACCGACAATAAGACCATGCAAGATATAACATGGAATCTCATTGTCTCCCCATACAATGAAGAAAAAGGGGAATCTACTTGCCAAGGTAGACTCTACCCCGCTAGGTGGGTCATACATACGCTATATGTGGATCCAATAGCTAGGTCATGAAGGCAACCTATGGTGGCATGTAGTTTAAGAGACATGAGGTTGCTACTAGGGCTTTTGGTAGGGCCCCTACCTCAAGTCCACTCGGTGCTAAGTCAAATTCCATGAAATGTATACATAGCATAGAAATCATAATAACATATATCATAGTCATGATCATAGGTTTGAAATCATAGAGTAGCTTATTTTTATAACATAAGTGCAATGCGGATATTGCCCTTCCTCATTACACATCATACATACATAGTTCATATCATTAGGCCTTAAGGTACCAATTAGGACCTAAGTCACATTTTCTATAATTTGCATGAAAATCATAATTTAAAACATGCTTATAGTGTATGATCATAATTAAGATACATAATCATAATTCATACTTGGAAATTAGGGTAAAACATGAATGCATGATCAATTGACTTAAAAATCATGAAATTAACTTGAAAACATGCATGATAATATACTTTCTATCAACCCATACATAATTCATAAAGATGATATCATTAGAAAGTATAATTTACATCTTGAACCCTATAGATCAATATAGGAGAATTCATGGAAAAACTCTTTAATTCAATGCAAAATTATCAACTTATATCAAAATCGACTCATAATCATAATTTAAATTATAATTCATGCAATTGGAATAGAGATCATAAAACCAATAAAATACCATATTTTAATTTGATAGAATACTTGAGAAATTGATTGGGCTTTATGGATGAAAGAATCCATGAATCAATACCCACATAACTTAAGTGAGAAAACCAAATAATTTGGAAGAACTTGAGAGTTTTGAGTTAATTTACTTGAAGCCTTCAATCGAGTCCTTGAGAGTCTTTTATAGAGAGAAATATCTGAGTAGGTTAATTGTAGAAGAATGAATAGAATTAGAGGTTTAGATTAATTTATAGCGCTGAATTAGGACCTAAAAATATCTAGGTTGATTAACTAAAAACTATAGAAAAGTCTAAATTACCCTTATAAAAAAATTAAATTCGGACAAAAATCATCGCCTAGGTCCGCAACACAGAGGTGTTTCCTGATAGGCAAATTTTAAGCGAATGAAATTTTGGCCAGATTTTGACTAGGGAAAAATTACACTGAACGGGAGCAAGTCCGAGGACTTGCGGCGCACTTTACTATTTTGCGCAGTTTCTTAAAAAATCTATCTTTTGATATACGAATTCTAAACATCCATCAAAACCATTTTTTCGCAGGTTTTGACCTCGTGATTGATATTTAGTATTCGAATTTGCCAAAAAGATTAAGGATAATGCATTGCGTGAGAAACTTATTCCCAATGCATTCTTATGGAACTTGTGAGCATTTTGAGATATGTTACAAACTTCAAACAAAATTTCAACTAGCCACGTAGAGAAGAACGAGGAGGAGCACCGGTCCCTATATTGTGATATCATGTAGGCAAAAAAATATGTGTTAGTACTTTGAATGTACTAAGTATGTAGGCATGCATGAACATTGAAGAAACATTACAATACTTATGTAATATGAAACGTAATGCAATGCATGCATAATCAATCACATAGATAGTCTTTAAAATATTCATTTTGTGGGAAGATGATCATAACCGACATTTAAGACCATGCGAGCTATTACATGGAATCCAACATAACCCCCTACGTTGGTCAGGGAGTTTACTTGCCTAGGGTAGAACTCCGTCAACTTTACATTGATTCTTTAACTTTAACTTTAAGGGCTTTCATAGATCTATTAGCCTAATCCTACAAGGGCTCCTATGTTGGCACACTGTTAATAATACAAGGGGTTGCTACTAGGATTTCTTTACCGAATCCCACCTCATTACCCCATTCGGTGCTAAGTCAATCCCATGGAATAGTGTAATACTTGAAAATAGTCATAGAATATAGCTTGAGAATTCAAAACATCACATTCAGTGGAATAGCTCATTAAAACATTTGGTGATTGAAATATGCAAGAATTGTGCTTATTGTATAAAGAATCTGTCATTCATAGCATTTAATCATACTTTTATTTTATAAGACTCTCTTTTTTATCATAAACATTACTTTCATAAATATTTATTTGGAGTCAAATCTTTCAAGTCAAACTTCATTACTTAAAAATAATGCTTTAAACAACTCACCATGAATTTTAAGAACCTTTAAAGAGATAAATAGAGAAAATACTTGCAAACCATCAATTCATACATATGAAATTATTTTGCATCAAAATAGATCAATAATAATTAGTTTAATCATGATTAATGATATTAAGTAAAAATAAGAATTTCACATAAGAAAATCTTATTTGAAATCAAGATATTTAGTTGAAATAGTTTTGAACTACATGGGTGAAAGAATCCACGGATAAACACCACATACTATAGAGTAAAGCTTAAAGAAAATAAACATAATTTATCAAATAATCAAAATAATTCAGGCATGAGAGTGGAAGGAATACTCTCATTGAAGCACTACATACTTGGAATCTGAAGTGTTACTCAGAATCAAAGGACTTAATGAACACTCTTGAATCCTAGCATTTTCTCCTCGTCGGAGCATTTTGTGTACTACACGGAGTATATGAATCACCAGAATAGTATTTCTATACTACTAAGAACTAAAACTATATTTTGAGAATGAGTAAAGAAGTGTATAGAGAGAAGAGTTTCTTGAGAAAGCTTGATGAATAAAATGATGAAATACGGTGGATATTTATAGGTGTGAATGAGAGACCTAATAATAATTAAAGTAATTATAAAAAAATCTGAAAATTTAATAGAGGATTGTGATGCCATGAGTGATGTCAAATGGAGGACTATTGATGTTATGGGTAATGTCAAATGGATCTAGATCTTCTATGGTTGGTGAGATGAATCTTGGTTTTACAAAATACCCTTTTTCGGAGCTATGTTTGAACAAGATAACTTCCTAATAAGAATTTGATGTCTTCATATGAATTGTAGATATAGAAGTATTCTTTCATGTCGTTTAAGAATTAACCGATTTGGATCATCTTATAGTGAGATATAATTTTGCTTCTACAATTTCTCCATTTCGTCACAGCACCAGATCTTGCAAAGATTAATTTATTTTACTTACTTAGCCTTTGAATCTTAAGCTATGTTCTTCATGAAAGTTATAGGTAATGATGTTGGGGTTATTTATAAATTTGAATAACCTAATTTGGATTATTCTATGAAAAGATATACCCAAAATAAAAAAGTATTATCATTATGTCGAGAATTAGAACACTATATACAACATTTTTCGGGGGTGCTACAGTCTTGGTACTCAAGTGAAACTTAGTACAGATCTTCACTTGAGGGATAGTCAGGCCGAGAGTACCATATAGAGCTTAGAGGACATATTGACAACATGTGTTATTGACTTTAAAGGTGAATGGGATGATCATTTGTCATTGATAGAGTTTGCATGTAATAATAGTTACCATTCCAGCATTCAGATGGCTCTATTTGAGGCCTTATATGGTAGGAGGTGTAGGTTTCCTATTTGTTGGTTCGAAGTTGGTGAAATTGCCATGATAGGACCCGAGTTGGTGTATGAGGCTATGGAGAAGTTTAGATTGATTACAGAAAGATTGAAGACTATCCAGATTCGACAAAAGTCCTATTTAGATGTGAGAAGAAGAAAACTTGAATTTGAGGTTAATGATTGGGTTTACTTTAAAGTTTCACCCATGAAGGGTGTGATGCATTTCGCAATAAAGGTAAGCTTAGTCCCTACTATGTAGGTCCATATAAGATTTTGATGTAGAGTGATAAGGTGGCATATGTGTTAGATTTTCCTTCTTATTTTGCATCGGTGTATCCGGTGTTACGTAAGTCTTTTTTGAGGAAGTTTTTTGGTCATCCTAGCTTAGTTGTATCTTTGGAAAACATTGGTGTGAGAGAGAGTCTTTCATATGAAGAGGTTCCGATTGAGATCTTAGACTGACAAATTAGAAAGTTGAGGAACAAGGAAATAACTTTAGTTAAAGTTCTATAGGGGAACCAAAAGGTTGAAGGTGCTACATGAGAAGCCAAAGCCGATATAATATCACGATATTCTCATCTGCTTCCTTCCATTTCTAGTTGAGGTATTGAGTTCCTTCATGATCCACTTAGTCCAAACCATGTATTTCAGTAACTCTCATATTTTATATGCATTCATATTTATTAAATAAGTTTTAAAGTCATGTTTTAACTTGGGATTGAATATTTCATATTTTTTGCATTTATAGAATATTTTGTATTCATGTTTGGTTGCTATGTCTCTTTCCTATTCCATTCATGCTAGCTTGAGACCCATTCAAAGATGAATATTCCTAAGGAGGAGGTATTGTAAGACCTCAAAAGTTAGAAAGTCAGAAAATTGAGTTCAAGTTTGAAATCACAGCTTTTGGCAACAGGTGGTCCTTCACAGAGTCCACCACAGGCTGTGGCTTGGCCTCAGTGGGGACAGGGATCAGGGGAAGGAAACGAGTAGGAACCACGAAGGGGTTAATGACCCGTAGACAACACCATGGGCTATGGAAAGGTACGTAGAAATCCCAACCTCCAAAGAACTTCAAGGTTATCCCCATGGTCTCTCAATGACCCGTGAAGCTTTTCATGGGCCATGATGAGGCTCGTGGAGGGGTGAACCCCTCAGAGATTTCTTTCCTTTTAGGTTCACAAGACCCTTCATGGATCATGAAGGGCTAACACAGTTTGTGAATACCTTTTCGTGCAGGAGTCGAATTCAGTTTAGTTAGGGGTATTTTGGTCTTTTACCTATGCTTTCACTAATGAATATGGTCAGTTTTAGGGGTTTACTCCTAACTCTCTCATTCTTACCCAAACACTCAAAACCCAAAATTCTCTCTCTAAAGTGTTCTCTCAATAATCTTCTTCATCCTCAAGCAAGTTAAAGGATTTTTTCAAGGTCAAAGCTCAATTCCCTGACTCCTAAGATCAAAGGTGTATGGGAATTTATCAATGGGTTCTTTCACCCATGTAGTCCGATGTTTTTTATGAAAATCTCTTATGAATTCTTCTCCTAAAAGCCCTAGTTTCATGAATTTCCATTGGGTCTTCTTACTTATTGTTATTTTCATGCTTGTTGATTAAATTATGTATAATTCACATCATATTGCATGATTTCAAGTTGATTTTCAATGACCCATGCTATATGCTAGTTTCAAGTATGTTTTCAATGAGCTATTATCATGAATTTCAAGTGAATTCAATAAAAGCTTTATGAGTGATTTCCAAAGTTTATGAATGACTCATGAAAGATTATGAATGATGTTTCAATGATATTTTAAGCAAGAAGTTATGGTGTGATAAAGTAGTACTCACACAATCATGTTAAAAGAGGTGAAAGGACATTCTCACCAACTCATAGATTCTTATGAATCAATCATGTTGTTGAGCTACTCTTATGATTTTACTATGAAGAGGATTGCTATCTTTTATTGTCTTTCCTAATGATGTTAATGACTATGTTTTCATGAAGTTCTATTGGAATAACGACTAAGAACCTAAAGGACTTTAAGGTGGGGTTCGGTCCAGTAGCCATACTAGCTACCCAAGGGAATCCTAGTAGCAACCTTTGGTCCCTAACTACATTGCCCACATAGGTGTAAAGTGTAAATATGATATAGCTAATGGATCCACTTATAGCACAAAGTTAGAGGAAGTACCATTATGGATAGCCTATGCTTCTAGGTAACTTAAGGTGCATGAAGGAACTATCTTACCCATAATTGGGAGTTAGCGGCGATTGTGTTTTCCGTGAAAATTTGGAGACACTATCTTTATGGTGTCCATGTGGATTTGTTCACCGATCATAAGTGTCACGATCCGATCTAGGGACTAGTCGTAACACGGAGATTGAAATCCTAAAGGGCTCCAACCAAGCATCTTGACATATCATAAGCATACATAAGGTAAAGTAAAGTGCAACATAACATAAGAAGAGCCTAAACATAAATCATAAAAAGAGATTGTAAAGTTGACTACATAGACTCCATATCATTTTGTCCAACAAAAGCCTCTACTAAATAAGAAGGGAGGGGGCTAAGACATGTCCCTAGCTCATCCTAAAATATGAATGAAGTAAAAATTCTTTGAAAAGAAACAACACATAACTAATCCTCATGGACTCACCAAAACTCTGTCGAATGAAAGCTCAAGTAGCAACGTGTAAGAATATGATCATCGACCCCTACATTATGAAACAATGTAGGCAACAATATACACTAGTACATTTGAATGTACTAAGTATGTGTGCATGACATGCAATATAAATCATAAGATGTAATGATCAATTAGCGTACATGATAAAAAGGTTAAATAAAGTCAAGAGAAACCCATAGTGACCAAAGAATTTGAGAGACATAGTTGAAATCATAAAATAATCATAAAGAGAGTACACATATGTGGGATAAAACCATAACCGACAATAAGACCCTGTGAGCTATAACATGGAATCCCAGTGTCTCACTATACAATAGAATAAAAGGGAATCTACTTGCCAAGGTAGACTCTACCCTCCTAGGCGGGTAATGTTCATTCGCTATATGTGGATCCACTAGCTAGGACAAAAAGGAAAATCCTACGATGGCACATAGTTATGGGACAAGAGACTTTATATAAGGACACCGTAGGTCGAGCTCCCACCTCAAGTCATTATTCGGTGCTAAGTCAAATCCCATGAGATACATACATTGTGATCATACTTAACATATATCATAACTTGTTCATAAACTTCATGATTCATAGATTAGCTCATTTTCATATCATACTTATAATATGAGTATAAGCCTTTCAACATCACAATATCATACTTACATAATTCATATCATTAGGTTCCTTGGTCACCAACATAGGTCCCTAAGTCACCTTTTTCATAACTTGCATGAAATCCATAATTTGATCATAATTGAAATTCGTAATCATAATTCATACTTGAAATTAGGGTAAAACTTGTATACATAGTCAATTGAGTGAAAACCATGGGAATTACTTCGAAATCATTAAACTTCATAATCATAAATCATGTAAAACATCATTGAGAATGGCTTCATGTATGTGCATTAATAATTCAACTTGAAATCATGCAATTAATGTAGAAACATACTCATAATGATCATTAATAAAAATTTAAAATGAAATTGAAACAACCTAACAAAATTCATCAAAACTAGAGTTTAAAAGTAATGGAATTTAAGGAGATATTTAAAGAAAACATTGGGACTCCATGGGTGAAAGGTACCCATGGATCAATGACCACATACCTTGATTGAAATTGAACTTGAAATTAATAAAGGATAGTTGATCTTGAAGAAACCCGAACCAAAGTTTGATTTAGATGATGAACTCTTGAGGATCCTTGGGAGAGAAGTCTTAAAATTGTTGGAAAAATAATAAGGGAAAACTAATAGACTTACGAGTATTTAGGAAGATTTTATAATGAATCTAGTCCAAAAAACATCCATATACAAAGTTAAAACATAGGGGAAAGGACTAAACTACCCCTCATTAATCTGAGTTGAAAGATCCTATAGAAGGCACTCTATGAGTCATAGAAGTGGTGATGAGTCGTAGGAATGACTCATCTTGCAGGGTATGTAAAAAGTCCTAAAATTGAGTCTCTGAAGTTTTTGTATAGCTCAACTCTACGAGTCATAATCTTCTCTATGACTCGTCCTGTCAAGTCGTAGAAGAGGTCTTGAGGCTTAGTAGTTACAGGTGTTCAAACCCAAAACTATGACTGGTGTCTACGAGTCATAGACTTCTTTATGAGTCATCAAATGAATTGCAAACCTATACACTTCTCTTATTAAATTTCCATCCTTAGCTTCACTTCTATGAGTCATCCTTATGACTTGTAATAGCCTCGATGAGTCATAGACTGACTCGTAGACCTGGGATCAGTTTCTTTTTCTTGACATTCCTTCTTCGTTCTAGATTTTTGAGTTTCGGGGTCTTACAATATCTCCCCCTTGGGAATATTAGTACTCAAATAAGATTAACTTAGCATGGAAGGGATATGGAACAAGGACTACCAACCCAACATGAATACAATGACACATAGAAAAGCATAAACCTTGAGATTTTCAAACTTAACTTAAATCATACTTGTAAAACCAAATTCATGAACATGCATGCATATTAAGACATGTGAAATTGAAACATAGGATTTTAACCAATTTGATTATGAAAAATTTAGTATCTTAGGCTTGAGTGGAATGAAAGAGATACAAATAACACTTTGTCATATCCATTTTTTCTTCCCATGTAGCACTCTCTACTTGTTTATTTCTCCACAATACCTTGACAGATGCAACCTTTTTAATCCTTAAGCTCTTCACTTGTCGGTCTAAGATTTCCACCAAAAACTCCTCATAAGTCAAATTTTATACAACATTCAAATTCTCTAATAGCACAATAGAGTTTGGATCACCCACCAATTTTCTCAACATCGACACATGGAATACCTGATGAACCATAGCCAACCCAAATGGAAAATCTAATTCATATGACACTTTTCAAACATGCTTCAATATTCTATAATGTCCTACATACCAAGGACTCAATTTCCCTTTCTTACCAAAATGGATTACACCCTTCATGGGTGAAACCTTCAAATACACCCAATCATTCACATCAAATTCAAGCTCTCCTTTTCTACTATCCAAATAGGACTTTTGACAACTTTGAGCCATTTTCAATCTTTCTCTTATTAGCCTTACCTTTTCCATTACATCCACTACCAAGTTGGGACCAATCAATGTCATCTCACCCACTTCAAACCATCCCACTAGGGATCTACACCTTCTTCTGTACAAGGCTCTAAAATGAAATATTTGGATGCTAGAGTGATAATTATTATCATAGGCAAACTCAATCAATGGCAAATATTCATCCCAACTTCGTTTAAAATTAATTACACATACCCTCAACATATCCTACAAAGTTTGGATTGGTCTTTTGGCT
This sequence comes from Solanum dulcamara, assembly GCF_947179165.1. NCBI lineage: Eukaryota > Viridiplantae > Streptophyta > Magnoliopsida > Solanales > Solanaceae > Solanum > Solanum dulcamara. The sequence continues at coordinate 8,926,312 of NC_077247.1, read as the reverse complement.
TGTTAATCGGTTTGAGGATGAAAGGCGATACTTAGCTTAACTTTTGTACCAATACCTTTTTGAAATAACTTCCAAAAATGTGAAGTGAATTGACCACCTTGATCTGATAAAATAGACAAGGGAACACCATGAAGTTTCACAAATTCATGAATGTACAACTTAGCATAGTTTTACAAATTCACGAATGTACAACATAGCATAGTCTTTGGCACCATTAGAAGTCTTAACCGATAGAAAGTGTGCTGATTTATTCATTCGGTCCATAACAACCCAAATAGAATCATGTTGCCTTCTAGTACGAGGCAAACCCATCACAAAGTTCATATTCATATCTTCCCACTTCCAAGTAGGAATTTCAATGTCTTTAGCCAAACCTCTCAATTTTTTTATGATCAACTTTCACTTGTTGACAATTTGGACACTTAACTACAAATTCCGCTATGTCCTTTTTCATGACATTCCACCAATAGACTTCCCTCAAATCATGGTATATCTTGGTAGATCCCAGATGGATCGAATACTGAGAACTATAGGCCTCATTTAATATCAATTCCCTTAGTCCATCCACATTAGTCACACACAAACGACCTTGGTAACATAGTACCCCATCTACCCCTTAGGAGAAAGCCTCAATGGCTTTTTTGGCAACCGACTTCTTTAATTCAACTAAAACTGGATCATGATCTTGTTTGGATAGTACCTCTACCACGAGGGAAGCCATTATGTACAAGAACATCCCCATCATTGGAATCAACCAAACAGAAACCTAAATGTGCCAATATATGAACATTCTTTACCAACTCCTTCTTACCTTCCTCAAAATATGCAACACTATCCATCGACAACCGACTAAGAACATCAACAAAATTTGCCTTACCTGTATGGAATAACATACTCATATCATAGTCCTTTAAGAGTTCAAGCCACATCCTTTGCCTAAGATTCAAGTCCATTTTCTTAAATACATATTGCAAGCTTTTGTGGTCGGTAAATACATCAACATGCACTCTATAAAGATAATGATACCAAATATTCAAAGAAAATACAACCGCCATAAGTTCAAGATCACGAGTTAGATAATTCCATTCATGCACTTTAAGTTTCCTTGAGGAATAGGTGATAACGTTACTATGTTACATCAAAACACAATCCAAACAAACACGTAAAGTATCACAACAACCAACAAACCCATCCAAACCTTCGGGCAATGTCAAAATAGGTGCTGACGTAAAACGATCCTTTAATATTCAAAAACTCTTCTCACATTTATCCGACCGTTGAAATTTCACTTTCTTTTAGGTAAACTTAGTCAAAGGCGAAGTAATAGATGAAAACCCTTCAACAAATCTCTTATAGTATCCTTCCAATCCCAAAAAGTTTTTAATATCTGAAGAATACAATGGTCTAGGCCAATTCTTCACCGCCTTCATTTTCTTTGGATCAGCTTTAATCCCATCACTGAATACCACATGGCTAAGAAATATAACTTTCCTTAGTCAAAATTCGCACTTACTAAACTTGGCAAATAGTTGCTTATCTCTCAATGTTTGCAATACAATCCTCAAGTGACCCATAAGATCTTCCTCATTTTGGGAGTAAATCAAGATGTCATCAATAAACAACACAACAAACATGTCCAAGTACAACTTGAAAATATGATTCATCAAGTCCATGAAAATGGCAGGAGCATATGTCAACCCGAACGACATGACTAAGAATTCAAAATGACCATACCTTATTCGAAACGCTGTCTAAGAAATATTACTTCCCCTTACCCTTAGTTAATGATAACCAAAACATAGATCAATCTTTGAAAAGTAACTTTCCCTTTGCAATTGATCAAACAAATCATCTATCCTCAGAATTAGATATTTTTTCTTTATGGTGACCTTATTCAATTATCGGTAATCTACACACATTCGGAGTGACCCATTCTTCTTACTAAAAAATAACATGGGAGTATCCAATGGTGATAGACTTTTTCTTATAAAACCCTTATTCAATAAATCATTCAATTGCTCTTTCAACTCCTTAAGTTTTACCGGAGCCATACAGTAAGGAGGAATAGAAATAGGTTGAGTATCAGGAAGGATATATATGCCAAAGTAAATTTTCCTTTTGGGAGGAACATAGGGAAAGTCATTGGGAAACACATCAAAAAACTCATTAACTATAAGTAACGACTCAAGAGTAGGAGTTTTGGAATCAACATCCCTAACTCGCACTATATGATAAATGCACCCTTTGGAAATCATTTTCCAAGCCTTAAGACATGAGATGAATTGACCCTTAACTACCGAATCATTACCCTTCCATTCAAGAATAGGCTCATTAGGAAATTGAAACTTGACCCTACGAGTCCTATAATCAATGGATGCGTAAGAGGCATGTAACCAATCCATACCAAGAATAATTTCAAAATCAATCATGTCTAATTCAACAAGATCACAAGAAATAACTTTATGTTAGACCGACACCCGAAAATTTCTATAAACTCTCTTGGCTAGCACCAAATTACCAACGAGAGTATAAATCAAAAAAGGTTCTAACAACACTTTAGAGCACACATCAGATCTCATAAAAAGGTAAGGAGTAACAACACAAAGTTGGCACCTTGATTAATCAAATGCATAAACATCAAAGTGAAAGACCCGTAACATACCTATGACCATATCGGAAGACTCCTCAACATATTGACTAGCATGAAGACCATAGAACCGATTGTTGCGTTGGGCATTCTTAGGTTGAGATTGGGCCCCTTGTTGCACTTGGCCTCTTTGAGGACGACCTTCTCCACCTTTGTTGGAAACATAAGGGCACTCAGATTTCTTATGGCCCATCTTGCCACATCTATAACAAGCACCCATTCCCATAAAACATTTTCCTCCATGATTCTTTGTACACTTAGGAAATGAAGGGCACTCAGATTTAGTAATTAAGTTATTTTGGCTGCAAGTGCTATCCAGTGTTGGATTGGGTATTGACGCAGTTGCTCCAATGTCTAGGAAAGCAGTAACCTGTATTAGTTTCTCCCATTTGATGGGTAGATAGCCAGCTAGATATGGGGGAATCAACATTAAAGATGGTATTGATTTCTTTTTCCTATTTGGATGGGCAGTTAAATGGTTGGATATGTGGGGTTTCAACCTCAAAAATTGCATTGATGTTCTTTTCTTTTGCATGATATGTCTACACTAACACGTCTTTGGGTTTTTGATCAGGATCAGAGTAAGGGAGAGGCATATTTGATGGTCCTCCAATAGAGGAGAGGACGGAGTGATCATTTGTTCCTTCCTCTTTATCATTCTTATGTGGACACATAATAGTATGATCCACTTCATAAGCTAAAAGCTGGGTGGCTTCCTTGGCTATTTTGGAGTATGGACAATCTTTTACCAAGTATGTACTATGCTAACAGATGCAATATTTGAATTTTTTCTTTTTGAGCTGTCTAGTCTTCAAAGATGTATCAACTGGTGGTTTGCATAGTTTTGCTTTTTGAGCTTGTCGAAACATGGCCATTCTTCTTTTGTTGCATTCTTGGTATTTATAGAGCTTACGAGGCTCGTCAGATTCTAGGTATAGTCTACCTTCTTCATTGATAAGCATATTTGTGTCATTTATAGAGATACTATCAGTTGTATCAACCTGTTGGGCTACAACATCATAGAATTCGTCTTTGCTTGAGAAAGTATCCTATGTGGGATTCTTATTTTTTAGAGTGAGAGGATTTAGTTCTAGATCAGCCTTTTGTTCTAGGCTGTAGAGTTATGGTGCAGCTTTTTCTTGGATGATAAAGTCATCATCAGAGCAAAGCTCTGGAAAAACTTGATCAGAGACAATCAAGACATTGTTTTGGTAACCATGATCTTGGAAGAACCAGTTATCAGTTTTCAGGCAGCTATTATTTGCTAGGATCTCTTTTAGGGTATCCTAGTTTGTATTTTCATTATTGGCTTCTTTTAACCAGGTTTCCTATTCCTCATCTGACATATCTTGATAAGAGATAATCAAGTCACCAGTTGGGACAATTGGGCTAAAATCTGAGAAGATAAGATCCTCGTCTGGGCAATAGATTTTGAGATCTTCATGGTTCCAGAGTTAGCAGCTTTCTTTCATTTGGACTTCTATTGTGCTTCCTCATCCTGCTTTTGAGAATCCATGGCATCTTTTCTTTCCCACACAAATTTTGCTATGTCAAACTTTTCTTCTTTTGGTTGTATAGACTCATGTGCACCTGAGAAGAAAGTAGAAACATGATCAGTTTGTCTTGGTGGGGACTATGGGTGGGAATACATGGGAAATAAGGTAGATTTTTAGGGAAAGTTATGTATTATCTGTAGGTCAAGACTACCATATTTCAACAGCTGTATTTTCTCTTTGATTGAGGCCATATCTCTTCATTGATGTTCAAAGAAATGGTTAAGTGATATTCCTGGCGGATATATATCAAACTGCATGGTTTTTTGTCTTTGTTCAAGTGCTCTATAAGTCCGGCATGTTAAGTGGACATCTGTTCCATCTTTTTTTCTATCGCATCTACCTTGCCCATCAATTTGTTTTGTGAATGGTTAATATTTTTGATGGACTGTCCGAGATTAGACAACGCTTTGTTTTGGCATAAAGAATTCTCCATTTACTAATTAAGTGTTGCTTCTATGTCTCTTGCGGGCATATGTTCCCATGTTGGTAGGATAACAGTCTTTTGTGGTATTTTTAGAGCATGTCTTAGGTTATAATTTTTGAATGGCTGGTATGAGGGAAAATCATATGTGTAACTAGAGCTGGCATGGGATAACATGAACAATTATAGTGCAGTCTCCTTTAAGGAGGTTTGATTTGATGAAGTCGGTAAGGTTGGCTAATCTTGGGGTTTATATGATACAAGGAATTGATATTGTCACGACCCAACCCCGTAGGCCGCAACTGGGTTCCGACCTGGACCCTCTCATGAGTATTTATCAACTACACTTAAGTTGAACCGTGTGTGATGTGATACTATATACAAAAACCCCAATAGTTTAAAACTTTTTCATGTACATGTAGCCTCTTTCATTTGTATCATATCATGAAAGGGCACGGGAGCCGACAAGGCTGCTATAACAAAAACATTCACAACATATTGAATAGGCAACATCGAAACTAACTCACAAACAACCCACATATACATATGTCTACAGACCTCTAAGAATAGTAACAACAACATATGGCGGAACAAGACCCCCACCGTACCTCTGAATGTACAAATGTATACATTAAGTAACCAGCATCAAAATTTAGGCTCTAGAATAGTGAAGCACTGCCGACACAACTGAGAGGAACTCCTATGCCGATGGATCTCCAGAATAAACATCTGTACCTGCATGCATGAAATGCAGCCCCCCAAAAAAAGGGGGGTCAGTACGATATATGTACTGAGTATGTAAAGCATAACACATCGTAACTGAGATCATAACTGAAATAGGGATGCAGGGGACAAGTATAATAACTAAATAAACTACTGTACCTGTACCTTAGGACACGTAAATCATACACATCATCATATGCTGTGCCCGGCCCTCTAGTGAACTCGGTGTTATAATCACTTCTTCATAATCACATATGATCATATCATAATGCATTTCATTTCATCATATCATCGTATACGGTATCATACCATTGTATATGGTATCATCTTATCATGTATATCATCGTATCATACCCGGTTCACTGCGGGGCTCAGGGTCACAATGTATTGCTTTAATCTCATATGCATGCCTACATAAAGTATCCGGCCCTTTAGTGAGGGACTCGGTGAATGGAGTGGTGTACGTCTATAGCATACCATCATAATATACATATGTACCCGGCCCTCTAAGGAGGGACTCGGTGTTCCTTCCTTATTTCACCACACATACAATTATATTACAGCCGGCCCGAGACTCGGTGAATAATCGTATCGTCATAACATATAACATATATCACACCTCACGTACGGCATCGTCTCCTCATGCGTGGAACTATACACATCCGGCCCGGGACGCAGTGAAAGAAATAGTAACACTGTGCTTGATAACATATCCCGGCCCATCGTGGGACTCGAAGAAGGATGGATTACAGTATGTACGAGTAGAGTAGTGAGAAACCATATGCAACTAAGTCATTATCTAAGACTCGATGAAACAGTAAAGTGAACCGTCACCTGAATACTGGGGGAGTAATTATCTGAGGTATCCCTCTAGATGTCATTAGGGCTTACATCAGTTGGGGCCTCAAGAATCACAGACATGCATCCAGACAATGCCATATATCTTATGCAATCAGAAACATGGTTTATGCAATCAAAGACACGATTATGCAATCAAAGACACAGTTATGCAATCAGAGACAGAGTTATCTAGTCAAAGACTCAACTTATGCAATCAGACGCATTTACCATTTTAGTGCCTTTAAAAAGAGAGGAGCTGGTACCTCCACTTACTATTCGTTATATAGAAGGCTCGAGAATATTAGTTTGACTACTTTCAGACTCTTAATGTTCAGGAGTGATTACAAGTTACGAGTTACACTCAGAGCTCGTAAATAGAATCACCTCTAAACCTATATCATATACCATTTCACTTAAAATCAAGCCATTCCAAAGGAAAGGAGAAATAGTCTTTACATGTACTAGTTTTCATCACATAGAAGACAAAAAGGCAATGACTCAGCTATTGCAGAAGTTCTGATATCAAAAAGTAAATAAGAGTCTCAACTCATACTCAGGGCTTTACGAATGGATTGAATCCCAAATATCATATATATATCATTCATAACTTATATCTAAGACATGCCAAAAGAAAAGAAGAATAGCTCGACATACTTATACCAAAACATGCCAAAAGAACGCTTCACATACCTTGTATGGACTTCTCTTAATCACGTCCACATCGTTGTCCTCGAAACCTATTTAAAATGGAAGTAATGTAAGTATTAACAACCTTGGACTTTTCAGCAACTTAGACTACCCACGAGTATTCATAACATTCATCCCTTCGCTCGCCTTCTCGACTAGTTCCTTAACTAGTTAGGATGTTAACGAAAATTGGGCAGCACCTCCCCTATATTGTGCCCTATCCGAATTCCCAACCATGTCCTTATCACCTGCATCCAACCAAAAATGCAACCAGCAGCCCACACATATACATATTACGACAAAATTACTCAATATGAACCCCCAACAATTCACTCGAAACTAAGATACCAAAACTAGAGTTTTTAATCTTTCTTTCGCGAATTCTTTAATTGCAAAGAGGAGGGTCATGTGGATGTAACCAGCATATCCCACACCTAATTTAGAGAACTTTTAGACCCTATAACACGCCTCAACACAACCAGCAGCAGCCTCCAAACACACCACGCCTCACTTTGACTACAATTTAACTACGGCGACTTCAATTTAGATTGTTTCTTTCGCTGAGCATCCCCACGATTTTTTTCATACTTCCAGCAGTATAAAAGTTACATAATACACTCCATAACAACCTTATAAATTCTGAATTTAAAGGAGAAACCTTACCTTACCCGAAATTGGCCAAAACTAGCCAAAATCGCGCCTCGGAAGTTTCTTAACATGCTGAAACTTTAGCGGACTGTTTGTATCTTTTTGGTGCTGCTCCGAATCATAACTTTACGTTAATAACACCTCCATAGCATATATAAACTCTCACAAAAATGTGGGAGAAGAGAATCCAACCATACCTTAACAAACGGCTCTTCAAACGTGCTGAAAATTAACTTCGGAACTCCTCGACGCGGCTGAAACTAAGGGGCTGTTTGCGTGGCTTCTTGCTGCCCCAAATCCGAAATTTTCATTATTAAACACTGCTATATCACCGTAGGATACCTTAAATAATTAATTCACGAAACGAAATCGGGCCTTACCTTTTGTTTTGCTCAAACCCGTGGCTGCCCTCACTTGTTCTTCACGTTTTTCTCTTGTTGCTGCTTTGTTGCTGCAGTTTGAAGACCCAATTCTGAAGTATATCCATAATATACATACATACATGTGGTCCCAAGGGGTGACACATGTCATCCCCTAAGGATGACATGTGTCAAGCCATGATTGGCCACTGTGTCATGCTGCCAATTAGGGGCTGCCACGTGGCAGCGGGGTCCACCTCCCCCAAGCAGCTGCATCACCTACTTGATCCTAAGTAGGTGCATCACCTGCTTTCTTGAGGTGCTGCCACGTGTCGCTTCTCCATTGGCTGCCACGCGTCGTCTTTTTCCCTTCCTCGCGGGTTCGTAATCTCGTCTTACTTTAAGAGCTCATGTAATCCGCACTACGTAAGCTTGGTATATCCTTAAGCAACTTAAGTGTATAAGACTCTTAACTTAGTGTCTTACGTAGGTAAATCGAGTCCTACGACTCATTTCTTAGCCTCCAACTCTTTCCGGATTCTTATGACTCTATCTCCAACCTCCCTTCTCGCGAGGTATCACAATCTTCTTTCCTTAGAGTTATTTGATAGTGTCGTAGCTTATCTGGCTCACATGATAGTGTCTAAGGAACTTAAGAAGTTGTTTCGAGCTCAAGAGTGCGGGGTGTAACATCCTTCCCCCTTTAGAACATTCGTTCCCGAATGTTGAATAAAACTTTACTTAAGACTCTATACGGATCATAGGGAGATTCCTTTCTATGGAGATAACCTACATTTTCATCCAAGTAGTTTATATGTGAGTTCCACGAGTGGGGGTTATCCGTAGACATCGGGAATAGGTACAGACACTTGTGTTTCATGTCCTTTTCAACCTCCCAGTTTATGTCTTCACGATTCTTATTCCGCCACAGTACCTTGATGGAAACTATGTCCTTAGTTCGCAACCCGTTTAATCTACTGACCCCGGATGGAAATAGGTTGCCCCTCGTAGGATAACTCCCTGTTACGTGGACCTCCTCCACGGGAAATATTCTGGGAGCGTCATTCCCATTCTTACGGAGCATTGATCTGTGAAAACTAAATGTATTGTTTCAAATCAGACGGTAGGTCCCATTCATAGGCAGCTTTATCTATTCTAAAAATGCCCTGCGAAGGATCAATGTATCCCCTTCTTGCTGACTTTAGGCTGCTAATCGATATCTTGTCCCGGAATAAGCTTTACTTCATCAATAATTTAGTAGATCATATCTGGGCCTGTCCCTTAATCGAAGGGCAAAATGTCATACTAAGATTCATCTGGGTTCCTCAATCCCTTTCGAAATGATTTCCAGCAGTTAGCTGTAAATTGAACTTTTCTATCTGAGATAATAGATGGGGGGACTCCGTGAAATCTCATTGTTTCCCTACTATGTCATTTCGCATAACCCTCAACTGAATATGCCTTCCTTACTGGAGGGGAACAGGTTGATTCTGTCAACCCATCTACCATAGCCCGTATGAACTCCCAGTTCCTTAGAATGCGAGGTCAGCTCGTACTATAATACATATTAAATGCTTTCCACTTCGGAGTCGGGGTTTCCATTCCCTGAGATAGGCTATCAGACTACTGATGCTTCTTTTAACTTAAGCTATTGTACAACTCCTCTTAATCCAACTTGTAATACCTTAGGTATGCTATCTTTCTCTTTTACTCAGATCCTTTCTCCAGTTTTCTTACCATACGTCATATTGTAATCCTTACATAAACGTGTGTACGGACATAGAGCAGTCTAGAAAATTCCTTAGCATTGCTATACTAGTGGCTTACCTCCTTTAGTCGAGGTCAAGGCTCCACTATGGCTCTTGTCCTTAATACCGATTATATCTGAATAGTTCTGCCTCGAACCATCTTACACTTTTCCTGAATAGATTCTAAATATGGAAATCACATTGTTATTACTGAATTTCTTTTATCGAGTAATCATTTGACCTCGCTCTTAGTATGCCAATATTCATAAGCTGCACAACTATTTTTGTGCCATTTTCACGAGGTGCGTTGTATTTCAGACATAATTTTTTCTGCTCTTGGCTTACTCTGTTCTATATGTGTCGTTGTACTAACCCGCTTTTATAATCTCTTTTTGTCATACTTGTTTTGTTCTCTTTCTCACTTTCCAGGGGGTCACCCATCCCAGTGCTACTCTCATTCGAGCACGCTTAACTTCGTAGTTTTGAAGAAATCCGGTGCATTAGTGTGAGTATGATTACGCCCATCCCTTATGGGATCTCGTTTGAAGTTTAAGCGTTTCCATTTACATGCGATAGCATCAGTTGATTTTCTTTTACGGTTGTGCTTCTTTTGTCCACTTCCCCCTTTTTAGGGTGTACCTATGTCATTCTCTGTATATCTTCAGTTATTTACACGCAATAATTCTATTCCAACATATTTAACGGGCTGCACCATATCTACATCTTCTGTTAAATCATCCCCACGTTAGGTTGCCTTTCTAGAAAACCCTAGCACAATCGTAGGGTGCTATAATATTTGGAATATCTCGAATCGAATCGAATCTAATAATTGATACTCGAGTAGTATCCGTAATGTAGTAGTGCACTCAAAGCCACATTCCATTCATCCCAATCAGTAATTAGCGAGGGCTCATAATTGGTGCATATTCCCCACTCGAGTGTACTTATACTTTAATGACTCATGTTTCGAGCTTCGTCATTATACTAACTTTATTCCAGTGGATACCACTAATCATTAGAGTGGAGTCACGTATATTAACTTCATTATGCCTTCTGAACTTTCATCTTTGTCATGCGCTTCAGGCTCCCTTCTAATCCTGCTTTAAACCATATTAACTTCGTTGCAATAGGGGCCTTATCTTATTACTCTTTCATCATACTATACCTTCAATTCGTAACTGTCTATCTCCCTTTTTGTTCGGTACTTATACTTAATTAATCGCATCTATCTTGAGTGCCTCTATTAGAACTTCTATATTATTCCTTTAACTCATTTCCATTTTTGGTTGGGCATAAGGAATTCCATATTACCCTTTATTTCCTTGCACTAGCCATCCTTTTCGTCATCATATAACCTTTATTCGAAACTTTCCTTATGGAACTTGATAAATCTTCCTTATTTGTTCCTTACTTGATAAATCTTCCTTATTTGTTCCTTATTTACATGGACCACATCATACCTTCTAGTTAATTCCTTACTAAGTTTTGCTTATTCTCATAATGGTTTTTGTTATGTTCACCTGGTACCTTGTTCGCATTCAGACCCATAGTATAATACCGCTTGACTTTCTTCACGATTCTTACTATGGGTTACTTACCCTTCTTAGCTAGTCTTGTCCTTAATGTCTCACAAGCTATCTTATTAACACTTCATATCCGTCACAATTCTTTTCCCTTTGTACTCTTGTCTTACTCTTGTCTTAACCATACTATTACTTCCTTCAACTATCACTTGTCATAGTTTATCCCTATGTATCAATTTAGGCAATGCCTTACTATCTCATTTTATCTCGATCTATTAGTCCTCTCTGAGTCATTTTCTTTGGCTTATAGTTCCTTTCTAACTTATTCTACTATTCAATATCGATCTCCTAGTTTCTATTGCCATTAATTCAGCAATTAACTCATTTCTCAAGGTCAGCCATACTTGTTTAGTCAAATCTCATCATGGTTGCGAGGACAACCTTTCAAGACATACTATAGCCCTGTATCTCATTCTCCTCTTATTTCTAGGAAAATTTGGGCAGAGTTTCCTCTGTATTTCTTACTATCTCAACACCTGTACGCAGAAAATACCAACAATGCCTCACAGGGCACACATATATACATTCATATTGTATAACATCTCAGCCACACAGGGCACACATATATAGTCATATCATCTCATATCGCAGCCGCACAGGGCACCCATAATTAACAGTATGGAAATGAACTTACCTGTTATGTCCACTCGAGCTGCACCTGTTATACTTTCCTATTTACCTTTCCTTTCACTTTTCAATTGTATCTGTCAATCGCATTTCAATACCTTACCTGACATAGGGCTTTCGTGCCTTTGCTTACCTGCGTGCTTCTTAACATCCAATATTGTCAGTTACTTTCTTCTATCGGCGTTGTCTTCCTGCTAAAATCGCAGGTTAGTATGAGGAATTTCATTTCCTATAGCTCGGCTCTATCGCACGATCTTAGATATGAAAGAAAGTAACATCCTAAATATCATGTAGCCTCCTGTTTATAGATGTGGTGCACAACACACCGATAAACAAGACTCTACTAGACACGGTCTGTAGACATTCCAGGGACGAACTGCTCTGATACCACTTCTGTCACGACCTAACCCTGTAGGCCGCGACTGGGGTCCGATCAGGACCCCCGTATACCTACCTATCAGTTGTAGTCATATTGAACTATGAACAAGGTGATACTACTCACAAAAAAAAACCAATGAGTTAAAACTTTTTCATGTACATGTAGCCTCTTTCATTTGTATCATATCATGAAAGGGCACGGGAGCCGACAAGGCTGCTATAACAAAAACATTCACAACATATTGAATAGGAAACATCGAAACTAACTCACAAACAACCCACATATACATATGTCTACAGACCTCTAAGAATAGTAACAATAACATATGGCGGAACAAGACCCCCGCCGTACCTCTGAATGTACAAATGTATACATTAAGTAACTAGCATCAAAATTTAGGCTCCAGAATAGTGAAGCACTGCCGACACAGCTGAGAGGAACTCCTATGCCGATGTATCTCCAGAATAAACATCTGTACCTGCGGGCATGAAATGCAGCCCCCCGAAAAAAGGGGGGTCAGTACGATATATATACTGAGTATGTAAAGCATAACACATCGTAACTGAGATCATAACTGAAATAGGGATGCAGGGGACAAGTATAATAACTAAATGAACTGTACCTGCACCTTAGGACACGTAAATCATACACATCATCATATGATGTGCCCGGCCCTCTAGTGAATTCGGTGTTATAATCACTTCTTCATAATCACATATGATCATATCATAATGCATTTCATTTCATCATATCATCGTATACGGTATCATACCATCGTATACGGTATCATCTTATCATGTATATCATCGTATCATACCCGGTTCACTGCACGGCTTAGGGTCACAATGTATTGCTTTAATCTCATATGCATGCCTACATAAAGTATCCGGCCCTTTAGTGAGGGACTCGGTGAATGGAGTGGTGTACGTCTATAGCATACCATCATAATATACATATGTACCCGGCCCTCTAAGGAGGGACTCGGTGTTCCTTCCTTATTTCACCACACATACAATTATATTACAGCCGGCTCGGGACTCGGTGAATAATCGTATCGTCATAACATATAACATATATCACACCTCACGTACGACATCGTCTCCTCATGCGTGGAACTATAAACATCCGGCCCGAGACGCGGTGAAAGAAGTAGTAACACTGTGCACGATAAAATATCCCAGCCCATCATGGGACTCGAGGAAGGATGGGTTACAGTATGTACGAGTAGAGTAGTGAGAAACCATATGCAACTAAGTCATTATCTAAGACTCGATGAAACAGTCAAGTGAACCGTCACCTGAAGACTAGGGGATTAATTATCTGAGGTATCCCTCTAGATTTCATTAGGGCTTACATCAGTTGGGGCCTCAAGAATCACATACATGCATCCAGACAATGCCATATATCTTATGCAATCAGAAACATGGTTTATGCAATCAAAGACACGATTATGCAATCAAAGACACAATTATGCAATCAGAGACACAGTTATCTAGTCAAAGACTCAACTTATGCAATAATACGCATTTACCATTTTAGTGCCTTTAAAAAGAGAGGAGCTGGTACCTCCACTTACTATTCGTTATATAGAAGGCTCAAGAATAGTAGTTTGACTACTTTCAGACTCTTAATGTTCAGGAGTGATTACAAGTTACGAGTTACACTCAGAGCTCATAAATAGAATTACCTTTAAACCTATATCATATACCATTTCACTTAAAATCAAGCCATTCCAAAGGAAAGGAGAAATAGGCTTTACATGTACTAGTTTTCATTACATAGAAGACAAAAAGGCAATGACTCAGCTATTGCAGAAGTTTTGATATCAAAAAGTAAACAAGAGTCTCAACTCATACTCAGGGCTTTACGAATGGATTGAATCCCAAATATCATATATATATCATTCATAACTTATATCTAAGACATGCCAAAAGAAAAGAAGAATAGCTCGACATACTTATACCAAAACATGCCAAAAGAACGCTTCACATACCTTGTATGGACTTCTCTTAATCACGTCCACATCGTTGTCCTCGAAACCTATTTAACATGGAAGTAATGTAAGTATTAACAACCTTGGACTTTTCAGCAACTTAGACTACCCACGAGTATTCATAACATTCATCCCTTCGCTCGCCTTCTCGACTAGTTCCTTAACTAGTTAGGATGTTAACGAAAATTGGGCAGCACCTCCCCTATAATGTGCCCTATCCGAATTCCCAACCATGTCCTTAGCACCTGCAGCCAACCAAAAATGCAACCAGCAGCCCACACATATACATATTACGACAAAATTACTCAATATGAACCCCCAACAATTCACTCGAAACTAAGATACCAAAACTAGAGTTTTTAATCTTTCTTTCGCGAATTCTTTAATTGCAAAGAGGAGGGTCATGTGGATGTAACCATCATATCCCACACCTAATTTAGAGAACTTTTAGACCCTGCAACATGCCTCAACACAACCAGCAGCAGCCTCCAAACACACCACGCCTCACTTTGACTACAATTTAACTACGGCGACTTCAATTTAGATTGTTTCTTTCGCTGAGCATCCCCACGATTTTTTTCATACTTCCATCAGTATAAAAGTTACATAATACACTCCATAACAGCCTTATAAATTCCAAATTTAAAGGAGAAACCTTACCTTACCCGAAATTGGCCAAAACTAGCCAAAATCGCTCCTCGGAAGTTTCTTAACGTGCTGAAACTTTAGCGGACTGTTTGTATCTTTTTGGTGCTGCTCCGAATCGTAACTTTACGTTAATAACACCTCCATAGCATGTATAAACTCTCACAAAAATGTGGGAGAAGAGAATCCAACCATACCTTAACAAACGGCTCTTCAAACGTGCTGAAAATTAACTTCGGAACTCCTCGACGCGGCTGAAACTAAGGGGCTGTTTGCGTGGCTTCTTGCTGCCCCAAATCCGAAATTTTCATTATTAAACACTTCTATATCACCGTAGGATACCTTAAATAATTAATTCAAGAAACGAAATCGGGCCTTACCTTTTGTTTTGCTCAAACCCGTGGCTGCCCTCACTTGTTCTTCACGTTTTTTTCTTGTTGCTGCTTTGTTGCTGCAGTTTGAAGACCCAATTCTGAAGTATATCCATAATATACATACATACATGTGGTCCCAAGGGGTGACACATGTCATCCCCTAAGGATGACACGTGTCAAGCCATGATTGGCCACCGTGTCCTGCTGCCAATTAGGGGCTGCCACGTGGCAGCGGGGTCCACCTCCCCCAAGCAGCTGCATCACCTACTTGATCCTAAGTAGGTGCATCACCTGCTTTCTTGAGGTGCTGCCACGTGTCGCTTCTCCATTGGCTGCCACGCGTCGTCTTTTTCCCTTCCTCGCGGGTTCGTAATCTCGTCTTACTTTAAGAGCTCATGTAATCCGCACTACGTAAGCTTGGTATATCCTTAAGCAACTTAAGTGTATAAGACTCTTAACTTAGTGTCTTACGTAGGTAAATCGAGTCCTACGACTCATTTCTTAGCCTCCAACTCTTTCCGGATTCTTATGACTCTATCTCCAACCTCCCTTCTCGCGAGGTATCACAATCTTCTTTCCTTAGAGTTGTTTGATAGTGTCGTAGCTTATCCGGCTCACATGATAGTGTCTAAGGAACTTAAGAAGATGTTTCGAGCTCAAGAGTGCGGGGTGTAACAGATATTCCTCCTCTTTTGTTTTCCAGTTGGCTCTTTAATAGTAGTATTCATCATAGTCTATATCATCACCAAAGTAATCACTATCCTCCTCCTCGTCCTGGCACTCCATACAGTTACAGTCAATATCCCATAGAATAAGCCCTATGAAAGGACACTTGTACCAATGAACTTCATGACCTTCGTGATCGAATTATTTTATCCAATCACAATCATTCCTTGAAAACTCAGATATATCTTTTGGATCAAAAGTTTCCTCCTCTGCAAACTTATCAAAAGGTTAGTACATATATATAGAGAAAGCAGTTTATGGAGTTTTTTGAGGTGAGAGTGGTCAAAGCTAATAGCAACTGTGTTATCGAACTTTTTGGTAAAGATAGGCTCTATGGACTAGAGAGGTTGAGGATGGCCTCTCAACTTCTCGTAATTTATGACTCATGAATCAGGGAGAACTCTGACAAGTTCTTCTCTAGATATTTATCTCGGGATTTGGGTGTACTGAGTGGTTCCGTTGGTGGCATCTATATTTACAAACAAAGAATCTTAGCCACTTGGAAGAAATAGGTCCATGGCATGGTTCTAAACTCGCCAAGCTAGTTGATAGCGAAGAGCTGCTTGTATAGCATCTTTAGATTGTGGAGCACCAAGGATTTGGACCTATATCTTCAACACCTCCATTAGATACGGATCTTGTAGGGACATATTAAAGTTGGGGAATATTGTGAAAAAGATAGTCCCGACATTGAGGGTTATTTCAGACGTACCCAAGTTTACATATTGGTACGCGTTCTTCTAGTATCGAGAAAGGAAAGACGCTCTACAATGGGCTTGCCTTTTCTGCCATGATACATCAATGCAACTCTAACAGCACCAAAATGGATATGGGTGAAACCCAAGATTTTCCACTGGCGTGGAAAGTCTTTTGGCATCTATAGGGTGATGAACTATTCCTCTTGATTTGCAAGAATAGAGTGTTGGTCTAGTTTTGACGCAACAGCATATTCTTTAACTCCTTTGGGGTTCTGCTGGACCAAGGAGTGGATTTGCAACCATGGATTACAAGACATTTTTACAAAGGACGAATATGGGTTTAATAGAGGTAAGATATGTGGAAGATATTTTATTTTCTGGGATTAACACATCTACTTCATAGAGGTAGTCATATTTGCAAGACAACGTTTTTCTCAGAGTAGGAGACATAATTACTTTTGCTAAAGATTTACATGGACTAGATGCAGACGGAAAAGACGCAGATTTACACAAATTTGAAGAAGACGATAAAGAATCTCACACGAACATATTTTTGGACAGTAATAACTCAGACATATTTGTTCTAAAAATCTAAGGAAAGACACAACAAAAAGAAAAACTAAGGAAAGAGACTAAAACTATATATGAATAGAGTTATGACTAAAGATAGACTCAAATTGAAGACTGAATATAAAAGTTGATAGTAAGAACATGAAGGATAGACCTTATGCAAAACCTTGCTCCTCCATTTAGAGAGGACGTTCTGGCTCTGATACCAAATAGGTAAGGAGACAGTAGGGGCGCAGGGAGACAGGCCGGACAACCACGCGAGATTAGAAACCTCAATAGCTTTCTTATTTGACTAGGAGGTTTGAAACTATATGCCATACAAAATCAGCAAACTTGCAACTACAATTATGAGTCGATAGGCGATTAACATATCCATATAGGCGGCGCCATCAAAACTCTGCTAGATTCCAACCACAATAACTCTCTTGCTCTAAGTAGTAAACCATATGATAGATGGTACAACCTTTCTCAACATAACATAGGCTTTTGCAGCCTCCTTACCTATGCGCCCTTTAAGAGTCGATCACTCAGAGCTACTCTATCATTACCGGTTTACATACTTAATATGGAGTATTGTAATCACAACATACGGTGTGATGGTAAACTCAAACCTATAGTTGTATCAAGATGAAATTGTAAACATAAAAAGCCATTGAAATCCCAACAAGCAATCTTGTTGGGTGTTTCCTTTACCCCACTACTCTTAGTACAGGACCGAACTTTCCATCCCCCAAGAGAGAAGAACAAGAGAGAGGTTTACCAAACGGTCCTCGAGATTAGATCAGAAGTTTTAGGGAGTGAACGAAGGGTCATTCTAGACCAAAATCAATATTTCAGAGCTAACTGTGCTGTCAGAATTTTTATCCAAGCGCATTTTCCAAGAATGTTTACCAAAGTCAACTATAGGCCAAATTTCAAAGAAAAAAGCGCAAAATGGTCCTAAACTCACACAAACTGCCTCGGTACTCATGCTGACTATGCTACTAGCCTAATTTGACCATTCTGGAGTTGATGGAACCATTAAAGTTCCATTTTGAGGTTGTTTTCTTAAAGTTATGACCAAAGTCAACTTTTCAAGTTATAAAAGCTTTAAAATAGGGAACGGGCCTAAAACTCAAATAAACGACTAGGAGACCGAGCACCCAGTACCACCAAGTCATAAATGACTTAGGGTCGCTACAGGAATGCTCTAAAAAACAGAACGAATGGTTAAATTCAAAAATAAGTTGGAAGGTCATTACATTAGGGTAAAACTCATATATATGGTCAATTGAGTGAAAACCATGGGAATTACTTTAAAATCATTGACCTTCATAATCATTAATCATGTAAAACATCATTGAGACTGGCTTCATGTATAGTCACTCATTATTCAACTTGAAATCATGCAATTAATGTAGAAACATAATCATAATGATCATTAATAACAATTTAAGACAAAATTGAATCAGTCCAACAAAATTCATCAAAACTAGGGTTTAAAGTAATGGAATTTAAGAAGATCTTTGAAGAAAATATTGGGACTCCAAAGGCAACCATGGATCAATTCCCACATACCTAGATTAAAATTAAACTTTAAATTAATAAAGGAGACTTGATCTTAAAAAAACCCTAACCAAAGCTTGATAAAGATGATGAACTATTAAGGAGCCTTGGGAGAGAAGTCTTAAACTTGTTTGGAAAATAATAAGGAAAAATTAATAGACTTAGGAGTATTTAGTAAAATTTCATTTGGAATCTACTCCCAATGTCCACATACATAGTTAAAACATAGGGGAAAGGACAAAACTACCCCTCATTAATCCGAGTCAAAAAAACCCACAGAAGGCACTCTATGAATCATAGAAGTGGTGATGAATCGTAGGAACGAATCATCCTGTAAGGTATGGAAAATGTCCTGAAATTATGTCTCTGAAGTTTTTGTACGGCTCGAATCTACGAGCCGTAATCTTCTCTACAACTCATCCTATCAAGTCGTAGAAGAGGTCCTAAGGCTCAATAGTTGTAGGTATTCAATCCCTGTACTATGCCTAGTGTTTATGAGTTGTAGACTTCTTTATGAGTCATCAAATGACTCATAGACCCACACACTTCTCTTATCAAATTTCCAGCCTCAGTTTCACTTCCACTAGTCATCCGTACGACTCATAATATCCTCTATGAGTTGTAGACTGACTCATAGACTTGGGGTCAGTTCCTTTTTCTTGATATTTTTTATTCATTCTAGCTTTCCAACTTTAGGGATCTTACAATAAGAGTTTGCAATATGTGTTTAAGCAAAAAAATTTGAACCTTCGATAAAAGA
The DNA here is from genome assembly GCF_947179165.1 of Solanum dulcamara. Lineage (NCBI taxonomy): Eukaryota > Viridiplantae > Streptophyta > Magnoliopsida > Solanales > Solanaceae > Solanum > Solanum dulcamara. Next base: position 8,906,783 of record NC_077247.1, on the reverse strand, counting down.
GATGGCTTGAGTTATTGAAGGATTATGAAAGAATGTGTTTTACTATCCGGGTAAGGCTAATGTGGTTGTCAATGCTCTTACTAGGTTGTCAATGTATAGTGTTTCCCATGTAGAGGATGAGAAAAAGGAGTTGGTTAATGACATTCATAGACTAGACTTTTTGGGTATTCATTTCTTTGACTCCGATGAGTGTGGTATGATTGTTCAAAAATGTTTGTGTAACACCCTGTATTTTCCATATTCTGGTCCTATTCATATGGCTCTTGACATAGCCTTGTCATATAGGTGAGGGACCAAGTTTCTTGACGGAGTAGTGATGGTTTAAAATAGATTGGAAGGTTTTGTAATGCCTCACATGTTTCAGCACGTATACTGCCAAGCTAACCTTGATAGAAGTATCTAAACTCAACATGGTAAGGTGGTATTTGAGCCTTAAGTTTAAAGTGAAGTGTTAAGTAAAGCAAACGGGTTAAGATGTAGAAAATGTAATAAATAATGAGCTTCTTACTCGCCTTAATTATGCTACTAGGTGCATCACTTACTTGAGTTATATGGATCTAGAAAAAGGGGCCAAGGCTAATGAATCAAATTTAGGCCTATGCTAATGGACTTATTTGAGGCCCAAATAAGTAAAAGAAAATGAGAAAAGGAGCCCAATATCCTAATTTTCCAAGGCCTAATATAGTTAAGCTCAATTAATGTATAAAGCAAGTAGGTGCATCAACTAATTTGACCTTTTGAGAAACTTGATATAAACAAGTAGCTGCATCACCTATTTGACCAATTAATGGCTGGAATTGGAGCTAACAAAAAAGGTTCTAGATATCTTTTTAAAAGTTCTAAAAAGGCTCAATATAAGACCAACATAAGCCAGTCCTTTTACTCATTTTTAACACAAATATTCAGGTTTTACTCTAGATTTATCCATTTCTCTCAAGGTTTAGAACAGCAACTCTTAAGTTCTTCCTAGGTTTCTAAAGAAAACCCCATCATTGCAAGCAAAGGAAAGTTAAAACACTTATGGATATAGCTTAATCATCCCATGAAAGACTGGGAAAATATGTTATTCATGCTTAAGTATAAATATAGGGCATAATGTTTCCACAAGCTAACTACTCATTTTTCTTGGTTATTATGAGAGTTTTCTTTTCTTCTTTGGTTTAAGGGTGAAGGCAAGTTAAAGTTCTTGAAGAATTCAAGTTAAAAGGAAAAGTATAGAAATTTAGGTATGGTGGATGCTCTATTTTTTTCCTCTTTGTGTATGAGTTTGGATAAGGAATTATAGGTGTGTTATTATTAAGAACTCAAGGGAGGGTGAGTTCAATACTTGGTTGTTATGATATAGAATATTTGGGGCAGTTTTAGGTACTGTTTGGTGTGTGTATATGTTGGGTACTGCATGGTTGATGTTGGAGAAAGGTTTGAAATATAAAAGTAGGGTGTAGTGATACACCACCGAACTGAATGTTGTTTAGGCTTACTGCTCACTCCACATTGTATGTTGTTTAGAGGGTGTAATGAAGCCAAAGTTGTTTCAGGGATCATATAAGGATCTGTATGGTATGTGGATGTAATTTGAGGAAATAGAGTTGAAATAACACCCTTGATATGATAAATAATGGGCCTACTTCCTGGCTACCTTTTTTAAGGTTAAGTAGACAAAATGTGTTGATTAGCTATTAATGTTAGTTTTACTTATTTAATTGTAGATTAAGAATCTGAAAGGAAGAAGGCTAAAATGTTGTAATATCCAAGTTGTACACTAAGGTATGTAAGGCTATTTGATTCCATATTCCTTGTCATGAGGTTTAATCCTTGTGATTACTATCAACAAAATGAGTAAAGGATACATCGTGGCAGCGTAAGATCTATAATATAGCTAATGATATTTTCCCCTCTCCTTAGTGTGTCAAATTACTTTAATATGTGCATTCTTATTCTTCCATGTATTGAAATAAGAAAAGGGTAGTTTCAATAGCAGCTTTGTGATTTCTCCACTTAGTCAAATAAGGTCCATTGTGTCATTTAACCTCTTAAGTAATTCATTAGTGTTACATTTTGCTTTTTGTGTCATTGTTACAATCTTAAGTGTATATTTAAATTTCCTCTATTACTGATCCATGGTTCTGAAACTCCACAATTATTATGACCACCAAAGAAACAATCTCAACGATTAAAGAAACTACATAAAGCAACTACTGTATATAGGTGGCAACCCAAGGGTGAAAGCCTAGCATGGGTCGATCTTAATTTTTGTAGAATGGTGGAAGTGATAATGCTCAATTACACCTCTAGAAAGAGATATAGATGATCGTTAGTGGTATATTTTACCCAACTAAGAGTGGAAGTCGAACCCACAAGGAATAGGTTGAAACAAGTTCTATTAGCTATCATTATTCAGTTGTAATTACTACTTCCCGAAAATAAACTTGCATAAAGTAAAAGTGGGGGTTTTGGTTTTAGTTTAGAACAAGTAACAATGCAAAGACAAATAAATAAGACTAAATTTGTAAAAATACGAAGCCTAGACTAGGTTTATGATCCCCATGACATATGACTTAATAGACGACAGTATTCATGATATAGTTCAATGTATTGTATGCAAAATCTAGCAAGTTATGTAACATCTAATTCCCCTCTCGGTCCTTCTTAGACGTATCTCATTCATCTCCTCCTGATCTCAGAATGTATACTTTACTAAGCCTCTCTCTAGATCTTAGAGTACTATCTCCTCCCGGTCTCAAGTAACTTAGACAAAGTTTATCCCTTCTTATGAAGCCAAACTCTTCAAATTACTGTTGTGATAGTTTTTTCCTAATTAATACGTCCCTCTAGGGAAAGAAATGAATACGGGAAAGTTCCTAATGTTTGCATTCACTAAGAAAGACTTTTGAATGAAGAAATCACAATACATGCAAAAACAAATCACGAATATCAATCCTACTTTTGTCTATTCTAGTTAAGTCGTCATGGGTCCCACAACCCTAGTTGTGGGACTAGCTATGCATAATTATAAGTAAAGCAGCCTAAAATTGTGTATAATTCATGAAACAATACTTATAAAGTGATAGGAAATCAACTCAAGAATCAAACAAAGTAAACTAGCAAGCAAAACTTGATACGAGTCTCCAAAGATAGCCAAGAAACACAAGTTGTCGTGTGGCTCCTTTAGCTACTACCCAGCATGTGTTGTAAAGAAAACAAGACTCAAAAATATAGTTTAGGTCGTGTATAATAGCCTTCAAATAGTAGGAGAAACATGGGAGGAAGAATGAATTAAACCTAGAAAAAAATAAGGTATTTATAGACGGGAAAAGTAAACTTGATGGACTTCGGATTGTTCTGAACGAGAGACACCATGGTAAGTGGTAGGCACCACAGCTCATGGTGGGAATCACGGCTCATGGTGTCCTTTCTTGGTTGTTGATATATCCTTTCTTTGCTGGACATCCCACTACTGAACCCACCACAGCCAGTGGTGAGGACCACAACTCGTGGTGAGGCGTGGTTGCCTTGGGCATGTTCCTCTTTGCTTTGGTTCTTGATGATTACCTTGTCCTTGCCAAGTCTTGGCTTGGAAATTTGATACCTACCTCCTTACTATGTAACCCACCACAGTAAGTGGTAAGTATCATGACTCGTGGTGGAAGGGCGTAGTGCATGCCTTAGCCCAAAAGCTGGCTGCATTCTTCGCTGATAGGGGCTTTCTTTCATGGCCAGTATTGCACACCATGGCCCATGGTGTCTATCTTGGTGTACATACTTTGTCTAGATATGGTTCTTCTACCTCCTCATATCTATTACAATATCCCTCAAGGCTTAGTAAGGTTCGTTCTTTAAGTTCTCCTTTCAAGTTGACGTGAAACCTTGCCAAACTCAAGTCAACCTAGAACTTCTTGCCTATTTTTCTTTCCTTTTTACCTCACCTCATAACTATGCTACCAACATCCTTCAAGATCAATCAAATTTCCATATGAACCATGCAAAATACTATCAACCCAAGCGTGCTTCAATTTCCCTAAAAACTAACTAAAAACACATATCAAACTAATAAAATACGCTTGAGAACTTACAACAACTCCTTTTTTTGAGCATCATAAGTGTCGTATTTTAGTGACACATTACGCAACCCAGGGGCGAAATCTTAGAATGGATTGATCCCCATTTGTATATACGAGGACAAAAACCTAGGGTTAAAATAACTAGCATGAGTCATCCTTTTCTACCACTGATCTGTTGGTCATTTGTATTACGTGCCTTACAAAGATTATAAAGCACAAAAGAATAAATAAAAGATTATAACGTACATGATTCCACAAGAGTAAACAAAGGTGGTCTTTCATTCTGATTTATATAGTGAGGTATTGATACTTGATTTATTGGAGTTCTTGTTTTACATATGCTACTGCCTTATATATTCAGTAAAAATTTTCATACTGACATCCCTCACGGGGGATGGTGTTTACATACCACAGGTACATGTACTCTAGCTAGCAGACCTCTTCAATAGGCACACACGATACTCAACTAATTTTGGTGAGCTCCAAGTTAATTCGGGATTGTATCGAGTCTTTGATAGATGCATTTTTGTATTGTATATTAGTCATTATGGTGGGTCCTGTCCTGACCTAGACTAAGTTTGTTTATATTATAGAGGCTTTGTAGATTTATGTATACAGTGATATTATCTTTGGCTCCTTGACAGTTGTGGCCTCAACAGCCAAATCATGTATATAAGTTATGTCCATAGCTATGTTGGCCTTTACTACTATATCTTTATGATTTTCATAGTTGTTCGCATGGTAAGTACTGGTTGTAAGTTAGTTCTCCTAAGTCGTGAAGGCATTAGGTGCCTATCCGTAATGGGATTTGAGGCATGACAAAAGTGGTATAAAAGAAGGTCATCCTAGGGAGTCTACAAAGTCATGTCTATGTATAGTGTTGCTTATGGGTGTATTGTGCACCACATCTATAAGCATGAGGCTACAGGACATTTAAGAATTTTCTCTTTTCTTTCATTTCTTAGATTGTGCGATAGAGTCAATATTGTAGGTGGATTATATCTAACCTCTAAATTATTTTATTATAGAAGAGATGTCGGTTAGTAGAATAAGTAAAGATACAGGTAAGAAAATAGACATAGTTGTCTGAGAAGGGAGCACCCAATCCCCACCTAGACAAGCTGATCAAAGGCACAAATGCAGCTTCAGCTAATTGGGAAAAGTTCAAAAAGGCATTTCTTGATCATTATCTGCCATTGGAGATCCAAGAGGCCCATGCTTATCAGTTCTTTAATCTCCACCAAGGGAATATAAGCGTGAGAGAGTACAATCTCCAATTTAATTCCTTGGCTAGGTATGCTCCTAATGTATTAGCTACTATGGAGGATAGAGTGCATCGATACATGGACATATTGTTATGGATTGGACCATTGCTTCTTTGAATAAAGACATGGATATAGCAAGGATGCAAGCTTTCACACAAAAGATGGATGATCAAAGGCAAATAAGGAGGACACAAAAGTTAGAAAGAGGTCAGTCCAAGAGGTCCAGATCTATGGGGTAGTTTGCACCATCCTAAGGTGAGTTTATGTCTCAATTTCCTAATAGACCACCTAGACCATCATTTTCCTACTCTACAACTAGTTCCCCACCTCAATTTCAAGGGTCTAGGGACAGTCAGCTTGTGTAAAGAGGTGAAAGCCAAGGTTCAAAAACATAGGGGCACCAAGAGAAGGGAAGTACGAACCAACCAAGACTTTCTCGACATCCTTATAAAAAATGTGGAAGAAATCATCTAGGTGCATGTAATATTCCTCAAAATACTCACAAGTGCCTTAACAATGCATTAAGAATAGGCCACTCACGTAATGCATTATCCTTAATTTTTTTGGAAAATTCGAGTCTGGAATATCGATCAGGGGGTCAAACCCTGTGGAAAATGGTCTCGGTGGATTTTTAGGACTCATATATTGAAAGATAGATTTTTCAAGAAACTGTGCAAAACAGTGAGGTGCATTGCATCTCCGCATCATGGAATTGCTCCCATTCAGTGAAAGTTTTCCCCGAGTCAAAATCTGGCCAAAATCTCATTTGCTTAAAATTGGCCTATCAGGGAACACCTCCACGTCATGGACCTGGGCGATATTTTTTATCGAATTCAGTTTTTAAGTAAGGGCACTTTAGACTTTTCCATAATTGTTAGTTAATTAACTTGGACATTTTTAGGACCTAATTCAGCTCTATAAATTAACCTACACCTCTAATTTCAATCATTCTTCTACAATTCATCTATAATTTATCTACAATTTATCTACTTAAATATTTCTCTCTCCACAAAGACTCTCAAGGACTTCATTGAAGACTTCAAAGAAATTCACTCAATCTTTTCATCAAAACTATCAAATTCTTCCAAATTAATGGATCTTATCACTTAAGGTATGTGGGTATTGATTCATGGATTCTTTCATCCATGAAGCCCAATAAATTTCTCAAGTTTTCTATCAAATTAAAGTATGGTGTTTTATAGGTATGATCTCTATTCCAATTGCATGAATTATGATTTAAATTATTATTATGAGTGTATTTTGATATAAATTGATGGTTATTGCATTGAATTGAAGAGTTTTTCTCTGAATTCTCCTATATTGATCTCTAGGATTCATAATGTAAATTATGGGTATTTTTAATTATACTTCCAAATGATATTATCTTTATGAATTATGTATGGGATGATAGAAAGTATAAGATCATGCATGTTTTCAAGTCAATTGATTATTCATTTGAGTTTTACTCTAAATTCATGTATAAATTGTGATCAAGAATCACAAGTACGTTCAAGGTATGAATTTTATGTAAGTTATGAAGTAAGGTGACTTAGGGTCATATGTGGTGACCTAGGACCTAACTGTATGAATTATGCAAATATAATTGTAATGATGAAAGGGCAATACTTACATTACAAGTATGTTATGAAAATGAGCTACTCTATGATTTCAAACCTATGATCATGACTATGATATATGTCATTATGATTTTTATGTTATGTATCTATTTCGTGGGATTTGACTTAGCACCGAGTGGACTAAGGTGGGGGCCCTACCAAAAGCCCTAGTAGCAACCTCATATCTCTTAAAATGCATGCCATTATAGGTTGCCTTTATGGCCTAACTATTGGATCCACATATAGCATATGTATGACCCGCCTAGCGGGGTAGAGTCTACCTTGGCAAGTAAATTCTCCTTTTTCTTTGTTTTATGGGGAGACAACGGAATTCCATGTTATAGCTCTCATGGTCTTATTGTCAGTTATGGTTCCTATTCCACATATGTACGATCTCATATGTATTTTCATGATCTCAATCATGCTTTTCAAATGCTTTGTTCATTACGATTTTCCCATGTTTTACTTACCTCATCTTATCATGTAATTTACTTGACCATTGTATCCCATGATTTACATTGCATGTCATGCCCTCATACTTAGTACATTCCAATGTACTAATGCATACTTTTTACCTACGTTGTCTCATAATGTAGGGGTTGAGATTGAAGATCATATTCATCCAAGTGGATAGTTAATATTTCCTATCCGATGGTGGTTGGGGTATGTCCTCATTTATCGGGGACTAGTCATTGAGTTAGTTATTGTTTTCAAAGATGTTTTATCTTAGACCCCGCCCATGTTAATCAGTAGAGGCATCTAGTTGGAGAAATATTTTGAGTCTATGTTGTCATATGTCATTCTTTGTTTACTATTCATGATTTAGACTCTCTTATGATATTTCTGCTTTTATTTTACCTTATATATGCTTATGATATATACAAGAGGTTTGGTTGGAGCTCTTTGGGGTTTCGATTTCCATGTTACGACTAGGCCCTAGGTCATGACAAACTTTGTATCAGAGCATAAGGTTTAAATATCCTAGGGTGTCCAACGTGCCACGTCATGTAGAGTCTTATTCATGATTGTGAAGCGCGCCACATCTATGAGTAGGAGGCTACAAGGTGTTTAAGGAAATCCTTCACTTCTTTCATTATCCATGTCGTATGATAAAGTGTACTCTAGGTCTTTTCCCCCTAACAATTATTCTTTGTGATTTTCTGAAGATGCCTCCAGGAAGAGCTTAAATCCAAAGGAGGATTGCTACTAATAGGGGTTTTATAAGGCCAAGTATTTCACCATGGGGTGCTCCCTGTTGTTGTTAGAAAGAAGAATGGGCAACTTCGCATGTGTATAGACTACCGGCAAATGAATAAGGTTACAATAAAGAATTAGTGTCCCATTCAAAGAATAGATGATTTATTTGATTAAGTCTAAGGTGAAAGTCACTTCTCCAAAATTGACCTCCTGTTGGGTTATCACCAATTGAGGGTGAGGGATTATGATATTCCCAAAATGGCATTTCAAACAAGGTATGATCATTTTGAATTTGTAGTAATATCGTTTGGTTTGAAAAATGCTCCCGCTATCTTCATGAATTTGATGAATCGTATTTTTAAAGACATTCTTGGAAATGATTGTTTTGGTGTTCATTGATGACATCTTGATTTATTCTCGAAATGAGGAAGATCATGTAGGTAACTTGAGGATTGTGTTGCAAACATTGAGAGAGAAGCAACTATTTGCCAAATTTAGTAAGTGTGAATTTTGGCTTAGGGAAGTTGCATCTCTTGGCCATGTTGTGTCCGCTGATGGTATTAAAGTAGATCTGAAGAAAATGGAGGTGGTTAAGAATTGGCCTAGACCGTTATCTTCTTTGGACATTAGAAGCTTTTTAGGCTTAGCTGGATAATATAGAAGGTTTGCTGAAGTATTTTTGTCTATTGCCTCGCCTTTAACTAATTTAACCCAAAAGAAGGTTAAATTTCAATGGTCGGATGAATGTGAGAAGAGTTTTCAAATATTGGAGGATTGTCTCACGTCGGCTCCTATTTTGACATTACCCGAGGGCTCAGATGGGTTTATTTTTTATTGTGATGCCTCACGTATTGGTTTGGGTTGCGTCTTGATGCAACATGGTAAGTTTATAGCCTATTCCTCTAGACAACTTAAAGTTCATGAAAGGAGCAATTCAAGCCATGATCTTGAACTAGTGGCGGTTGTGTTCTCTTTGAAACTTTGGCACCACAAAAGCTTTCAATATGTTTTAGCCAAAGGTACTTGAACCTTTACTCATCGCGATCGCGAGCCACTTACTCTCGTGATCGCGTGGAAAGGGTCACGATCGCATAGAATAAATTCTGAGCAGGTCGCAATCACGATGAAAAAAATGACCAGCACCAGAAACTAGTTCACAATAGATTGCCAAGTCTAAAAATTCTCATAGTTGGACCCTCAAAAATCATTCGAGGTTCGATAAAAATAAATCGGATATGCTACTTCACTGAATTCGATATTCTACTCTATAGAGTCATCAAATTTTTGAAAAAAAATCGCTATGGAAAAATTACCTCCCGCACCCCTTTTTGGCCTAAAACTCAACTTTTAGCCTAAAATATCAAAATGACAATTAAGATCCCGGGGCTCTAAGTAAATGCACAACTAGACAAAACTCGACCTTCCAGATGGAATGGAACGGAAAGAATTCTTATTCGACGCTCGGATCTCAAAATGTTGACCAAAGTCAAACGAACTCATTTAAAACCACACTTCTCAGCTTAAGACCTCAAATTCACATATCAACCCCAAATGTGATTCCAGCAACTCTTCTAGATAAATTTCCACATTTTAAAACTGTTGGAATTGACAAAATTTTATTCTAAGACTCAAAACTCCAAACGGTATAAAATCTTACTTTTAGAACCACTTAAGCCTTAAAACTCAAAAACTTACAGAATTCACAATCTAATAAGACTCATACAATTCCAACTATACAAATTGGTCAAATAACACTCGGAGACACTAACAAGAGGGGTAAAATAGTAATTTCATAAAAAATTTCAAAAATGACCATCAAGGTCATTACAGTTATCCTTTGCCTTGCATCGAAGGCTTATGAACCTAAATTTGAGAGTCTATGTAATATCGTATATGTTAATAGGAATTTGATTTAAATTAAGATTTGATAAAATTATTTTTTAAAATTTTTCTAAAAATGCCCCAAATATTTATGAAAAAATATTATGTAGTTATGATATATTTGTATATGTATTAGTTTTATAAGGATTTGATAAGTTATTAATATTTTAACCGAGGTAATAAGTCTTGTTATGTCAAAAAATTGTTATAATATGAGGTAGGCTTTATTCAAAATATTTTTCTATTAAGTATGATATATTTAAAAAGTTATATGTATTTTATGAAGAACCTATGCAATATCGGGTGCATATATAAGGAGAACGAATTAAATGGTACCACCACTTCCACCTGGAAGTGGTGGAGAGTTGCAATAAATGATGGGCACCACTAAGCGGTGCACTAAGGTGCCTACCATCTATCTATATATAGAGAGAGAGAGAAAGAGAGAGCACCTTTTATGGTAGTATATGCACTTATATATATGCATATAAGATCTGTGCAGGTTTTGCTCTTTTCATTCTTCATTCTCCATTCTTCATTCATCAATCAATCAATAAATAAATAAATAGTTCTTTCAACTTACTGACACTTACATACATATATTTTTCTAATATGTTGAGGAGAATTGGTGGGAAAACTAATTATTTTCCTAAGAAATTGTTGTGCTTCTCTGCTTGTGAGAACGACCGGAAGATTTTGTATATAGATATTTGTGTACATATTAAAGTGGAGTACATGACTCAACATACTTAAATCCCATCAATATTTTGATAGTTTTATGTTTTTTTAGTCACGTGGATCATGAATTGCAATAAATCATAAGTTTTAGTCAAGGAAAATGGGTAAATGGAGTTAGTGGTAGCTCCAGAATGCTGGTGTTAAGGTATGTTAAAGGCAAAGCCCCTTTTTTCATATTGCAGAAATTCCAAAAATTATAAATCTATTAAATGAGTCATTTTTATTATTCTATTGCGAGGAAGACCCTCCGTGTAGGGCATTAGAATGTCAGCTCATTTTATGCTTAATCTTATGGTTTGCATGTTTGTAATATTATGAAGTATGTTGACTATTAAAATTATTTTTGTCTAGTTTCTTGTTCCTTGTGTCTGTTAGTGAGTGGTTATTTTAATAATGAGACGGAGTGTTAAGCTATTCTTTCGTGTCAGAAGGTTTTCTGAAAAGTTAATTGAAAAAATGTTATACTCCACACTTTTGTACAACAGAATATTTTTTTCTGAAAGGTTGTCATGTGATCTATGTTATCTATGAAGTAATATGTGAGTAGTGATGGTTGGAAATAGGTTTGGAAGAATTTGGAAGGAGTTGGAAGCCACATAATGAGTCGTGGTAATCGACCTACTTGCGTAAGCTACCAACTTGGATGTCTTATATAATTAAGCTACTTGAGTATACGTCGAGCTTAAGTAGCAAGGATAACATAGATTTTTAAAGTGAGACAAGATTACGAATCCACAAAAAGAAATAAGGAGGAGATGCACCTACTTGGACTAAGTAGGTGACCCACCTACTTGGGTGGATCCTACCACACCACATGGAAGCCATGGGGTGGATGCATGGATGAGGTGGCCCAATAAGGGTTGGACATGTGTCAGTCTAAGAAAGGATATATATATGTAAGTTGATGACTATACTCTCATTTCCTCATATTACACTTAGAAAAAAAACTTGAGAGAAATTGAGAGAAAGAGAGAAGAGAGCTACGGCTTTGCTCCTCCAAGGTAAGACCTCACATTTTTGATTTGTAAATTAATTATCTAAGATATTCCTCGACTAAGTGAAGGTGATTAATAGCATATATTAATTATTGGGGCAGCAAAGGGATCCAATGGAAAGTCCATCAACTTTCAGCAAGCTTCAAAAGCTCGTTTGTTAAGGTACAGCTTAATTCCCTTTTCACACATTTTAGTAAGGGTTTAAACATGTTATGGATGTGTAAATATAGACTGAAAACATAAAAATTATGCGTGTTCCTATTGAAGGGTGTTAAAAATCGTGTAGGGGTTGTTTTGAAGCTATTCTAGTGAATTAAAGTTTGGTTAGTGTTGTCGTTATTATGGTGTTATATTTGGAGGTGGTTTGTATATGTTGCAGGCCTAGGAACGCAGTTAAAATGGGTATAAGTGCTGCCGTATGCAGCCATGTTGTGCTCCTTTCCGTGTGATTGTGATTTTATGAAATAAAGACCGAAAACCGTATTTTAAGGTCGTGGTTTTGAGTGGGCTATTTGGAGCTTGTATTGAATAGTGTTGTAGTAGTTGCAGCGTATATGGATGGTGGTTGTTGTTGTTGATATGTCTGTGCTAATCGGAGGTTAATTGGAAGTTCGGATAGGGTGACTTATAGGAGAGATGCTGCCCGATTTCCATTAACTTCTTAACTAACTAATAGACTAGTCGAGAAAGGCAAATGAGAAAATAATTCCTACGGATACTTGATTGTAAATTTAGGAGCTGGAGAGTCGAAGGTTATTAGTATTAGTATTACTTTCATATTGAATAGGTTCAACGGGTAACGAAGCAAGCTTGGTTATGGTTAGCCCATAAAAGGTATGTAAAGCTATCATTTTTTCTCTTGGCATGTCTTAGACATAAGTAATATATGATACGAGCTGTGGAGGTAATTCCATTCATAAAGCTCCGAGTATGATTCATGATTCTTATCCACTTCTTGATAGAGCTCCTACAATAATTGAGTTATTGTCTCTCAAGTCTTCTATATGATGGAAAGTAGTAAGTATGTAAAGCCTATCCCTTCTTTTCTTTTGGCATATCTTAGCTATAAGTGATATGTGATATGATCTTTGGGGATAATTCCATTCATAAACTCCGAGTATGAGCTATGATTCTTATTCACTTCTTGATGTGAAAACTCTTAAAGTAGTTAAGCTACTACCCTCTAGCCTTGTATATGTTGAATAGTATTTGGATGTATAAGCTCCTACTTCTAAGGAATTTACGATGACAAATGTCTCTGACTCCATAAGTTGTTTAGCATTGTCTTGATACATGTCTATAATTCCTAAGGCTCCATTTGATATGACCCTTAATGACATTTAGAGGGTACTTGAGATGATTACTACCCTGATCTTCAAGTGATGGTTCACTTGACTATTTTATTGAGTCTCAGATGATGATTTAATTTGCATATGGTTAATCACTACTCTGCTCATGCATACTGTTAATACATCGTTCACCGAGTCCTAAATAGGTCGGGTATGTTATCGTGCACAGCTTCACTACTTCTTCACCGAATCCCAGGCCAGGTATGATATATGTATACGATGATATGATAATGGTATTGAGTCCCTCACTAGAGGGCTGGGTACGGTATGATATATATGATGATATGATATGATGACATAATGATATGATGATGGCACCGAGTCCTATGATGGGCCGGGTACGGTATAAGTGTACACTACATCTTCACTGAGTCCCTCACTAAAGGGCCGGGTATGGTATATATATATATGCATATGATGATATCATAAAATATTTGTAAAACCGAGTCCCACAACGGGCTGGGTATGGTATGTGAGGATGATATACATGACTTCATTTCATAAGATGCAGGTACAGTGATTTGTTAATTGTTATACTTGTCTCATGTATCCCTACTTCAGCTGTTATCTCATTTATGCTATGTAATGCTTTATATACTCAATACATGTATTGTACTGACCCCCTTTCTTCGAGGGGCTGCATTTCATCCCCACGGGTACAGATATTTATTTCGAGGATCCGCTAGCTTAGGATTTCCACTCAGCTATTTTGGAAGTGCTCCACTGTTCCGGAGCCTAGCTTTTTGGTACTGATCTTCTAACATATATATTCATTTATTAAGGGGTACAGTGGGAGCCCTGTCCCGCCATATTATACCGCTAATACTCTTAGAGGTCTATAGACATATGTATGTGGGTTATATGTAAGTTTGTTCAGCTGTGTCTATATGACGTGTTGCAAATGTTAATATGTTATGGAAGTCTTATCATCTTGTATGTCCTTTCATGATATGATTAATGGTAACTCCTCAGGAGACAAATGAAAAAGGCTGTTACAGCCCATACTTTTGTACCTTAGAACGCATTCTTAAGTCTCTTGAAAGGATCTTAAGGTTCATGGATGGATCGTAAGCCTCTTAAGTTTCTAAAGGTTTCCTAAAGTTTCTTAAAGCTTCTAAAAGCTTCTTAAGACTTCTTAAAAACTCTTAAGCTTCTTAAGAGTTTCCATGTGAGCTGGATAATCCATAACGCTATCAAACAACTCCAAGGAAAGGAGAATGTGATACCCCATAGTATAGAAGATTAGAAATAGAGTTATAAGAATCCGAAAGAAGTTGGAGACCGAATGATGAGTCGTAGGACACGATTTATTTACATAAGATACCAACTTGGAAATCTTACATACTTAAGCTACTGGAGTACATACCAAGCTTACGTAGAAAGAATTACATAGGTTCGTAAAGTAAGATGAGATTACGAACCCACGAGGGGAAAAGATAGTGCCACATGGAAGCATGAGAGAGTTCCATGTGGCAGCATCTGGAGCAAGGGTGGTGGACACCTACATGCCATGTGGTAGCCTATGATTGGAGGAAAGGGGTGTGTTGGCCCAATAAGAGCTTGACATGTGTCACCACTTAGGGATTGACATGTGTAACCACTTAGGGATTGCCACGGGTCACCCCCTTAGTTGGCCTATATATATATATGTCTTATGACTTATTAAAGTTCCATACTTATCTAGAAAATTCAAGAACAAGAAAGAAGAGAAGAGAAGAAACTAGAGAGGGAGAGAGCCACGGTTTTGGAAGGAAAAAAAAGGTGAGTTCTTCGATTTCTCTCCGTAAATTAATTATCTAGGGTGTAACACGATGTTATGAAGGTGTTAGTAATGAAAATTTATGGCTTGGATCATCCCAAAACGTTAGCAAACAGCCACGAAATTTTAGGCGCACTAAAGGAACTTCCAGGCAAATTTCGACGAGTTTGACGAGTTTCGGGCAAGGTAAGGTCTTCCCTTTCAAATTGGAGTTTATGATGTTTTTATGAGGTATATTACATATCGTAAATAAGGTTGGAAGTGGAAAAATTGTATAAGGATGCTTGATGTTAGAAACAAACTAAATTGAAGTGGTTATAGCTAAATCGAAGTCGAGTAGTGGGTTGTCGTTGTGGTGCTGTGGGTGCAGCTGGTTGGGTTCCATGTTTCAGGGCTTTAAAATATTTTAAAAAGGGTGTGCGTGCCTTTGGGTTTATCCAAATGACCCTCTGTTTGGTATGGTTAAAGATTTTGTGAAATAAAGATTAAAAACTCTATTTTCGTATCGTAGTTTTGAGCTAGTTGTTTGGAGTTGTATTGTGTAATGTTGAGGTAGTTTTCTTGTATATATGATGCTGGTTGTTTTTGTTGGTATGTTTGTTGACACTATGTCCGAGTTGAAACCTCAGGAATGTTGAAGTTATAGGGGAAATGCTGCCCAATTTTCGGTAGCATCAGAACTAGTAACAAACTAGTCGAGGGTAATGGATAAGGAAATGACTCCTATTAGTACATGGTTGTAGACTAGGATATTAGAAACTGAAAGGCTATTAATCTTAGTATTACTTTTATGTCAAATAGGTTAAGGAGGTATCAAGGCAAGTTGGATTTCAATTAATCCCGAAAAAGGTATGTGAAGCTTTCTCTTTGCATGTCTTTGGCATAAGTATGTGAAGCTTTCTCTTGGCATGTCTTTGGCATAAGTATGTGAAGCTATCCTTATTTTCTTTTGGCATTTCTTAGCCTTAAGTGATTGATATAAGAAATGTGGGGATAATTCCATTCATATAACCCCAAGTATGACTCATAAGTCTTATTCACTTCTCATGGTAGAATTCCTATACTAGTTGAGTTTTTGCCTCTCAAGGCTTCTATATGATGGATATTAGTAAGTATGTGAAGTTATCTCCTTTCTCTTGGCATGTTTTGGCATAAGTACGTAGAGCTACCCTTCTTTCCTCTTGATATGTCTTTGACATAAGTGTGGTTCTATGATGGTAAGGTAATGCAATAATAAGATTATGATACCAAGCCCATGACGGGCCGGGTACGATATATGTAATGATGACTCCTTGAGGAAAAGTAGAGACTAGGTAAAGCTTATTCTTTCTCTTCCTTTGGCATGTCCTAATTGTAAGTAAAATATGATACAAGTTCTGGGGCAACTCCACTTTTAAGTCCTAAATGTAATCCGTATCTCTTATTCACTTCTGAATGTCAAACTCTTGTAGTAAGTTGAACTACTTTCCTTGAACTTCATAGGTTGAGAAGTATTGGATGCATAAGCTCCTAGTCCTAAGGACCATGTGACGACGACGGGTAACCCTGATTCTATGAACTGTTAGTATTACTTTAGTACATGTCTAGGGTCCCTGAGATCCTAAGTGATATAGGTCTCAATGGAATTTAGAAGGCACTAGAGATGGCTACACTACTATTCTGGTCCTCAGACGATAGCTTAATCTTCTTACATTATCGAGTCTCAGATAATGATTTAGATTGTATATGATTACTCACTACTTTATTGTGTATACTATAATACATATTTCACCGAGTTTTGGGCTGCCTATAATATAATTATTATTATATGATATTATGATATGTGGATCGGACCGAACGTTCCTCGGCATTACTATATGATATGTGGATTGGACCAAATGTTCCTCGGCATTACTATATGTTACGTGGATCGGATTGAATGTTCCTCGGCATATTATATGATGTACGGATAGGGTCATACATTTCTCGGTATGTAATTACTATATACATGGATCGGGCTGTACGTTCTACAGCGCTAATAATATATATGTGCATATGATGACAGAATGATGTAGATGGTACACCGAGTCCCCAAAATAGGCCTGGAACAGTATGTGATGGTAATATGTATGACTTTCTTTTATACGATGCGGGTATGGTATATGGTGATATAAGGAAGGAACATCAAGTCCCTTACTAGAGGGATGGGTATGGTATGTATATATACGATGCAGGTACGCTATAGATGTACCCTACTCTGTTCACCGAGTCCCTGACTAAAGGGCCGGATACTCTAGGTAGGCATACATGTGCAAATATAGTGATATATTTGTGACATCGAACCCCATAATGGGCCAGATATGTTATGATATATATATAAGATAAGGTTATGCCGTGTACGATGGTATGATGCTATAGACGATGACACGTTAAAGTGATATATATGATGAAAAGAGATGATGATATGATATTATGATGAAAATGATTATACTACATAAGATGCAGGCACGGTAATGGGTTAAATGTTATACTTTCCCCCTGCATCCCTATGCCAACTTTAATTTCCTTATGATGTCTATGCTTTACATATGTCGTACTGACCCTCCCTTTCTCGGGGGGGTTGCGTTCATGCCCGCAGGTACAAATACATACTTTGGGGATTTGTCAGCATAGGAGTTCCACTCAGTAGTTCAGAAGCGCTTCATTGTGCCAGAGCCTAGTTTTGGTATTAACCCTCGATGTATATATTTATTTGTTCATGGGTACGGCAGGGGCCCTGTCCTACCTTATGTTACTTTTCTTACTCTTAGAGGTCTGTGGACATGTATGTGGGTTGTTATGGGTTGTATATGCATAGAGTGGTGCCTATGATAAGCCTCGCAGGCATATATATTATCTTGCCTGTTGAAGTGCTATTACTTAAATTGGGGACAGATTTACTTACAGATAGTAGGGATATACGTGAGTGCCGAGTTCGGCCATCCGTCACAGCCTATGGGGTTGGGTCATGACAGAGGCTATATGTATATGGGAACGTTATGACCCAATGGGGTTCTTATGTATAGTATCACATTGTTCCTATTTTGACTTGGCTACAGGTGATAGATATGTATACGGGGGTCCAAGTCAGACCCCAGTCATGGCCTATGGGGTTGGATCATGACAAATTAATAGCATATCTTATACTCTATTCTCTTGGTTATATACTTGTCAAGTAACCTGTTTCAGAAAAGGATCATACTATTACCAACTTAGAGTCATTCATAATAAATCAAGTCAAGCATGTCAGCCTCTTTTTGAGTTCCTAAAAGATTAATGTCTTAAGTTGAAGTCGAGTCAAAAGCTTCGAGTAATGGTAGTATGAAAGTTACAGAAAGTCACGAGGGGATTTCTTTAAGCACCTTAAGATCTAGTGAGTATCCTCAAATTTAAGTTACCCCTTTAGAGTCGAGTTGAGGATTCAGGTTTATTTTAAAAGCATATGAGGTTCTACAAGGCATTTACATGTTATACGGAAGTGATTACGAGATTATGAGAATAAGAGTACCAATGAGCCAAGATTGGATAAGTTCTTGTCATGGCCTACTATGTGCATTCAAAGTTCATGTCATACATGGCATGTTATGCATGGACTCCGAGCTATAATCAAGGGTAAGGGGCCTATTTACCCAGATAACTATGTATATTATATAGATGGCCATAGGTTGGTAATATGATGCTGGTTAGATATAGGATAGACCGTCATATATATATATATATATATATATATATATATATATATATATATATATATTCACGATATTCAATTATACTAGCATACCATGCATATTTGATTACTATAAGGTTAGATGTCAATAGTGAAGGCTATCAAAGTTTCAGTTTCAGGTGGTATCTCTATTACCCTTTTTACTGGAGGTATTTATGATTAAAATTTCTGCCTTACATACCAGTACATTTTTATTCGTACTGACATCCCACTACCTGGGGATGCTGCAATCATGTTGTAGGTTCAGACAGAGATCTTGATCGGCCTTTTATATAGGGATGTGGTCTCAACTGAGGATTAGTAAGCTCCATTCTTCCTGGAGCTGTTGTTTGTCTGCAGATTTGGCATACTTGAGTTTTGTATATTATTTTTGATATTATTGGGGCCTTTTCCCAACTAGTTGAGTTGTACGATTTATAGAGACTTGTGGACATACTTTCTTGTGTCTTTTCAGCTTCCAATTATAGCCTTGTCAACTTATCGTATATATGGTTTTGAATGCAGCCTTGTCAGCTTGCTAGTTCTTTATCAGTTCAGTTGTCCATGTCGACCCTTTTTTTATGTTATTGATATTATTGTGACCTCATTGGTTACTTCATCTTATTTATTGTGGTGGCCTTGCTGGCCCTCGCTGTTCTCTTTCTTTTATATTTCAATGGCTAACTCTGTCGAATAAGGTGCCAAGTGCCCATTACGCCTCACCTAGTTTAGGGCATGACATATGTTTCTCACATACTTAGTAAATTCTATATACAAATGCATATTTTTTGCCTACATTATATCATAATGTAGGATCCGATGATCATTCTACGCATCATGCTCATGGCTAGACTTTGGAGTTGCTATCTACTTGGTGGGGAGTCCTCATGCTTTGAGGACACAACATTTATGATTTTTCCCTTATGTTCTTATGACTTTCATTCCTTATGTTTAAGGTGGGATAGGGTTTTTCCTAATGCCCCCATCTAGACTAGCAGAGACATATTAGATTGTTATATCTATGTTATCCCATTTATTTGGAGATTTAGCTTGATTTCTCTTATATTAAGATTTCCATGTTGAGACATAATTCATATTCATGATCACCTTTCATATGTTTCTTATTTAAGTTATACATGTTCATGTATGATATGCTAATAGACTTGGTTAGGATTACCCTAATCATTGTTTCATGTCTTGGGCTTAGTTTGGGTTATAACAAACATGGTATAAGAGCATAAGGTTTTAAGGTGTCTTAGAGAGTCTAACATGCCAAGCCAAGTAGAGTCTTATTCATGGGTGTGAAGTAGGCCATATCTATGAATATGAGGCTATGAGGCGTTTTAGAAAAATCCACTTCTTCCATTAACCTTGGGTGATATGATCGAGTTATGCCCTAAGGATTTCCCTTCTAACTCTTTTTCTTTACGATTACAGAATCATGCCTTCATGAAGAGCTCCCGTGAGAAGAAATGTTGATGAGGAGCACCAAGATCTAGATGATTCTTTGACCAAACAAGTGTCACATGCCTAGTTTAGGGGGGGTTTAAAAGTGCTTTCTCAAGCCATGGAGGCTCAAGAAAATTGAGAGGTTGTAACTCCTGTAAACCCAAATATGGGTATAGCGGGACAAGGGTTCATGATTTCACAAGAATGAATCCCCTAGAGTTTCATGGATCGAAGATGGAAGAGTACCCTCAAGAGTTCATTGAAGGGATCCATAAGATTGTTGAGATCATGGGAATTAGTTCGGTGGAATAGGTAGACTTGGCTACCTATCAACTCACGAGAGTTACAAAAATTTGGTTTGATTAATGGAAGAGTGAAAGAGCTAGAGGTGCAGGTCCTATTATTTAGGAAGAGTTGAAGAATGCTTTTATTGACCATTTCTTTCCTTTAGAGTTGAGGGAAGCTAAGATTCAAGAGTTCATAAATTTAAAAAAAAGAAGTATGAGTGTGAGGGAGTATGCCCTCAAGTTCACACAATTGTCAAAATATGTTCCATTCATGGTTGCCGACTCTAGAGCTTATATGAGCAAATGTGTTCCAGATATTTCATACTTTGTGTCCAAAGAGTGAAAAACCACTATGTTGGTCAAAGAAATGGATATCTCATGATTGATGACTATTGCTAAGCAAATCGAGAAGGATAAGCTTAGGGAAACGTCTAGAGAGTCAAAGAGGGCAAGGGCTGATAGTGGTGATTTTTCATATTCTAAGTCCGATAATGGTGGTCGTCAATAATTTTGCTAAAGGTTCTCTGGTCACAACTCTTCAAACACTCTTACTCCAAATTTCAACAAAGACATGGTGTCTAATCCTAAGACTCAAGGAGGTTCTCCAAGTGGTCAGACTATCTCCTCATACAAGAAGTATGGGAAGAGGCGTCAAGGAGAGTGTTTGGCAGGATTGGGTACTTGCTTTGGTTGTGGAAAGATGGGTAATCAAGTGAAGGATTGTCCTTCGAGGGCTACTAGAGGTAATGGTGGTCAAACCATACTCAGACTACTACAGGTCGACCGACTCAGTATGGTACTTCTTTGGGTTCTGGTGGTGTTCAGCGCCAGAAAAGATTCTATGCCTTATAAACTCGATAAGATTTGGACGATTCTTCTGATATGGTTATGGATATGTAACGGGTATTTCACTTTGATGTTTATGCCTTGCTTGATCCGAGAGCAAAGCTTTTTTTTACTCCTTATGTTGCCACAAAATTTGTTGTCATGACCCCAAGCTAGGTCCTAGGTGTGATACGACAAATAGAATCTTGAAAGACTCTAACCAAGCATCCTAACATATCATACATGAGCATACATAAGGTAAATGAAGAAATAAGACTAAATAATAAATGTGGGTTAAAAGTCTCAACATGAATAACCTCAATAAGGGAGAAAGCAACTCTGAAAAGACATCACAACATAGACTCCATGACCATCTAACATGCCTCTATTAGTCTAGATGGGGGCATAATACAGGCTTCGAGTTCACCCAAAGTATAAAAGAGAAAAAGCATAAGGAACAATGAAAAGATAAATATCTCATACTTGAATCATGAGGACTCACCAACAATAGGAGAATAGTGCTCAAACAGTACCTATGAGTGGGAGGTGCATGATGATTGTTGGACCCTCCATTATGATACAATGTAGGCAGAAAGTATGAGTTAGTACATGTAATTCACTAAGTATGTGAAAAGCATGCATGAATCATGATAATAGGACATAGTCAATATGAACATGGGATGCATGACTAATATCTTAAAAACATGAGTAAAACTTAAAAAAAAATTAAATATTGTAATCATGTGGTTAATGCATCATAAAACATCATGAGAACTTATACCATATCATATACCATTGTGGGATAGTAACTTAATCCAACATATAAGACCATGCGAGCTATAACATGAAATCCGGTGTTACTCCTACACCAAAAATAGAGAGGATACTTGCCAAAGAAGACTCTATGATAACATCATAAACTTGAGATATTTATGGATCCACTATCTAGGACAAAAGGGAAAACCTACGCAAGCAACGTAGTTAGGGACTAGAGGTTGTTACTAGAGTTCCTTTGGGTCGCTTTTTGAGCTTACGAATCGAACCCTACCTCAAAGTCCTTTTGATTCTTAGTCAATATACCAACGGAATTCATAAATCATATTTATTAACATCATTATTAAAGTCTATTATAGTTACTAATCCAACAACATAAAGTAGTCATAGGAGTAGCTCATTAAAATGATGATTCATACAAGAATGAGAAAACCTTTCAATCCTTATGAATCTGTGAGTCGGTCAGAAAACTTTTCACCTCTTCAACATGAGTGTGTGAGAATTTCCTTTCAAAACCATAGATAATTGCTTGAAATATCATTGAAAACATCATTCATTACTATTCATGAGACATTTATAAGTCCTTGATAATCATTCATAAAATCCTTTATCAATCATGACCAAAATTCCATAAATTCATAATTAAAAATAGCATAATGCATGGGTCCATGAAAATCAATTGAAATCATGCAATTGAAACTTAAATCAAACATAATATAATCAATGATAATGAAATAAACCATAATTTAATTGAATTAATGCAATTTCATAAGAATTAGGGCTAGAAGAAAATTGATAAAAGAGAATTGAAGAAAAACCTTGGGGCTCCATGGATAAAAAAATCCATGGATGAATTCCCACATACTTGGACAATTAAATCCCTAAATGCTCTTGAATTTGGGGACTTGAACTTACAATTCCTTGAAACCTTACTTGAGGAAGAAGATGAACTTTGAGAGAAATTCTAGAGAGAAGATTTGTGTTTAGAGTAAATGAGAAAGAATGGGGGATTTAGGAGGGCTTGGCGTAGTTAATAGATTAGGCTTTGTACCCAAAAACCGACCAAATACATTAATGAAATACTAGGAAAAGAAGAAAACACCCCTTTAAAATTAACTGAATGGGGGTACTGGACAGACCATCTTCACAAATCGTTTAACCCTCCATGGTCCGTGAATTGGATCATAGACTCGAGGGGGGCAAACCAATTTGAGGGGTTGACTTCTATGGAGACCACTTGTCATGACCGAGACTAGGCCCTAGATATGACACGATAATCAAAGCTCTGAAGGGAACCAACCAAGCCTCTTGACGTATCATAAGTATACATAAGATAAAGTAAAGCAGAAATAACATAGTAAAGAATCTCAAAACATGAATCATAAAAGAAAGTGCAAGCTCGACTACATAGACTCTACGCCATTTGTCCAAACATGCCTTTACAACTCAAGACAAGCGGGTGCTAAGACATGTCCCTAGCTCACCCTCAACGTGAAAATAACAAAAGTCTTTAAAATGAAACAACTCATAACTCGCCCTCGATATATGAGGACTCACCAAAACTCTATCAGATGGGAACTCAACCAGCCACGTGTGGAAGGAATGTGATCCTCGACCCCTATATTATGAGATAATATAGGCAACAAATATGCTTTAG
Source organism: Solanum dulcamara (assembly GCF_947179165.1). Classification (NCBI taxonomy): domain Eukaryota; kingdom Viridiplantae; phylum Streptophyta; class Magnoliopsida; order Solanales; family Solanaceae; genus Solanum; species Solanum dulcamara. Next base: position 8,883,206 of record NC_077247.1, on the reverse strand, counting down.
TATGTTTGAATATACTATGTGGGCATGCCATGCACTATAAAACATAGGATGCAATGATCAAATAACGTACATGATAGAAGAGGATAAGTAAAGTCATGAGAAAATCATAGTTGATCGAAGCATCAAGAGATATAAATGAAACCATAAAGTTACAAAAAAAAAGCATACATATGTGGGATAGAACCATAACCAACAATAAGACCATGTGAGCTATATCATGGAATCTTGATATCTCCCCATACAATAGAAAAAAGGGGAATCTACTTGCCAAGGTAGACTCTACCCTGCTAAACGGGTCATGAACATGTGCTATATGTGGATCCACTAGCTAAGCCATAAAGGAAAATCCTATGGTGGCACGTAGTTATGAGACTAGAGACTTTATATAAGGACCCCATAGGTTGAACCCCCACCTCAAGCCTCATTCGGTGCTAAGTCAAATCCCCTGCAAGACATAACATTGTAATCATACTTAACATATATCATAAACTTGTTCATAGGTTTAAAACTCATAGAGTAACTCATTTTCATATCATAGTTGCAATGTGAGTAAAAGCCTTCAACATTACAAATTATACTTACATAATTCATGTAATTAGGTTCCTAGGTAACCAATTAAGGATCCTAAGTCACCCCTTTCATAACTTGTATGAAATTCATGTCTTGATCATAATTGAAATTTGTAAACATAGCTTATACTTGAAATTTAACTTGGATACATAGTCAATTTGAGTTAAAACCATGAAATTGGATTGTAAACATGTATGATCATACTACTTATATCAGCCCATACATAATTCATAAAAGTAACATCAATTAGATAAGTAATTTAATAAAATATCATAGAATTCATCATAAAAAAGAAAATCCAATGCATAATCATTGAAATTAGGGATTTTGAATTGAAAACTATAAGAATACTTTGAAAAGAACCTTGGGACTCCATGGGTGGAAGGAATTATGGATGAATCCCCACATACCTTGATGGAATCAACTCAGAATTTGAAGAGGATCCTTGTTGAACTTGAAACCCTAGCTTGGAATTTATGTGAGGAACTTGAGAGAGATTTTAGTAGTCTCGCCATAGGGAATTTAGGAGAATAAATTAGAATAGGAAGGGAATTTGAAGGTTTGGGTAATTATAGGATTTGAACTTCGCCATGTGTCTAGTTTCATTGAACCGAACATGGGAAAAGACCTTTATCCCTTCATCAAATCAGAATTTTTGGACCTAAGAATTCCACTTTATGAGTCGTCAAAACTCCTACGACTCATCCTTGAGTCTATAACTCATAAACTTCCCTTGTCTAGCAGGTTTGAAATCCTGCACTTTTCTCGAGTCTCTAAAATTTCATTATGAGTCAATATTATGACTCGTGAATAGGAATACGACTCATTTTATTGATTCGTAGGACCTTTTCTGAGAATGGTCCTGAACGGGCTCAAGGATTCACGCTATGACTCATTCCAACAAGTAGTAGGAATAGCTATAAGTCGTAGAGTGACTCGTAAACCTGAGAATAGTCAAACTTTCTTGGGAAATTCTTTCTAGTTCCAACTTCTCAACTTCTGGGGTCTTACACCACTACATCCCGTGAAGTGTTCTACAGATCATGGAACCAGTCGTAGAGTATCCCTTTCCTTAGGGACTAACTGCACCTCCTATACAGACCTTACAATGGTCCATGAAACCATCAATGGTCCGTAAAAAGGGCTTCATAGAACTCAACAAGTTTGGGGTATTTGAGGGGTAAAGTCCATGGGCAAGTCTACGGTCTGTTGTGCTCACCACGAGCCATAGACCCTCTCATGAACTTTTCCCATTTTCCTAGCTCACTTCCATGGAGCCTTCCACTGCCTTTATGTTCTCCAAAGCTCATCAACATAGCCCGTGAAAACCCATCAGGTCTAAAAAAGCTGAAATTTTCTAAGAATCTTCTTTTAAACTCTATTTTCTGACTTTCCAACATTTAAGGTCTTATAATATCTCCCCCTTGGAAACATTCATCCTCTAATGGGACTCGAACTAGAATGAATGGAATAGAAAAGAGACATATCCTCCCAACATGAATGCAAAACAGATTGAAAATGCATAACACATGGAATATTCAATTACAAGCTAAAACATGACTTTAAAACTCATTTCATGAACATGTGTGCATATGACAACATGAGAATGACCAAACCACATGGATTTGTTGGGGCCAATCATGAATGAACTTAATACCTCAACTACGGATAGAAGAAATAAGATAAGGATATCGTGACATCATATCAACTTTAGCCTCCCATGTAGCACCTCCAACCTCTTGGTTCCTCCATAACACCTTAACGAAAGCTACTTCCTTATTCCCCAACCTGCTAACTATTCGGTCTAGAATCTCAATCGTAACCTCTGATGTTTTTCCAAAATATGACACTTACAATGCTCAAAACAAGGAATTATTGTAAGGTCTCAAGCGCATTTTGTTAATTTGATATGTGTTTTTAGTTAATTTTTAGGGAAATTGAAGCACTCTTGGGTTTATGGTACTTGTCATGGTTTATATGGAAATTTGATTGATATTGAAGGATGTTGGTAGCTTGGTGTTGAGGTGAGGTCAAAATGAAAGAAAAATATGCAAGAAGTTCTAGGTTGAATTGAGTTTGGCAAGGTTTTGCGACAACTTGGAAGGAAAACTCAAAGAACGAACTTCATCGGAACTTGAAGGACCTCGAAATGTATGTTGGTATATTAAATCAACATTTTTTGACCAAGGTTGCCCACCAATACAGCCAACATGGGACGTGGTAGGAAGTACTGGCAATGGAAAGCACCTCCAATCCATAAAAAAAGATCCCAAGTAAGCTGCCAAGAAATTGACTAAGGCTCACACAAGTCGTGGTCCTTACCACTGGACGTGGTGGGAAATTTGGTGGTGTTTCCATCCATAAAAATGCCAAGGCAAGATGTGACATGGAAAAGGAAACCACCAGGAACCAAGGCAAGAGCAACTTGGCCAAGGAAACAATCAAGGGCCTCACCACGAGTCGTGGTCCTCACCACTGGCCGTGGTGGGTTGTCAGTACATAAAAGTCTTAGAAAATGATCAATTAAGGCCACCAAAATCCATGTTTCCCACCACTCCAGAGCTATCTGAATCAAAAACCTAATGGGTTTCCTAGTTTGTTCAGGATTAGTTTTAGGTTTTTATAAATACCCTCTTGTGTTATATTTTTAGGGTACACTTTTCCTGCACTTGTCACACATTTTTACTACTGTTTATAGGATACACTAAATTACCTAAACTCCATTGTTGTATGATTTTTCATCAACTACATGAACTTTGACAGATTTGGGAGCAAGAACACACAACTTGGAATCTTTGAGTTCTAGTTTTGTGATTTGAATCTAAATCTTTTTATTCAATTGTGAGTTTGATTCATTGTTATTTGTAAGCCTTATAATACATGTTTCATTCATTATTTATTGATTTATCCACTTAAATTATGCAAGGCTAAACCCACAACTAGTGTTGTAGGAACCATGACAACTTAACTAGAATAGGCAAATGTAGGATTGATATTTATGAATTATTTCTGCATGTATTGTGATTTCCTTATTCAAAAGTCTTTCTTAGTGAGTGCACGCATTAAGAACTTTCCTGTATTCATTTCTTGCCAGGGAGGGAGATAGTGATTAGGAAAAGACTTCACAACATAAATTCGGAGAGTCTGGCTTTGAAAGAAGGGATAAACTCCATCTAAGTTACTTGAGACTAGGAGGAGATATACTCTGGGATCCAGGGAAAGGGTTAGTAAAGAATATATTCTAATAATGGGAGGAGATGAATGAGATATTCTAAGAAGGACTGCGAAGTGAATGGGATATTACCTAACTCGATAGATTTTGCATGTAATACATTAAATGATATCATGAATAAGAGTAGTCTATTAATTCATATGTCATAAGGATCATAACCCTAGTCTGGTCTTCATATTTTTACAAATTTAATATTATTTATTTTTCACTCCATTATTATGTTATTTCTGAAACACAACCAACCCCCCCCCCCCCACTTTTACTTTATGCATCTGTATTTTTGAGAAGTAGCAACTATGACTGAATAGTGATAGCTAATAGAACTTGTTTCAATCTATTCCCTATGGTTTCAACCCTGACTCTTAGTTGGGTAAAATATACTGCTAACAATTATCTATTTCTCTTTCGAGAGGTGCAATTGAGAGTTATCAAAATAGCGGCGTTGTTAGAGAATACTGCTTTGAAATAATCTATTAGTTGCTATTTCAGTTTGTAGTTATATTTCCTAGTTTTGCTGTTGTTTTTGTTTTTGTTTGTGGTTACTATAGTGCTCATGTGGAAACTTGATGAAGTCTGAGTAATCAAGTATATTACATCATCCCGCGACACTAAATCAGGCGCTTCATAGGAGGCAATCTATGTGGATACTTGATGAATTCTGAGTAGTCAGATAACTTACTACTGATGCCTAGGTCATCGCAGGTATGATCACTTCCCTTGTTTTTAATTTTGGAGTTTTTGAGTGCATTGGGGATAATGCACAAATTTTAGTGGGGAGTGGGGAATTCTGAAACCCTTTAGAGTTTTTCTTTCCATGTTTCATTTCTATGAAGGTGTATTATCTAGTAGAACTTGCATGTTTAAGTTGTTTGTGTGAATACAAATGTCTATAGGAGTTTGTAGTAAGCCCGTGAAAGTGAAAAAATGGCCCAATTCAAAAAAAATTGAATGATTGTGATTGTATCTCAAATATGATAACTAGTTTTCTAGGATATTTGTAATATTGTACATGGTGATTTTCTAGTTATGACTCTGTTGATTAGTTCTAAATAGCATACGATTAGTGTTATATTTATGTGAGCTAAATTTGTGTAGTTTGATTGATGCATTTGTAAGCTAAAACTTTCTTGGTTAAGCTCACTAAAATAATTGGATAGCTGGATTAGGATAGGATCATAGGCCTTTGTTGATAATGATTCACTTAGCCTAAATTTAACCAACCAAATGAAATTGTACCCTTTGAACCAAAAGTTTGAACTTGAATAGACCTTTTTTTTGTTTAACAAAAATTCACCTTCCTTTTGTCTGTGAATCCAAATTTTGGCCCTGGCCCCTCCAAGGACTGTGAACCTCAACTCAGGCCAAAATTCTAAGTTGAGGGTGGCTACTATGAGGAGAATCATTTTTGTGGACCTTTATCTTGGCTCTGGTCCCTCCTAGGTGAATATATACCTAAAAACCAAGCCAAAAGCCTAAGTTGAGGGTGGCTACCATAAGCAAAACAGAAAAGTTAGGGTATGAAAAGAATGGTGGGAAAACAAGAAAATAAAAGCATAGGTTGTGGCTATAAGTGAAAAAGAAAATAAGTGCAAAAGTAAGTCATAAAGAAAGAAGAAGATTGAACAAAATCAGAAACCACACTCGAGAAGTAAGAGTGAGGAAATAAGGGAAAAACAAGAATTTGGATGGTAGAAAACAAGTAGCTAAGCCAAAGTAGCTTTTGGAGGGAAAAAGTAGTCACTTTTATCTTGAATGTATCTACACAAGCCCAAGCCTGCGTTACAAGTCTAAAAAGTCCTATTGTGATCCTATAAAGGTTATTCAAAAGTTGAAGTGCTGAAAATAAGGGCAAGCCTATGGTCTTTACTTTTGCATTGTTTAAACTTCTTTTGAAGTATTTTGGTAGCTTGGTTGAGGTGAGGTCAAAAGGAAAGAAAAATATTCAAGAAGTTCTAGGTTAACTTGAGTTTGGCAAGGTTTTGCAACAACTTGAAAGGAGAACTCAAAGAACGAACTTCACCGAGACTTGAAGGACCTCGGAATGGATGTTAGGAGATTAAATCAATATTTTGTGACCAATTAAGCCCACCAAGAAATCCACCACAGGCCGTGTTATGTTTTACTATCCCTGACAAGCACCTCTAATCCATGAAGAAGGCTCCCAAGGAAGATGCCAAGAAATTAGCTAAGGATCACACCAAGGGAAGCCTCACCATGAGTCGTGGTCCTCACCACTGGCCGTGGTGGGCACTGTAGTGGTTTTTCCAACCAAAAAATGCCAAGGTAAGATGTGATATGGACAAGGAAACTAATAGGATCCAAGGAAAGAGAAACATGGCCAAGGCAAGAGCAACATGGACAAGGCAACCACCAAGGGCCTCACCACGAGTCATGGTCCTCACCAATGGCTGTGATGGGTGTCATGGGGGTTTTATAGACATAAAAGGCTAATGAAATGACCAAGGAAGGCCACCACGAGCCATGGTTCCCACCACTGGCCATGGTGACTCCCTTCCATAGCTATCCGAATCCAAAACCAAGTTGGTTTCCTAATTCATTTAGGATTAGTTTTAGGTTTCTATAAATACCCTCTTGTGTTATATTTTTAGGGTACACTTTTCACACGTTTTTCCTACTGTTTAAAGGGTAAATGACATCATCTAAACTCCATTGTTGAAAGATTTTTCATCAATCACATGAACTTGGATAGATTGGGGAGAAAGAACACACAACTCGGATTCTTTGAGTTCTAGTTTTGTGATTAGAATCTAAATCTTCTTGTTCAATTGTGAGATTGATTCATTGTTATTTGTAAGAATTATAATACATGTTTCATTTCATTATTTATTGGGTTATCCATTGAAATTATGCAAGGCTAAAATGACAACTAGGGTTGTGGGAACCATGACGACTTAACTAGAATAGGTAAACATAGGATTGATATTTGGTAATTGTTTTGGCATGTATTGTGATTTCTTCATTCAAGAGTCTTTCTTAGTTAGTTAACAAATTAAGAACTTTCCTGTATTCGTTACTTTCCAGGGAGGGAGGTAATGATTAGGAAAAGACTCCACAACAGAAATTCGGAGAGTCTGGCTTTGAAAAAAGGGATAAACTCCATCTAAGTTACTTGACACCGAGAGGAGATAGTACTCGGGTTAGTAAAGTATACATTCTGAGACCGGGAGGAGATGAACGAGATACATCTAAGAAGGACCTGGAGGTAAATTGGATGTTACCTAACTCGCTATATTTTGCATGCAATACATTAAACGATATCATGAATATGAGTCATCTATTAAGTCATATATCTTGAGGATCCTAACCCTAGTCTAGTCTTCATATTTTTACAACTTTAATATTAATATTTATCACTGCATTATTATTTTATTTCTGAAACACAACTAAACCTCCCACTTTTACTTTATGCATCTGTATTTTTAGGAAGTAGAAAATATGATAGAATAGTGATAGCTAATAGAACTTGTTTCAATCTCTTCCCTGTGGGTTCGACCCCGACTCTTAGTTGGGTAAAATATACTGCTAACAATCATCTATATCTCTTTCAAGAGGTGTAATTGAGCGTTATCAACCTCCTCATAGGATAAGCTCTTCTTCACATCCACGCTATCCAAAGGCACAATAGAGATAGGATCTCCCATACATTTCTTCAATTATGACATATGAAACATTAGATAAACCGATGCTAACTCTGAGGGAAAATCCAATCATATGCCACCTTGCCAATGAGCGCCTCAAAATCTGATATGAGCCTACATATTGAGGACTAAGCTTCCCTTTCTTGCCAAAATGCATCACATCCTTCATGGGTGATAATTCTAAGTAAACCCAATCATCCACCTCAAATTTAAGTTACCTTCTCCTCACATCCGAATAGGACTTTGTCGACTCTGGTAGTCTTCAGTCTTTTTCTAATAAGTCTAACCTTATCCATAGTCTCATTAACCAACTTAGATCATATCAATGAAAATTCCCCAACTTCAAACCAACCGATAGGAGACCTAAATGTCCTACCATATAAGGACTCAAATGGTGTCATCTGGATGCTATAATGGTAGCTATTGTTCTAAACAAACTCAATCAATGGAAAATGATCATTTCAATTACCTTTGAAGTCAATAACACATGATCTCAACATGTACTCCAAGGTTTAAATGGTACACTCGGCTTGACCATCTATTTAGGGGTGAAAAGTTGTGTTAAGCTTAACTTGAGTACCAAGACCCTTTTAGAAGAACCTCCAAAACTGATATGTGAATTTAGTACCTTGGTCTGAAATAATAGATAATGGAACTCCATGAAGCTTAACCAACTCACGAATATAGAGTCTAGCATAATCCTCGGTTGAATAGGAAGTCTTAATGGGGAGAAAATGCACCGACTTAGTCATTCAGTCAACCACCACCCAAATTGAATCACATTGCCTATGGGTACAAGGAAAACCCATAATGAAGTCCATATTCAAGTCTTCCCACTTCCAAATAGGAATCTCAATATCTTGGGCCGAACCTCCCAATTTTTTATGTTTAACTTTCAATTATTGACAAATAGGACATTTGGCCACAAATACCAAAATATCCTCTTTCATGCCATTCCACCAATACACTTCCCTCAAATATCTATATATCTTTATGGAACCTAGATAAATAGAGTATTGCGAATTATGAGCTTCAGACAATATTATTTCCCTTAAGCTATCAACATCAAGAATATATAATCAGCCTTGATATATAAGTACACCATCACTCCCTTGGGAGAAAGCCTCGATGAATTTTTTGACAATGGCTTTCTTCAACTCAACCAAACTAGGATCACTATCTTATTTTACTTTAACATCTTCCACAAGAAAAGATTCGGAACCATTTTATACAACTACACCACCATCCTCTGAATCAACCAAGTGAACACCCAAACGAGCTAGTCTATGAACATCATGAACTAACTCCTTCTTTTCATCCTCAACAAGGTCAAAAATATTCATGGACAATCAACTAAGAGCACGGTAACCATTTTTATTTTACCCAGATAGTACAAAACATTCATATCATAGTCTTTCAATAACTCAAGTCACCTCCTTTGTCGAAAGTTCAAGTCCTTTTGGTTAAACATATATTCTAAACTATTATGGTCAGTAAATACATCAACATGGACACCATAAAGATATTGTCTCCATCTTCAAAGAAAACACAAACCTCCGCTAACTCCCAATCATGAGTCAGATAGTTATTTTCATGCACCTTAAGTTTTCTAAAAGCATAGGCTATCACTTTACAATTTTACATCAAAACACAACCAAGACCAACTCTTGAAAAATCAAAATATACCACAAAACCATCGTATCCTTCCAGTAAAATCAACACTAGAGCGGAAGTAAGCCTATCTTTTAACTCTTAGAAACTTTTCTCACATAACTCAAACCATTGGAATTTTATTTTCTTTTGAGTCAAAGTAGTCAATGGCGATGCAATGAAAGAAAATCCTTTTACAAACCATTTATAATAACTGGCTAAGCCCAAGAAACTTTGAATATCAGAAGGAGAACAAACTCTAGGCCTATACTTAACTGCTTTGATTTTCATAGGATCCAACATAATACCTTCAACGAAGATAATGGCCAAGGAAAAAAGTGACCTCAACTGTAACATCCTAAAAGTAGGAAAGTCAAAATGAAGGAAAATTCCAAGAAAAGGGACTTTTCCAGAGTTTATGACTTGGCCTTTGAGTTGTAGAGACTTCTACAAGTTGTAGAAGCGGCTCGTAGGAATGATATTGAGGTTGGAAAGTCGACTAAATTTGGAATTGAGTTTACGAGTCAAGTTAATGACTCAAATGAATGGTAAAGACTCGTAGAGTGAGTCATAGGGCTGATCTTTGATTTTGTAAAATTGATAAGCCTCAATACTTTCGAAATGACTCAACAGGATAAGTCGTAGGATGGACTCATAGAATTGAGTCCTAAGTTCTAAATTTTAACTAAGTGAAGGGGAAAATTGACGATTCATTGGTACGACTCTTATGAGAGTTGATGAATCATAAGGAAGAGTTGTAGGGACCAAGTTTCATTACAATAGCTTTTGGTTTAGGAGCACTACTTTGACGACTCATGTTACAACCCGTAGACCAAATAATGAGTCATAGAAGCCATATATAGTGTCGTAAAGGGGTGATTCTTAATTGTACATAGATGTTAAGACCAATTATTAGTGTGGGAATATATTTGGAGACGTTTTAAGGTCACTAGAATCCTCTAGCATAAATTTGAGTTGAAAGCTTCCTTACCGATTGAGTTTTGGTGAAAGATTTTACTTGGTTTAACTTCAAATGATCATATCTCCTAGACTATAAGGCATTAGGTGGAAAATTACTATAAACTTAAAGATATTTGAATTCTCTTTCCAACGCCACTAATTTTGTCTCATGTAGAGTTTGAACGAAAATGTTATGACCATTTAACTAAAGACTATCAAGTTATGACCCGTAGGAAATATTACGACCTTGAGTTATGACCCGTGGAAAAAAGTGACGAGTCATAGAAATAGTTATGACCTGTAAAAATTGGTCGTAAACCAAGATTAGAGGCTCATTTTTTAAGCCTTTTTTCAAGGTTTGACAGGATGAAAGGGGTCTACGACTCGTAATGTGTTTGATGACCTATATGGCTGCTTCATAAGATCCTTCCAACAGATTTGTATGAGGGGTTGTTTAGTCTTTTACCGATAATTTCCTCAATGTATTTGAACATTTTTGGAACTAGGTTCTCCACTATTTACTACCCTAAGTATTCCTAAACTCTCATTCTTTTATTAACTCTCAAAAATCACAAGTCTTCTCTCCCAAGGGCTCCTCTCAAAGGTCTTCTCCCACAAGGTTTCTCTTCAATTTCTTAATAGATTCAATCAAGGTATGTGGAGATTGATTCATGAGTTCCTTTCACCCATGAATTTCCAAGGTTTTCTCAAAGTTACTTTCAATTTCAATTGATTATGAACCCTAGTTTTGATGAATTATATTGGACTAATTTAATTCTATTTTTAGATGTTATTAATGATCATTATATGCATGTTTTCATATGAATTACATAATTTTAAGTCGAATAATGAATGCCCATGCATGAAGCTATTTCCAAGTTTAGATTATGAAGTTAAAAATGATCTTCATGAATAGATGACGAGTTCAATGATCTTCAAGTAAAGTTTTCATGATTTAAAGTTGAGATTATGATTTTTATGATGAAAGTTATAATGATGATCAAAGTTAAGATCAAAGAAGTTATTATGGTATGATAAGTTCATCTATCATGTATGTATATTTTACCCTAAGTTTAAAGTATAAGCTATAATTTTAAGTTCAAAGTATATTCAACCAAAGTTTTATGAATGTTTGATAAGGTCTACAAATGAATTTAAAGGTGCTCTTTGGAAAGAATTTTTGTGAATGATGATTCTATAATGTTCAAGTAAGTTAATGATAGGGGAGTTAAGGACCTAAATATGTTTTACGAATAAAGATATGTGATGATGAAAGGTCTACACTCACATTACATGAGATAAAGTTAAGGAGCTATTCTATGTTATGTTCTTATGAAGAATAGACGGGTAGTAGCTATTGCCCCTCCCACATGATGATTGAGTTTATTTTTTAGGTTTATCTATTCCGTTGAGAGTTTACCTAGAACTGAGTGGACCTTGGGATAGGCATTATCTCCCGTAGCAAAGGCAAGAGACCCGTAGAAGAGGCTTGATTCCTTAGAGGATCAACCATAGAAGAGGCTTGATTCCTTAGAGGATCACCCATAGAAGAGGCTTGATTACTTACAGGTTCATCCGTAGTTGAGGCTCGATCCTTTATGTAGCTTAATGGATCCACCTAGGCATATATGAGTCTACCTTGGAAAGTGGTCTCCCCCTTTCCTCCGATGTATAGGTAAATATTGGGACTTCATGTTATGGCTCACATGGTTTATATCGGTTAACGGTCGCTCTCAATAAGTTACAGGGTCCTTCTCTAGATGTTTAAGGTATTTCTTACCATGACTACTAATATCTTTCATATGTCTGTGATCTCTTATGTTTAAAGATTTGTTTTAAGCTATACTCATGCTCATTATGATTGGTCATGCATCTTATAGCATATTGATTATGTTCTCTTACTTGTTCATGCATATCTCACATACTTAGTATATTCAAAGTAATAATGCATATTATTTTGCCTACATGATAGCACCATGTAGGGACTGGTATTCCTCCTCCTCCACTTGGTTAGTTGGATCGTTTGAAGGGCACTTTTGGTGAGTTCCCATTATTTTGGAGACAATACTCCTCCCCTTTATAGCATATGTTATGTTGAGGCATTAAGACACCAATTTTGGTACTTCATTTTTAGTTTATTTGAGGGTGAACTAGGGACATATCTTAGCCCCCGCCAAGTCTATTAGTAGAGGTATGTTTGGACATAAATGTATGATGATCTAAGGTTGATGATGACTCTTATTTTATGATGTTCTCCCTTAGTCCCGTTTTCCCCTTTTGTTTCGCTTGATATTTATTGTCATTACTGATGAAAGGCTAAATGAATTCTAAGAGGCTTGGGTGAGGTACCTCCGGGTTCCTCATTCGCCGTGTCACATCTAGGCCCTAGTCTTAGGTCATGACATCAACCAAAATTCACACTTGCTAAACTTAGAAAATAACTGACGATCCTTGAGAATTTGCAAGACAATCCTCAAATGACTAGCATGCTCCTGCTAAATTTGTAAATAGATCAATATATCATCAATGAACACACTAACAACATATCTAAATATTGTTTGAACATCTTGTTCATCAAATTCATAAAAGCGGCAGGAGCATTCATTAGTCTAAAAGACATTACCAAGAATTCAAAGTGACCATACCGAGTTCTAAAAGTCGTCTTTGGAATGTCACATTCTCTTACTCAGAATTGATAATAACTCAATTGAAGCTCAATCTTTGAAAAGTGATTTTCCCCTTAAAGTTTATCGAACAAGTCATCAATCTTTCAAATGGGATACTTATTCCTAATATTGTCATTGTTCAATTGTCGATAATCAATGCACATTCGGAGAGAACCATCCTTCTTTTTTAAAAAAAGAACTGGAGCACCCTGTGGAAAGATACTTTTTCTAATGAAACCCTTATCCAATAAATCTTTCAACTTATCCTTTAACTCCTAAAGTTCCATCAAGGCCATTTGGTAAAGACTAATAGAGATGGGATGGGTTTCAGTGAGAATATCAATATCAAAGTCTATTGTTACACCCCGTACTTTTGTACCTTGGAACGCATTCTTAAGTCTCTTGAAAGTCTCTTAAGTTTCATGGAAAGATCGTAAGCCTCTTAAGTTTCTTAAGATTTCCTAAAGTTTCTTAAAGCTTCTAAAAGCTTCTTAAGACTTCTTAAGAACTCTTAAGCTTCTTAAGAATTGCCATGTGATCTGGATAATCTATAACCCTATCAAACAACTCTAAGAAAAGGAGAATGTGATACCCCATAGTAGAGAAGATTGGAAATAGAGTTATAAGAATCTGGAAGAAGTTGGAGACAGAATGATGAGTCGTAGGAAATGACTTATTTACATAAGATACCAACTTGGAAATCTTACATACTTAAACTACTTGAGTACATTCCAAGCTTACATAGCAAGGATTACATAGGTTCGTAAAGCAAGATAAGATTATGAACCCACGAGGAGAAGAAGAGAGTGACACATGGCAATATGGGAGAGTGCCACGTGGAAGCAGCTGGCAACAGAAAGGGTGTGGGCCCCACCTTCCACGTGTCATCCCCTAAGTAGAGGAGGTGGCGCATTGTCCTTATGAGGGCTGATACGTGTCACCACTTAGGGCTTAACATGTGTCACTACTTGGGGCTTGACATATGTCACCACTTGGGGCTTGACACATGTCACCCCCTAAATTAGCCTATATATATAAGTTTTATGATCATCCTTATCCAACAATTCATTCTTATCTTCAAAATTCTAGAAAACTCTAGAGAAAAAAAAGAAGAGAAGAAACTCTAGCTAGAAGAGAAAGAGAGCCACGGTGTTTGGAGGAAAAAAGAGGTAAGTTCTTTGATTTTGTCCTTGAATTAATTATCTAGGGTGTACCACAATGTTATTAAGGTATTATAAATGAAAATTTATGGTTTATAGCAGCACTAAAACGTTATCAATCAGCCACAAAGTTGTAGGTGCGCTAAAGGAACTTCCGAGGCAAGTTTCGACGAGTTTGATGAGTTTTGGGCAAGGTAAGGTCTTCCCTTTAAAATAGGAGTTTATGATGTTTTTATGAGTTATATTACATGCCTTAAATAAGGTTGGAAGTGGAAAAATTGCATAAGTATGATTGACGTTAGAAACAAACTAAATTGAAGTGGTTATAGCTAAATCGAAGTTGAGTAGTGGGTTGTTGTTGTGGTGCTGTGGGTGCAGCTGGTTGGGTTGCGTGTTGCAGGGATTTAAAGTGTTTTAAAAAGGCTTTAGGTTCTTCTAATTGAATACACACGCCCTCTATTTTGTATTGTTAAAGATTTTATGAAATAAAGGTCAAAAACTATATTTTAGTATCATAGTTTTAAGCTAGTTGTTTGGAGTTGTATTGTGTAATATTGAGGTGGTTTACTTGTATATATGCTGCTGGTTGTTTTTGTTGGTATGGATTTTGACACTTTTTCCTATTTTAAACCTCGGGGATGTTGAAGTTACAGGGAAAATACTGCCCGATTTTTGGTTGCATCGGAACTAGTAACAAACTAGTCGAGGGTAATGGATAAGGAAATGTATCCTATTAGTACTTGGTTGTAGAGTGGGATATTGAAAAGTGAAAGGCTATTAATCTTAGTATTACTTTCATGTCAAATAGGTTAAGGAGGTATCAAGGCAAGTCGGATTTCAATTAATCCCGAAAAAGGTATGTGAAGCTTTCTCTTGACATATCTTTGGCATAAGTATGTAAAGCTTTCTCTTGGCATGTCTTTGGCATAAGTATGTGAAGCTTACCCTTTCTTTCTTTTGGCATGTATTAGCCTTAAGTTATTGATATACGAAATGTGGGGATAATTCCGTTCATATAACTCCAAGTATGACTCATAAGTCTTATTCACTTGTAGATGGTAGAATTCCTATACTAGTTGGGTTATTTCCTCTCAAGGCTTCTATATGATGGAGAGTAGTAAGTATGTGAAGTTATCTCCTTTCTCTTGGCATGTTTTGGCATAAGTACGTAGAGCTACCTTTCTTTCCTCTTGATATGTCTTTGCCATAAGTGTGGTGCTATGATGGTAAGGTAATGCAATAATAAGGTTATGATACCGAGCCCATGACGGGCCGGGTACGGTATATGTAATGATGACTCCTTGAGAAAAGGTAGAGACTAGGTAAAGCTTATTCTTTCTCTTCCTTTGGCATATCCTAATTGTAAGTAAAATGTGACACGAGCTATGGGGCAACTCCACTTTTAAGTCCTAAATGTAATACGTATCTTTTATTCACTTTTGAATGTCAAACTCTTGTAGTAAGTTGAGCTACTTTCCTTGAACTCCATAGGTTGAGAAGCACTGGATGCATAAGCTCCTAGTCCTAAGGACTATGTGACAACGGGTATCCCTAATTCTATGAACTGTTAGTATTACTTTAGTACATGTCTAGGGTCCCTGAGATCCTAAGTGATATAGGCTTCAATGGCATTTAGAAGGCACTCGAGATGGCTACACTACTATTTTAGTCCTCGGACGATAGCTTAATTTTCTTACATTGTCGAGTCTCTGATAGTGATTTAGATTATATATGGTTACGCACTACTTGATTCGTGTATACTGTAATACATCTGACACCGAGTCCCATAAAGGGCTGGGTACGGTATATAATGATATAATTTTACTGAGTCCCACAAAGGGCCGGGTACGGTATATGATGATATGATTACACCAAGTCCCATAAAAGGGCCAGGTACAGTATATGATGATTATAACACCAAGTCCCATAAAGGGCTAGGTACGGTATATAATGATATGATGACATCGAGTCCCATAAAAGGCCGAATATGGTATATGATAATGTGATGACACCGAGTCCCATGAAGGGTTGGGTATGGTATATGTATGCAATGATATAATATGATGATATAGATCGGAATAAACGTTCCTCGGTATTACTATACGATATATGGATCCGGACTAACGTTACTCGGCATTACTATATAATATGTAGATCAGGCCAAATGTTTCTCAGTATTATTATATGATATTTGGATTGGGCCGAACATTCTTTGATATTACTATATGATAAATGGATCGGGTCATACGTTCCTTGGCATTATTATATGAGATAGCACTAATATTATGATAACAGAGTGATGTAGTTGTTACACCAAGTCCCCCAACGGGCCGGGTACAGTATGTGATGGTAGTATGTACGACTTTATGTTATAAGCTATAGGTATAGTAAATGATTAGATGTCATACTTGCCCCTGCATCCCTATGCCAACTGTGATTTCCTTATGATGTCTATTGTTTACATACTCAGTACATATGTCATATTAATCCCCCTTTCTCGGGGGGGATGCATTCATGCCCGCAGGTACAAATACATACTTTGGGGATCCATCAACGTAGGAGTTCCACTCAGCAGTTCATAAGCACTCTATTGTGTTGGAGCCTAGTTTTGATATTAACCCTTGATGTATATATTTATTTGTTCATAGGTACGGTGGGGGCCCTATCCCACCTTATGTTACTTTTCTTACTCTTAGAGGTCTATGGACATGTATGTGGGTTGTGTATGGGTTGTATATGCATGTATGTACTTAGGTGCCTATGATAAGCCTCGACGGCTTATATGTTATCTTGCCTGTTGATGTGCTATAACTTAAATAGGGGAAAGATTTACTTATACATAGCAGGGATATATGTGAGTGCCCAGTTCAGGAACCCATCACGGCCTATGGGGTTGGGTCATGACATCTATCTCCTTATCGAGAGGGATACCGGGGAGATCATTGGAAATACTTCTGAAAACTCATTAATAATAGAAACTGACTCAAGATTAGGAGCTTCGAAATTTGTATCCCTAACCCAGACTAGATGATAAATGCAACCTTTGAAAATCATTTTCTAAGCTTTAAGTCATGAGATGAATTAAACTTAAAACACGAAATTGCTACCTTTCCATTCTAGGACTATCTCATTAGGAAACTAGAACTTAATCACACAGGTCCTACAACATATAGAAGCATAACATGCATGAAGTCCATTCATACCAAAAATAATATCAAAGTAGGTCATATCAAGCTCTATAAGAACAACTAAGGTTATTTTATGAAAAACTAAGACCAGATAATTTCTATAAACTCTTTTAGCCAAAACTGAATCACCAACCAAGGTATAGGCCGAAAAAGGTTCTAAAAATACCTCGAGACTAATAAAAACAATTATGGCAAGATAACAAGTAACAAGTGATAGAGTAGCACCCAGAGCTAATAATGCATAAACATCAAAATCAAAAACTTTCAACATGCCAGTAACATATCTGGAGACTCCTCTAAATCCTGCCTAGTCTGAAAAGCATAAAATCAGTTTTGGCGTTGACCATCACTGGAACTTGTAGTAACACCCTGCTGAACCCGACAACATGTAGCCTAATTCTGAGCCTGGGGTCGATCACCACCTCTACAATCCTTCGCATCATGACCCAGCTTACGATACCTATAACATGAACCTGATCCTGCCAAGCATGGTTTCTCCCATACTTCTTGAATGAGGGAATGAATTGACCTCTTGGATCTCCTCATTAAACCTTAGGTTTGCGCACCCTATCCTTATCGAACATTGGAGATGGAGTGTTTAAAGAGTTTTGACTAAAGTACTTTTGATGAAATTGCGGATAGCCACCATTTTCGGATTTACCATATGAAAACTCGCCACCATCTGTTTGAGCCCTCTTAGACTCCCTTCTAGACCTTTCTTTCAACTTCTCTTCTTCTATTTGTTCGGCATGTGTCATAAGCCTAGAGATGTCCATCTCCTAGATTAGCATGGTGGTTCTACATTCTTTAACCACCAATTCCAACACACTCAAAATGAACTTACTTATAAGAGCTCTTGGATCAGTAACCATGAATGGAGCAAATTTTGACTAAGTGAATTTCAAAGCATATTCTCTTACACTTATATTACCTTGCCTCAGATTGATGAATTCCTACACCTTAGCCTCTCTCAACTCTAATGGAAAAAAGTGATCAAGGAAAGCGTCCTTAAACTCTTCCCAATCAATGGGACCCATACCTATATCCCTTTCAATTCTCCATTGATCAAACCAGACTTGAGCCACTCCTTTGAGTTGATATGCCGCCCTGCTTGTTCCACCTGAAAAATGTCCATGATATCCACAATCTTACCAATACCCTCAACAAACTCTTGTGGATTCTCATCCACCTTAGAATCATAAAACTCAAGAGGGTTCATGCTAGTGAAGTAACGAACTCAGCCAGCCACTGTATGCACATTTGGGTTCATGAGAGCTACCACTTCTCTATTAGCTAGAGCGGCTATGGTTTGGGCAAGTACTTGAAATGCGGATCGAAACTCTACATGAGATACTTACTCATTCAAAGGGTCATTTGGATCTTGTTGCTCCTCCTCAACATTTCTCCTCACGGTAATTCTTCATGGATACATAATTCTATAATCACAAAGAAAAAGCGTTAGAGAAAAAGGCCTTAGAGTGAACTCTATTGCATGATATAAGAGAGATGAAAGAAGTGAAGTTTCTTAAATGCCTTGTATCCTCCTATTCACATATGTGGTGCTTTTCACACCGATGAACAAGACTCTACATGACGCGAAATGTTAGACTCCCTAGGACACCTTAAACCTTATGCTCTGATACCAAATTTTTCACGACCCTAGGCTAGGCCCTATGTGTGACACGGTTATTAAAATCCTGAAAGACTCCAACCAAGCCTATTAGCATATCATAAATGAGCATACATAAGGTAAATAAAGCAATAAACTAAATCATAAATCCGGAATTAAAGTCTTAACATAAATAACCTCAATAAATGAGAAAGCAACTCGGAAAAGACATGACAATATAGTCTTCATGAACATCTAACATACCTCTACTAGTCTAGATGGGGGCATAAGACAAGCTCCTAGCTCACCTAAAATATAAAAGATAAAAGTCATAAGGAACAATAAAAAGATAAATATCTCATCCTCGAATTATGAGGACTTTCCAACAATAAGAGAATAGTGCTCAACCTCTAGCCATGATTGTGAGGTGCGTGATAATTATCAGACCCTACATTATGATACAATGTACGTAGAAATTATGTGTTAGTACATGGAAATCATTAAGTATGTGAGAAGCATGCATGAACCATAATAATAGGACATAGTTAATGTGATCATGGGATGCATGACAAATATCTTAAAAACATGAGTAAAAATGGAAAACATTTAAATATCATAATCATTTGGTCAATGCATCATAAAACATCATGAGAACTTATACCATTTCATATACCTTTGTGGCATAGGACCTTTAACAGGCATATAAAACTATGCAAGCTATAACATGGAATCCGGTGTTACTCCCACACTAAAAAGAAATAGGCTACTTATCAAGGTAGACTCTATGAGAACATCATAAACTTGATCTATTTCTATATCCCATAAAGGAAAACCTACGCAAGCAACGTAGTTAGGGACTAGAGGTTGCTACTAGAGTTCTCTTGGGTTGCTTTTTGAGATTTTGGACCGAATTCATGAATCATATTCATTAACATCATTAGGAAAGGCAATAATAGGTACCAATCCAATATCATAAAGTAATCATAGGAGTAGCTCATTAACATGATGATTCATACAAGAATGAGAAAACCTTTCAATCTTTATGAATCCGTGAGGTGGTTAGAAAACCTTTCACCTCTTCAACATGAGTATGTGAGAATTTTCTTTCACAACCATAGAAAATTGCTTGAAACATCATTGAAAACATTGTTCATTACTTTTTATGAGTCATTCATAAGTTCTTGATAATCATTCGTAAAATCCTCTATCAATCATGATCAAAATTCCAAATATTCATACTTGAAAATAGCATAATGCATGGGTACATGAAAATAATTGAAATAATGCAATTGAAACTTGAATCAAACATAACATAATCAATGATAATAAAATAAATTATAATTGAATTGACCCAATGCAATTTCATATGAATTAGGGCTAGAAGAAAATTCATAAAATAGAATTGAAAAAAACCTTGAGACTCTATGGATGGAAGGATCCATGAATAAATTCCCACATACCTTGGACAATTAAAGCCCTCAATGCTCTTGAATTTGGAGACTTGGACTTGGAATTCCTTGTAACCTTGCTTGAGGAAGAAGATGAACTTTGAGAGAAACTCTAGAGAGAAGATTTGTATTTAGGGTTAATAAGAGTGAATGAGGGATTTAAAAGGGTTTGGGGAAGTTAATAGATTAGGATTTGTATCCAAAAACCATCCAAATACATAAATGAAACAATGGGAAATGACCAAAACACCTCTTTAAATTAAACTGAACGGGGGCACTGGATAGATCATTTTCATAGACCATTAAACCCACAATGGTCCATGAAGTAGGTCGTAGACTGGAGGACGAAAAACCAACTTCCGAGGTTAGCTTCCACAGAGACCACTATGGTCTGTGAAGAGTTCCACAGATCGTGGAACCAGTTATGGAGTGGCCCTTTCCTTAGGGACAAAATGCTCCTTCTATACAGCTCTTACTACGGTCCATAAAACCATAAACAGCCCATAAAAAGGGCTTTGTGGAATTTAACAAGTTTGGGGGGTTTAAGGGGTCAAGTCCACGAGAACGTCTATGGTCTGTGGTGCTCACCACAATCCGTAGACACTCTCATGAACTTTTCTCCTTTCTTCCCTTTATTCCAACTCACTTCCACGTAGCCTTCCATGGATCATGGTGAGCTCCACGACCTATCAACATGGCCTGTGAAAACTCATCCATTGCAAAAAAGCTAAAATTTTCTAAGAATCTTATTTTAAACTCCATTTTTTGACTTTTCAATTTCTGGGGTCTTGAGTTTGATGCCATTTTTGGGATCCTGTTAGAGCCTTTTTTCGATCTATACCCTGGTAGGTGACTCATTTTTAGCTAAGCAGGTGAATAGAGATTGTTCAGTCATAATTTTTTATAATGTTACTTCATTAGATCTTATAGACATTGAAATGACTGATTTTGATGGCATCCTTGGTATGGATTGGCTTCATGAATGTTAAGCTTCTATTTATTGTAGAACCCAAGTGGTTAAGCTTAAGTTTCCTAATGAGCCAGTCCTAGAATGGAAGGGTAGTAATTTTATGTTCAAAGGTCAATTCATCTCGTGCCTTAAAGCTTGAAAATGATTTATATATGTTGTATTTATCATCTATTTTGGGTTAGGGATATGGATTCTGAAGGACCTACCCTCGAGTCTGTCCCTATTGTAATGATTTTCCGGAAGTGTTTTCCAATAATCTATCCAATATTCCTCCTGAAAAAATATTGACTTTGGCATAGATCTTCTTTCTGATGCCCAGCCTATCTCTATCCTTCCTTACCTAATGGCTCAAACAAAACTTAAGTAATTAAAGGATCAGTTGAAGGACTTGTTGGATAAGGGTTTTATTAGATCGAGTATCTCTCCATGGGGTGTTATGGTTCTCTTAGTTAGGAAGATGGATGGTTCTCTTCGCATGTGTATTGATTATCGACAGTTTAACAAAGTCATAATCAAGAATAAGTATCCCATTCCAAGGATTGATGATTTGTTTGAACGACTCCAATGAGCGAGTAATTTCTCAAAAATTGACTTTCGATCAGGATATCAGCTTTGAGTAAGAGAATGTGATATTCCAAAGACGACTTTTAGAACTCGGTATGGTCACTTGGAATTTTTTGTTATGTTTTTTGGACTGATGAATGCTCTTGTAGTTTTTATGGATTTGATAAATAGAGTGTTCAAACAATATTTAGATATGCTCATTAATGTGTTCATTGATGATATTTTAGTTTATTGTCGGAGTGAGGAGGAGCATGCTGATCATTTGAGGACGTCTTGTAAGTGCTAAAGGATCATCAATTATTTGCTAAGTTTATCAAGTTTGAGTTTTGGTTGAGTCTGTTTCTTTCCTTGGCCATATTGTTTCCAATAAAGGTATTATGATTGATTCTAAGAAGACTGAGGTGGTTAAGAGTTAGCCTAGACATCTATCTTCTTCAGATATTCAGAGTTTCTTGGGCTTAGCCGATTATTATAGGTAGTTTGGGGAAGGATTCTCTTCCATTGCATCATCCTTGACTCAGAAGAAGGTGAGATTCCTATGGTCTGAGGCATGTGAGAAAATCTTCCAAGATTTAAAGGATAGACTTACTTTCGCTCCGGTGTTGACCTTATCAGAAGGGTCCAACGGTTTTATGGTATATTTTTATGCTTCAAGGGTTGGTCTTGGTTGTGTCTTAATGCAAAATGGTAAGGTGATAGCCTATGCTTCTAGAAAACTTCAGGTGTATGAAATTAACTAGCCAACTCATGAGTTGCAGTTAGCGGCGGTGGTGTTTGCTTTGAAGATTTGGAGACACTATATTTATAGTGTACATGTTGATATGTTCACCGAATATAAGAGTTTGCAATATGTTTTTGAACAAAAGGACTTGAACCTTCGACAAAGGAGATGACTTGAGTTGTTAAAGGACTATAATATGAGTGTGGTGTACCATTCGGATAAGGTTAATGTAGTTTTCAATGCTCTTAGTAGGTTATCCACAAATAGTGTTACTCATATTAAGGATGAAAAGAAAGAGTTAGTTCGTGATGTTCATAGATTAGCTCATTTGGGAGTTTTCTTGGTTGATTCTAAGGATGGTGGTGTTGTAGTACAAAATGGTTTAGAATTGTCTGTTGTGAGGGATGTTAAGGCAAAACAAGAAAATGGTCCTACTTTGGTTGAGTAAAGAAAGTGGTCGTCAAAAAATCCATTGAGGTTTTCTCCCAAGGGGAAGATGGTGTGCTTCAATATCAAGGTCGACTATATGTTCCCAATGTTGCTGGCTTGAGGGAAATGATATTGTCCGAAGCTCATAGTTTGATGTATTCTATTCATCCGAGATCCACAAAGATGTATAGAGATTTGAGGTAAGTGTATTGGTGGAATGGCAGGAAGAAGAATATTGTGGAGTTTGTTGTTAAATGTCTAATTATTAACAAGTGAAGGTTGAGAATCAAAAAATGGAGGTTTAGCTTCAAACATTGTGATCGCTACTTGAAAGTGGGAGGAATTGAATATGAACTTTACTAAGTCGATGCATTTTCTTCTCATTAAGACTTCCTATTCAGCCAAGGATTATGGTAGACTTTACATTCGTGAGTTGGTTAAGCTTCATGGTATTCCGTTATCCATCATTTTGGACCAAGGTACTCAATTTAAATCTCGGTTTTGGAGGTCATTTCAAAAGCATCTTTTTACCCTCAGATCGATGGACAAGCCGAGTGTACTATTCATACCTTGGAGGATATGTTGAGGGCTTATCTAATTGACTTTAAAGGTAATTGAGATGATCATTTTCCATTGATCGAGTTTGTGTGTAACAACAATTATCATTCGAGTATCTGAATGGCTCTATTTAAGGCTTTATATGATAGGAGTTGTAGATCTCATGTTGGTTGATTTAAAGTTAGTTAAGTTGCTTTGATAGGACCCAAGTTGATTTGTGAGGCTGTGGAAAAAGTTACACTCATTAAAGAAAGGTTGAAGACTGCCCAAAGCCGATAAAAGTCCTATTTTGATGTAAGGAGAAGAGAGCTTGAATTTGAGGTTGAGTATTGGGTTTACTTGAAAATCTCACCCATGGAGGGTGTAATACATTCTATTAATAAAGGGAATCTTAGTCCTCGATATGTAGGCCCATATCATATTTTGAGGCGTATTGGCAAGGTAGCATATGAGTTGGACTTACCTACAAAGTTGGCAGCAGTGCATCCGGTGTTTCATGTCTCCTTGTTGAAGAAGTGCTTGGAGATCCCTTTAAAAATAGTTGGAATAAAAGAGAGTTTATCCTATAAGGAAGTTCCAGTTAAGATCTTAGACCGAAAAGTTTGAAAATTGAGGAATAAGGAAATAGGGTTGTTCAAAACCCAAATGAAACTGATAAATTGAATCAAAAAAAATTATTGGTTTATCGGTAATGGATTATTGGTTTAGCGGTTTCGGAAATGATTTTAATTTTTATATTATCAGATTATCAGTTCTTAACGGTTTAAGATTTTTTCTTAATGGGTTAACCGATAGCCCAAAAGTATTTTAATAATTTATATTTATTACCATTCA
Source organism: Solanum dulcamara (assembly GCF_947179165.1). Taxonomy (NCBI): domain Eukaryota; kingdom Viridiplantae; phylum Streptophyta; class Magnoliopsida; order Solanales; family Solanaceae; genus Solanum; species Solanum dulcamara. The sequence goes on along the minus strand of NC_077247.1, from coordinate 8,858,988 downwards.
GCACATAAATTCCTGCACTTAGGATTTAGTTTTCATATTTTTATTTTTTATTGTCTCAAACTCTTGGTTGTTATATAATATTTTATATTTGCTTTTGAGCAAGACACAATTTATCAACTCATGTGCATGGTTTATTTTGTTTCTCACCTTGTTTTTAAGTGATATTTAATGGTTTTTTTGTATCAAATCTTAACGGTTAAATCGTTAATTGAACCGATAATGATCAATAATTGATAAACCTATAACCACTCAATGGTTCTATAACGGCTTGGCATATCTATAAATTGATAACCGATAAATTTCAAAATTAGACCAAACCGATCGATACGCAGCCCTATAAGCAAGTGTCATCCCTTAAAATGTTGCAGAAGAACCAAGAAGTTGAAGGTAATATAAGGGAGGTCGAGGTCAACATGATGACACATTATCCCTATCTCGTTCCTTCCATTACGACTTGAGGTATTAAGTTCCTTCATGATTCACTCCTTCATTCATGCATTTCAGTCATTCTCATATTATCATATGCATAAACATTCACAAAATGAGTTATAAAGTCATATTTTAGCTTGGGTTTGATTACTCCTTGATTTATGCATTGTTAAATGTGTAGTTTCATTCATGTTGGGTTGATAATCTATTTCATACTCTATTCATGCTAGTTTGAGTCCTATTTGAGGAAGGATGATCTCAATGGGAGGATATTGTAAGTCCCCAAAAGTTGGAAAGTCAAAATGGATGTGTAGGAAGAAAACTGAGAGGAAACGTTACAGGGATGATCTCCACGAGGCCCTTCACGGGCTGTTTAGAGCTCCATAGATCATAAAGATCACGCTGAAGGGATTCAGAAAAAAGGAAGTTGAGAGACAATGTTTTATGGACAATTATATGGTTCGTATTATGTTTCACAAGCCATATAAAGGCCTGTAGAGGGAAGCTTCTGGGGAAACCATAGAGTTTCCTTCCACGAGCCCTTGAATGGATTGTTGTGACCACCACAGCCTGTGGTGGCCTCCATTTTGGTCGCTCCTTAGGAAGCCCCCTCCTTCCACGAGCACTACACAACCGTGGTGCCCTACATAGACCATGGTGGGAATTCATGAGGGGTCTCTAACAGGGAATTCCTAAAGGTTATTTTGGGTATTTTTCATTCATTTATTATTGATACTATGTTGTTTTGGGGCATTTGTCTAAGCCTATAACTACTCAAACCCTCCAAATTTTCCTCATTCCCTCTCTATTCACTCTATAAAAAATTTTCTCTCTAGAATTGATCTTCCAAGGATTTAGCTTCTTCCTCAAGCCAAAGTTAGAGCTCAAAGGCTCAAGTCTCATTCTCAAGATTTCAAGCTTGATTTCAGTCAAGGTATGTGGGAATTCATCCATGGAGTCCCAAATATTTTCTCAATTATCTCTTTTATGAATTTCCCCTAAATTCTAATTTTGATGATTTTGCATTGTGTCAATTCAATTATGCATTCAGTCAATTTCAATGATCTATTCATGCATGATTCAATCTCAATTACATGTTTTCAATCAGTTTTACAAAGACTTATGCATTATGCTATAAATTTCAAGTATAAACTATGGATTTATGATCATGGATGATGAAGTATTACACATGTTTTCATGAAAGTTATGAACTATGATTCAAGTATGTTTTCAAGCAAGTATCCAAGAATTGTGAAAGATTTTCTCACAATATGAAAGAAGTCATGATTTAGATGCTTAGAAAGGTAGTCTATATGTTTGTGTTATGATCATGGTTTTCAAGGAGCTATTCTTGTGATGTATTTTATGATGCGGATTGGTTGATTATTATCTTTTCTAATGACTATGATTTATGTATTCCATTGGTATTAACTTAGCACTAAGAAAACTTTGTGATGGAAACTTGATAAGGGAGTTCCTAGTAGCAACCCCTAGTTCCAATCTGCGTACCCCCATAGGTGCCTTAATGGCCTAGCTAGTGGATCCATATATAGCTCACGGTCATGTTTATACGGAGTCTACCTTGGCAAGTAGCCTCTCTCTTCTTGGTGTGAGAGTTACATCGATTCTATGTTATAGCTCATATGGTCTTAAATATCGGTTAAGGTTAATATCCACATATGTATATGCTCTTCTTATAAGCCTTTTATAATTTTTATGATACATCGACCTTATTAAATATTTTCAAGTGTTTTCAAGCTTTATTTTGTGCTTCCAAGATATTTGGTCATGTATCACATGTTCATATTATTTATGTTCGATTATTCTCGTACATACATGTTTCTCACATACTTAGTACATTCCATGTACTAAAACATACTTTTTGCCTATATTGTATCATCATGTAGGGTCGAATGATCATTCTATGTATCCAACTCGTGGCTAGATTTTAGAGTTTCTATCTACTTGTTGATGAATCTTCATGCTTCGAGGACACAACATACATGATTGTGCCCTCATGTTCTTATGACTTTCATTCCTTATGTTTAGGGTAAGATAGGGATTCTCCTAATGCTCCATTTAGAGTAGTAGAGTAGGCATGTTAAATTGTTATGTCTATGTTACCCTATTTATTCAGAGATTTAGCTTCATTTCTCTTATATCGAGCTTTTTATGTTGAGACTTATAGTTCGCATTCATGATTACCTCTCATATGTTTCTTATTTACCTTATGTCTACTGATGTATGATATGCTAAGAGGCTTGGTTAGGGTCTCTCAGGATCCTTATCGATGTGTCACGTCTAGGGCCTAGCTTGAGTCGTGACGGGTGTAGACTCAGAGCGTGACAGTTCATCAACAGACCCTATATTCTAGAATAAAATTTTGTGTGTCATTTAAAAGTTGACTTCATTACCCTTTTTTCATGTATCCTTGTTAGCTTAGAATTGTTCTCCCTTTTATCACATTTTTCACCCTTATTCTTCCCTTTTCTGCCCTTTAATATTGCTTGTGGAGATAGTTCAGCCTCATTACAAATCTTTGCCTTATTACTGTCATTATTTTCCTCTTCTTTATCTTGAATTGGATCATTATAATTACTTTTGCACATACTAAATCTTGTACTCGTGTCTCATTTTTCAGTATTTGATGAGATACTAAGAAATGCAACTTCTTCATTGGATGTGATTTTTTCATTTTTGCGATAGGTATAACTACATTTACTGGTTCTGCCCATGATAATAAACCTTGATTCCCTTTATTTTAGGGGGAAACCTCCCCTCATCTATGTTTACTAGATCAATTAGTAAAGGTCTGTGATTGGTTGCTTCAGCTAATTCTTTTAATATGTTGTTTTCTTTGTCCATATCCTTATTTATTTCTAGCAAGATTATACCAGTATTTTTCTAATTGTCTTTTGGCATCTCTTTATTTAATTCAGAATTCTCATATTGTTGTAACTTTCTCCTAACATCCACACCTTATTTTGTAGGCTCAGCAAGTGGAACACTCAAGCTTGTTCCTTATGACTTATGCAACTCCCCTTCCCTTTGCAATTTTGATGTTTTCATTCACAGTGCCATCTGCTTCTTTTTGTTGATAAGATTTCTCCTGATAATTTGCAAATGTATAAGTGATCCATTCCTTTGTAGATGAAGTGTGACTTATTTTCTATGTGTGATTATCTGATTTGGTCAGTGTGGTATTGCATATTTCCTTGTATCCATTTGATATATGTTATGTTTGTAGACTCCTTACACTTTTTATTTCCCCCTCTCCATCTTCCACATCAACTATAGTGGTAAAGTATTATTACTACTTTTTTCTTTTTTTTATTCTTTTAGTCAAATATGGGTCATGCCCATTTATTAAAAATAAAATCGGTCCAACAATAAATGGCTTATTCAAAAGTGACCCAAGCCAAAAAATTCAATAAGCTAAAAGCATTAAAAAAAATTAAGCTCAAATAGAAAACACGGATGAATTTAGAGACTCTGTAGCTACTTCATCTTCTCCAAATAAATTGATAGAGCTTCTTCTATGGACATTACCTGTCGTAGACGATGATTAGAAATGTAGCGAGCTTGGGCGGCATCCATATGGAATCGTTCAAAAATCTCACGAATGCCATGGGTCCAACCTGAAGACTTCTTCAACTCATACCATTCTTTAAGCATTTTCATTCAAGGTAAAACCCAGATCTATGAATTAAACCTTGATTTGATCGTTAATGAAAGATTATCTGATAAACTCCTAATTTGTGCATGTTAAGCTCCGAGGAGATGATACCACTACATCAAATCAAATGGTCCACCACGTACACCTCTCACTATTGATTTAACTAACCACATATACAAGAAATTAGAACAAATTTCATGACATGTGGTCACAATAAACTGAACAAGAATCTTCAAGTAACTATTCCTTTTGCATTGTTACTATAATCTTGAGATCTTGTCTTCCTTTTCTTTGACTTATGCTTTCAGAAATTCCAAGTCTTATTATCATGCATCTTGTAATTCAATTGTGCTTCACTGATTGTTGAATTTTTCATTTTGGCACTTTCTTGTTCTGAGATTTGGTATTTCTTATTTATCAATTTGTAGAAATTTTTCACCTGGTAAATCAGTCCTAGATAAGAAGTAAATATGTGTTATACCTGCAAATCTAAAAGCATGGTTAGTTAAAAAAATCATCTACAGTATTTTCTTCTTTAAAATATGTTTCAGACGTTCAATTCCTCCGTAATGCACCTTATGTCTACCGTGATACCCCATGGGATTTTCCATATACCATATATGACTTATTTAAGATAAGATAGTCTGTTTTCATCGCCATAAAGAAAATTGTTATGTACATAGTAATGCAATCCTTCTTTAAAAGCTCTCACTTCTGCTTCTAAAGCATTGTATAGTGTCACACTTTCTGTCTCTGCATAAAGAAATTCTTCATGACTATTTCGCACTCAAAAAGCCTTTGAATTAAGTGTCAACCGATCTCTACTGGAACCATCAGTGTTTCACTTAAACTTAAAAACCCCTACCGAAGGACATGACCATCTCACCACTTTACAAGATAAAATAAGAGTATAATCTTCAAAGAATTCAACAATCGAGGGCCAAGAAATAGGAATATTAGTATTATTGGTACTGATTTCTTTGGTTAGAATGATTGCTTTATTACTATAACTAAGTTAGCTTTCTTTGTAAACCTCCTATTACTAGGATTCCAGATCTTCATAACGCCTCTCCTCTTTTGCATTGTAATCGTATCCTCATCATGCTTTTGTTCCCTTTGTTATGATTCTTGATTAGCAGAAGCCATAACATTATTGCTTCTTTTTCTCAATCCTGGATGGACAATTCTATTCCTCCTTATCATGATCTTGAATTCTTGTCGTGATTACAATATTTAAGAAGCACATCATACTGGATTATCGCATGTTCAATCCTTGAATTCTTGATGACTTCATTAATTAGTTCTACTTTTACAAACTTTCAAAAATCACATAACAAGTCCACATGCACCGTGACCCTAGAACAACTAGGCCTAATCTTGTTAATAATAGCCATATATAAGTGAATCAGTTTTCCAACTGCAGAAGCCAAGGAAAATACATATTCTTTCAAAAAAAAATAGGTTCAAAGTTTGAAAAGAAATCCATGTCATGGCCTGAGTAGTTTCTTCATCAAGTCTAAACTTAGCATCATATATTAGAGGCCTCATAGAATAAGAATATTCATCATTAGCCTGGATATAATAGATAATTTTAGACATCATATTGATATAATCCTCTTGCTTATTAAATCTGATAAGTACATGTCTGCTTTGTAATAAGCCTATTTTGCATTCCCGTTTGATATGCCAACCATTTGAAAATTTTCAATCACCACAAATTGGAGAAGTTCAATGACATGCATTCTATCAACTTCATCTTCCATCTATAAGACCCTAAGAATTCCATTATTGTATTCAACTTTCTTGATCGAAACAGGGGCTACCGTAGTTTTGGATTCAACAAAGGATTAAGAGCTTTGAGAATATTAACAAAAATCTCAAATAATAGAGCATTATCCATGTGATCATTAGACAAAACAATAGGCACGCAAAGCAAATTAAGATCCACAAATTTTTAGGAGCAGAATTAGACAAATCTGGGTGAATAAGAGGTGAGAAAGAATTTGAAATACAAGAAGGGGATTTACCAACCTTAGAAATAGGCTGGCCAGTGGCCGTAGTGGCCATGGACGATAAGATTTAGGTCAAAAATTAGGTGATGGCTATGATGCTATAGAGGAAAGCGTTTACTATCTTCATATTTCTGTTTTAATATAAAAATAGTTTGAATCACCTTTTATCAAATAAAATACTAAGAAATTACCCTTAATTAGAGGATCCATTTAGGTAAAAATGATGTTTCGCATCACGACAAAATTAAGTGAAACCAAATCTTGAGAGTTTTCATGATCAATGTTTTCATTTTATTCTTTTCTTAGCAACTCTTCCAACCTAAGAAATACTTGAAATAGTTTGGTATTTCAATTCCATTAGTCTCTCATTACCATTACGTCACCAAAATTATTTGACTCGACAAGCTTCGTATTTCAATTTCCACCATCATTCATATTTGTAATACTTCTTCCATTTCTTTTTACGTGTTCATTATCTAATATGACTATATATAAAAAAAAAAACTTTTTACTTATCAACTTTAATAAATTAAGAAAACTTTTGTTCGAATTTTGCCCTTATTGTTGAGTAATCATTTCACAAAATAATTGGATCGTTATAGTTAAATTTAAATTTCCAAAATATCATTAATAAAAATAATTTAATAAAAAATGAACACTTAACTAATACATCCTTGTGAAGAGTACAAAACACAAAGTGAAGTAAAAGAAAATAAAGGGATTCCTTCACTCTGACCATTTTGAAGAGGTGCCTACCGCATACATTTCTCATGTCGATTTCTTGAAATTAGGGTTGCTTTCCACCTTCTTTTCTTACCGACCTATGGAAAAAAAATGACAAAGGACGACTTGGTACTTCACAACAATCAACACTTTGGTTACAACCACGGAAAATTAAATGAAAAATAATTCTTTTAACCTTTTTTTCCATCAACAAAATCAAATCATATATTAAAAAACCAAAAATTAATCAAGACATCAACACTCATGCTAAATTCCCCCGTCGCCACCCTTCTCCCACTTTGTGATTTCTTTCAAAAAGTGATTTTTCGCGTCGGTCCGAGACCACGATTGGAGGATTTATTTGAAAAGTAAAAAGGCCCATTGGCATCTCTTCATCTGCAAATAATTCTCGATGTGAAAACACAAAGCCAGGGGGTTGATCTTTAAAAAGGAAAAAGAGTGAATTTGAGGACGATCAAAAAAGTGTTGAGACCCTAGGAATTGTTGACTATTGAGGATGCCAGTGTACTCCACCACATGCAGGACATGAAGGTGTATATATGACACTCAATGGCCAACGGTCCGTTGCCAATTTTAAATCAAAAGAGAAGGCCCACCAAAGAGAGGCAAGTTCTTTCATGAATGAATGCGGTAAACCAATCAATCTTTTCGTTACATATCGAGAACAAGGAACCAGCCCAACTAACTCTATTTCCCAAAGAAAAGGGGGGGCGCTCTTCAAATTCAAAATCAAGTGTCTCCTTTCGATGAATGATCGAAAGAACCACTTTAAGTAATGAATATTATTCAAATTCTTTTGCAATGAGTTTGTATTTTGAAGTTCAAAGCTTAGCTTCCATTTATCCGAGTACCCACTTTCCAGGTTAATCTAAAGCAGATGCTTATGCATTGGAACTAGAAAGATTTGTGATTCACACGGAGCCCGGAGTAAGACATCTCAAATGTGCCAACTGAAAATCTAACTTCAAAATATAAAACAGGATTTTTATGGTGATTATCGTCTCTAAAAGGTCGCACCTGCTACCTCCAATTTTCTAATTGGACATGAATTTCAAGGTCCTCCCATTGAAATACATGTCCAAATGTTTTTTCAATTGAGATTCAAGTCCAAAAACATAAAATTGAACTCGTTCAACACTTCATCTTGAAATACGCTTTATTTTCAGCCAAATATTATAATGTCATTCAAACGCCTACTAATCAGATAATGTGCCTGAGAGTGACATCACAAATATTGGATAAGGGGCAAGTGAGTTGATAGGTATAAATACATATTGGTTCTGTCCTCCGTTTCTTTTTTAGTAATATGCAGAATACGACAACTATAAACACAAATCAGCACCTACTTAAACTAAAAATGCTTTCACAACAATATCACGACAACAGATTCCAATCATAATCATTGTTTGATAAAATACCCATAATTTATTTGCTTCAACTTCAACACAAGTAGAAAACGTCCATACCACTTTGTCTTGATGAATGCATGACCCTTTTAGAAGCATTGACATTTGACGTTTACTCCAGAGCACTGTTTTCTGTTAATCTGGGTCCAAGCATTGAATATTGTCCACCTCAGCTACACCGTTCTTCCACTTCACATGTATTATCACAAAAAAAAAAATGAAAACACATACAGCAAAACAATTTCCTACAATTTCATTTTTCATTTTTCTGCCCTTCCTTGGCACCAAAAGATTAATTTCCAGGAAATCTCAAGCAGATAAAATGCACCTCCGGTAAAGCTTTCAAGAAGCTAGTCTTCACCAATTACCACGAAACAGTAAATTTTCTAGCCCAGCTAATCTTCTCATTTTTTCAAGTAGGTCAACACAGATGAAATACTCTCCAATTTGCTTTCCCACCATCCACAACCTTAACATCTCTCCTTTCTCAATTCTCTTGGGCCATCCCCTTCATCTTCACCAGAAGTCGTGATCTTTAATGGCTAAACCCATGTTCCATGTTCTTTCAAGATAAGCACAGATCATCGGACTGTCAGCTTATGATTAAATGTTCAGGCACCTCAACAGCAGTGAGATTGAGTCAGAGCACTCCAAATTTTAAAAAACATAACCCAAAAGTTACCATTGTCTCCTAAAACTGATTATAATATCAAGAAAACTTCAGATCCAAACATCCAAATACAACATCACGGTTTGGACATGTACGCCAGTCAATGTCCATAAACAGTGCAGTTAATGAAGTTCAGATGTGTGTAACATTAACATCCACTGCACAAAATCACTGCTGAAAAGTCCCATGAAAAAATTCCTTTATTAAAGCAGATTGCACGATGTCAATTGGTCAATCAACAGCATAGTACAAAGATTTGAGGGTGGGAGGGATGAATATTGTAGATATCCTACTTACTCATATAATATTTCGAATTATATACACAATTACCTTTTTTCCCAAAATTGTTACTCCATCCGACAACAGATATACATGAAAATTTTACATAACTCTTCTTACTTTAAAAAAAAAAAAACAAAAAAAACATATGAACTGCAAATGTTCTTTCACAAAAAATGACCACCATTTTGTGGTGAACGGACAAAAAAGGAAGCAGTGGCACTGCTACAGTTCAGGCATCTGACTACACAATTACCTCAGAATTTTGCAGCAGAACAATCTGGCAGGATCAATTAGATCTTATTGTACTGCTGACCAATAAAGGGCTACAATGTTGCATTCTGACTAGCTATCTTCTGTAAATACCTGAAACAATTGATATTTGCTAACAAAATCACTCTCAAATTAGATGGCCTCCATCATGTAAACACAATAAGATATATATTCCTGTTGTTGCAAAAACCCCGAGGGGGGAAAAGGGGAAATTAGGAACAAGAATCAGATAAGTCAGGAAACTAATTGAAGCATTAAGTGTCTAGAACTCCCCAAGGGAGCATGCTCAAGTCACTTGTACAAAGAACAGATAAATCGCAATAACTAGTTACTCTAATAGCATTCCTTTCATTAAATTTGTGCTGCAATTAGTCTATTATTAAGTTGCAGTTGCCTCTTTGAGAACTTCCAAAGTAACAAGCGAAGTCCAACCATGAGACCCAGTCGACTTTGTCGGTTAAACTAGCAGTTACAAGGACAAGTTTACTTGCAAAAATATAATGTTCTTTAAGCTGGGCACACTAACATAATTCCGGCTATGGTATGGGGATGGGGATGGGGAGGTGAGGTCCACTCATTGATTTTATATTAGATGAGTGTATTGTCCAGGAGACATGGGCCAGCACACTACACACAGAGAAAGAATTCTTCAAACAAAGTCACAACTCATAACAAGATGGTCTACGACCATCAGACCCACAGAAAGAGGAGCAACTAAGAAGAGGGGTATAAAAGAAAGAAAGGAATGTCTTCGATTTGGCTCTTGTTCCCGGTAGGTATATAGCATGCTAAGGCTTGCTGAAATACAATTGTACGGAAGTAGCACCCACGACTTCTGTTGAACACTTCCTCTCCAAGAAATTATAAAAAAACTTATTCCAATATAAACAGCTTATAATGCAATGCCTTGAAATTTGGGTGATAAACAAGGTCTACAAGGAGATTATGTAGCCAAGAAAGATCAGTAAACTGAAACTCGAACCCATCCAACATTTTCACAACAAAGGGGTATTTGATAGTTTTATCTCAACAAGAAATAAAAGAGGCAACTGCAAAATTTGGTTGGCAATATAAGAATCTCTACATAACTAATGCAAAATTTGGTTGGCATATAAGAAATATCCCTGCACAACTAATGCAACATTTGGATGGTGGTAATAAACAATACCCACATTTGAAGTTATTTGGGAATCCAGATATTATTTCATGAGGAGTCCCTAGAGGTTGAATTTGAGGTGCAGTTGATTCTGCTCTTACTCAGGCCTTCCTTTCTGGACTTGTCCTCTCTTTGATAAGTTTATTCATAGAGAGTTGAGAGTTTCTTTTTGACAAGTAATGAAGTAAACCGATTTTTTTTCCAGAGCTACAAAAGATAATTACAAAGTGATATTCACCTGTCAGAGAGTTGGGGGGTATTACTGAGGTTTGATGTTGTGCATAATTTGGCAAGCAATTAAGACACTGTTGTACAACCACTAATAAATACTCCTAATTATATTTGCTGGTTTCCCATACTAACAATGAGATATCAAACTACAATAATCTAGGATGCCAGATTACACTATTCTCATAAACCTTCCTTGCTTCTGTACTATCCACAAGATGTGATTGAATAAATCTCCTAGATAACCAACCATAAGTGGAACATTATATGATAATGATCCCGAGCCATGAAGGCATATAATATCTGTTAACCATCAAAATTTGCAGGATTTCCAAATACAGAAAATGCTTCTCATGAAAAGTTATGCAATTGCCAGCATAGGCGGCACTAGCAACAAAGTAATGCTAAACCAAATCAAAAACTGTTGTCTACTTGTGCATGAATCTATGGAAGTAGGTGAAATTTTTCGATAAGAATTTTAATGAATCATTTTCTATGTGAATAACAATAACTTAACCAGAATGCACCCGTGAATAACAGTAACTTAATTAGATTTGAAATGATTTCTCTTAGTTTCAAAGTTCACAAGATTACATGATTTATTCCCATTGGTTCGCCCAGAACTCTTAATATTAACAGTGCTACCAGATTCGTACTTCACAATAGGTAGAAGTGGAGCCTTTCATTTTTGGCATTCCATCAACTATGCATAAAAATTAAAAAGAACAGTTAGGTACTACCCAATTTGTCACATCCAGCAGGTTTAAGAACAAGTCCAAGCAATATTATGAATAATTTGAATGTCAAAGAAAATCATGTTCAAGAGTGTGTCAAATGGAGGAGCAGGTCTCAATAAATGTAAGAAATAAAATGCTGAAGCACCGACAGACAGATATTCAGATTCTTCAAAGATTATGTTTGTAAGAACTAAACCTCTGAACAATTTATTTTAATACTTACAATGGTGGTAACAGAAGCTTCTGAGAATCAGATTACTGTGAACTGTCAGATAATACACTAATCATTCATTAGGTTCAATTTTAATACTCAGTACGGTGGTAGCAGCAGCTTCTGAGAATCAGATTATGGTGATGGTAAAAATTAGATTACAGTGGCATATCACCGCCTTAATCTGATATTACAAAAACTAATAACACATGTTCCACTTTTGTACCAAAACTTTGGTATGTTATTTATTAGGCCATATTTTCTAAATCAATTTTAATATTCAGTATTGTGGTACGAGCAGTTTCGGAGAATCAGATTATGGTGACGGTAAGAATCAGATTACAGTGACTTGTCACCACCGTAATCTGATATGTTACGAAAACTAATTACAGATGTTCCACTTTTGTCCCAAAACTTTGGTATGTTATTTATTAGGCTATATTTTCTAAATCAACTTCGGATGAGATTCCAAATTATAAAATTGCATTACCAAACAAATAGAAAAGCAGTCTTATATCAGTTGTGTTGAATAGGATGAAATTAAAGGCCTCGAAGATGTCATACTGCATTTTATGCCCAAGGAAAGAACATCATGTGAAAAGAAAGACTTCTACTCATTGACTACATCAAATATACACCATTTTTTTTGTCTTACAGCTCTGCTGTGAAAATAATGTCGTCTGCAGAACAAGTGATAGTTTTCTTCAACGGATTCCAAAGTCCAATCAAATCTTTTAGCTCTAAGGATTCCAATTCAATATTAATTTATCCAAGGAATCGATGATAGATGCGAACATTAACTCTATAAACAAGGGGAAAAACGTTCATTGGTTATCCTTATGTTTGAGTAAATTATCATACTGAGTCTTGTAGATACATGTTTTATTTTTTTTGAAGATACATGTTTAATACAATAGTTGGAATTTGGGAAAAGTCAAAAAGTTGGTCAAAAGATATTACATTAAAGTTGAACTAATAAATATATTTTTAACTTGCACTCACTTCAAGCTAAAAGAAGTGCTATTTGTGCATTTGGAACAACTGTACGGGTTAAGACTAAACTAAGTAGGCAACCTAAGATGGGACTGAGGGGTAAGAAATGCATTAAGTAGCATGACAGCATTTCAATAACATTGCCAGTTAAGATTTCAGCTCAGCTGTATCTCATACCTTCCTCTTTTTTTTCCTATATGCCAATTAAAATATAGAGAGCTTTTAATATATACTGGTACTATTATTTATACAGATTTTAACTTATTTTTCAGTTTCATTTGATATGATGATGGCATGAGTTGAGCTTAAATGGAAAAAAAAATGAAGATCATATAGTCATACCCGACTTGTTTGGGATTAAAGCATAGTTGCTTCTTTTTTTTGTGTGTTGTGATGGGTTTGTAGGCATAAAATAGCCCTTGATATAGATCACTATAAAACATTTTTACATCACAAAACTAAAAGAGAGGTCACTCACTTGTTACCCTCTAAAACTGATAGGATTAACAAAAATGTTGCCTAAAGGTAAGAAATGACATGAACCAATGTCGAAACATTTCTCCAACATCAGGCCAAGAGGATTTATATTCCAAGGAAGACCAAAAGATATGAATGAAGATTTATAATACTTGCTTCCTAATTTGCACTATGTATCCAATCCTATCTACATAGATTTCCTAACCAGGAGATGAGGGTTGGTTTTTATCAAGAGCCACCCGAAGGGCTGGCCCTATGGCACCACAGGAGCCCTCCCTAATGCTCACGTGACCAATTAGAAATTTTCAATTGATAGGCATCATGCGCCTTCGACCGTAAAACAAAAGACTCTGATTAACTTGTTAGCCTTTACAAGAAAGATTCAATGAAAATGTGAGCAAGGGTTGAGAATACCAACATGGAAATGCTCAAAATTGAGAATCTGAAACAGGAAAAATCTGGTTAGCCTATATCAGTTATGCATCCTCCCAAATCTTCAGTTATATATTTAGTACGGCAGCAAAATATTATATCACTATTCAGTGGTAAACATATTCTTCGAGGTATGGAGGATCCTCATTGTACGCGGATAGAGTCAGTAACTCATTGCTAATATATGATAGGATTTTACTTTGCATCACCTGGAGACTAAAAGATATCACCAAATCCAACAAGATTAACCAGTTCAAAAAAAAAAAGTAGAAGACTTCTTGTTAATAAGAAAATAAAAGAAAGATGACCACCTAATACAAGGACTTCTCATCTGCACCGAACTCTATAACTCAGTATAGTCAGAATAATTACAAGGGTCAACAGGGCTTACACTTTGTTAAGTATGTGTCTTGAAATGCATTTGTCAGGAAAATTACAATAGTACAAAATCCTGCCGAGGGTCACCCAACTTAACAGCAATTGCTCTAATGACTGTCTTTTTTCCAGATGTCAGTCCTGTATCCTACTTGAGCCACCATTAGATACTGAAAAGAACAAACATAAAGGTCATACTTCACCAAGAAAGAAGAATATAAGACAGAAATGCAGTGAATGACACCCTTCTTAAGGGTCCAAGCACTCTACATGCACAAAGCTCGGATGTGCAGATATGTCAACTAAGTCCTTTTCCAAACTAAAAATCATGATAAACCATAACTCACCGAAGATCAAACCAACTGCCAACGACTCTCATGCTGGCCTCCAGCTGAGGACAGTTACATCCGGTCGGCAAGGCATTCCATGACCTACCACACTAGTAAGTCAGTTCTTTCTCCCACAAATCTGAGACTAAGAATCAAGAAGCAAATTCAACTATAACAGAATCAAATTCTTCACCAATATATCACCTGAAATTGGAGGACCAGTAGGGAAAGCATTTGATCCAGAAGGCTGGAATCCAACATTACTCACAGGTGGTCTATCAGGAGGTCTGAAATAACCTGCCATGAAAGTCACTCGTCAAAGTGACCTATCAAAAAAATCGCTATACCATGACTGACGATTCAAAATCCAATATTGCTCCATGTTTTCTTTTTTGTTAACAGACGTCACAACTTCAACATTTTACCTAGTAAAGAACTTAAGTATGTATTGTAGGCCCACATAGGTGAAAAAAGAACAAAATGTTTTCCAGCCAACATGTTATAGCTGAACACAAGAGACGAGTGGAATTGGAGTAGAAATGAATGAAAGAGTGAGTGCCTACTAAAACTATAAGTGAGTGCCACGCCTTCATATGGATCATTTAAACAGATTCCCTCAACTGTCATGCCACAAAAGGGATTGAGAAGAGACTCTGCCATAAATATCGAAGGTCAAATTTTAGCACGGTAATATTTCTACGAATACACTGATGGTTGTTGCTGATCACAACAAGTGTATGGAAGAGCTGACTCACCAACCTTAGTGGTGGTGGAATGTCATATACACTATCACTTTTCTTTTTTCTGATTAAGCACTAATTTTTACTGAATGAATAAGAGAATTCCCGCATACATGATGTATAAAACTAGATATGTGTCGTACAAAAACATGACTCTCTACAAAGAACACACAATCAAATGTCACAGGTGCATATTATACTTCTTCAACAATCAGCAAGCAGCAATAATTTATTCAATTACATGTCCCACTGACCATAACAAACAAATCTTAACAGAACCTATTCCCTGACCAGTGATGAGCTAGATTTTGGTAAGCCAAGTGAATGATTTCTGTTTCCACAGATCAAGTTCAACAGTTGATATTTAGAGCTTGTGCCAGTTTCATGCTCGTTACCATTTGACAATGCAGATAAATGAAGGCCAGTATAAGCATCATATGCAGGCTTGAAAATTTGAAAAATACGGTCTATCAAAATTCATGAGTTATTGGAGATTTACTAAGAGCTAACAGAAATTTATTATATCCAAACTCCTGCCATTCATGAGTTATTGGAGATTTACTAAGAGCTAACAGAAATTTATTATATCCAAACTCCTGCCACTTTGCTTCTCATGTAAATCAACAAAAGCATAATGAAAGAGTCAAACCTTCTTGAGCAATAGTTGGACCAGGGCATGATCTTCCTGCACCAATCCACATACCACGCTGATGGTCACCATTGAACTCATTGGGTTGAACCCTCCACTGTTCATCACCAATATGACGCCTTGATCCATCAGGGCGCTCTGGTAATGAGCATGGTGCAGGATATGCTTGCTGTGGATGTTGCTGCACTGGGGCCCTTGGATACGAAAAACTATTGGAGGGGATTTGATGTGGAGGGTTAAGATGCATGGGCCTTGGGGCAAAAGCCGCATTACCAGATTGAAATTTCTGAGTGGACTGACAAACTGGTGGGTTTATATATGCATCGTTGTAACCATATTCCAAAGGCCGCGAACTATATCCAGAAGATTCCCGTGAATTACTAACTCCTGCTGGTGTAAAAGAAGGTGATTGCAATGGGAATACCTCATTCCTACTAGATGCATTGATACGAGGACCATGAAGCATGTTTCCAGCTACCTGTGGTAACCGATGACCCTGTAAAAGAATATTAGTTTTAGTGACATATAATGAGAGAGCATAAATATCACACAGCAAGAAGCCTTACACTAGGTATGCTACCGACTTCGTTTGGAAGAGGAGGTTGCGCATATGCCACTACAGGTGATGGTGATGGTACTGATGGAGTGAGGGAGTGTAAGTGTTTTGTCCCTACTTCATGTTGGAGTGGAAAAGAAGGTTGAGGGAACATCAGCGGAGGTGGTCCAGCGGGCAGTGGAGGGAAAGGATGTGGCTGAGATGGAGGTAGTGGGGGTTGTGATGGAGGAAGTGGTGGTGGTGGTGGTGGTGGTGGTGGCGGTGGTGGCAATGGAGATAATGGAAGTGGAGGTGGCACCGGTGATGGAGGGGGAGAGGAAGGCAAAGGTGGGGTGGGTGGAGGAGAACAAGGAGGTAATGGTGGGGATCCCATAGGAAGAGGCGGCAAATCAGATATATTATCTAAAGCTGATTCCAGGGTTCGATCTGAGCCAGACTGGTTCACATCATCTCCAAACAAAGGTCTTTCATCTTTTGGGTGACCAGAAACATCTTCCATTTCAAGCTCGCCATCCACATCCTCCAAGATACAATGACGTCTGTCACTAGGAGTGACCACATATCTCTCAGCATTATCACCTGTTGCAGGTGTATGCTCTACTGCTAATTCCTCAGCAGGTTCGTTTTGCAAATCACGAAGAGCATCTTCTTCTTCCTCCTCATCAAAAACGTGAGAAGATAAAAATCCAGGCAACTGGAATGTAGCATTGCTGAAAACACAAATAGGAACAGAAAATGTCAGAGATTAAAGCAAAACAGCTGCTATAACAATATTATGACTTCAAGGACAGCAAGAAAGGCAAAAAATTGCTACCAATGCTACACAAACATAATGCCACAGATTATTAGATAATTATAAATGTGGAAAGCAGAAGTTTTAATGGGATGGTAGGCAGAGTTTGTGGTAAAACAATCCAAAAACATTTTTTAAATCAGTAACAAATTCTAAGAGAACAAAAGAAACTATGTCAACCGCAGTTGGTTACAATCTTGAACACTGTTCTTAAATTGGTTTATGACCCAACAATCTCCTGCAACTAGTCAATAATATTTCACAATATGACCCACTCACTGTGATATAACCATTTGCAGCAACAGGAGACAGTGTA
The DNA here is from genome assembly GCF_947179165.1 of Solanum dulcamara. Lineage (NCBI taxonomy): Eukaryota > Viridiplantae > Streptophyta > Magnoliopsida > Solanales > Solanaceae > Solanum > Solanum dulcamara. Next base: position 8,841,507 of record NC_077247.1, on the reverse strand, counting down.
TAATAATCATGTGGTGTGCACATATACAAAAACAAACACTTGAAAAAGGAGAAGCTTCACAAGATCCATCTCTGAGATTTGTACCCCAATGAAAAAAAGGGATTCAGATTTCAGGAAAACCCTTAACACTTCCAAAAACAGAGGAAAATATATGCACACTGATTTTCCTCCTAACACAGATATGCACACTGATTCCTGCTTCAAACATTCTCCTACCACTCAATTTGGGATCTGAAACAAGAATCAGATACCTTTTTATCAAATAAAAAAAACAAGAATCATATACGTATTTCATGAATCAAAAATTAAAATTGAAAGGCTCGAACAAATTAAAGAAGCATCATAAAGCAAATAGTAAAATTATTTTATCAACTACCAACATATGTTCAATGCTATTCTAACATATCCAAATATTTGCTGCAAATGTACTCTCAAGGATGGCACTCAAATAAGCCCATTCAGAAAAGTTTTGAAGAGATGATCCACATGAGTTAGTCGGAGGAGCACATAATTCAAAAATGGGAAAAACAAGGAAAAAAGGTGGCTTCACAGCTTTTTGACAATTCCTCCACAAGTGAAAATGCAAAAGGCTGATAAAGTTCCTGGGCATTAAAGCAAGAAATGAAAAGCAAAAGTCTTGGCATGCGCTTTGCGCGTCACTTCCAAAGTACATGCTTCTTCGAAGCTGCGTCTATAATCCTGAAAAATAGTGACCCCTAGCTCACATCTCTTTGTGACTTGACATTTAATAAGACGGGCTTTCAACTTTATAGCCAATTCCTAACCATTCCTAGGAGAAGAGAATTACAACTATAAGGTCCTACACATGGGACAGACCACTTCAAAGAGGTAGGAAAATCGTCTTCGTCCCATATCTGAAATTCACAAGTGATTTGTAGATTCACATCTAATACCGACATTAAAGTCCACACCAGCATCAACACAAAGAATTATACTGAATTCAGATCATGAATCACAGCACCGCCGATAACCGCATAGGAAGTTACAGTGCTTTGTTTTTTTCCAAACAACCAATAAAACACAGGGGCACTATTACCCAGAAGGCCATGATAATCAAATGGAAGTTCATAGCGACTTTTTAATAAGATTCATAGGCAAAAGTATTTCACAAGAACAAGGATGGAAGTAAGTTGCCAACCTGCCATACTCATCAACAAGCATGCCTTCCATCTCTCTAATAGGATCATCAATAGCACGCTCAGCTCGAGATGGCCGTCTAAAGGACAAACCACCAGACGAATCATCATTCGTCGTACCAATATCATCCATATGACGACGAAGAAGAGAATCAGGATATATTTTCCTCTCAAGCCATAATCGCAAAACCTATAAAGGAGATACAATCAACATCATGCAGGACTTCCTTTAAATGACCAACTGGTTCTAGTGTTCGCACAATCACCTTGAGACATTGACGACGATTTTCCCGGGCACCCACTCCTGGTGGAGCAGCAGCTCCCAAAAGACGAGGTAATGCAGCTTGAACAGCAGGAATATATGATGCTCCTGCTATGCCTGAACAAAAATCATGTAGCAAGGCAAAGAGAATCAAATCTAATTCAAGTACCAGATGTCACAATTTTACCAGATTTTAGCAAGTAAAAGGATTGAGAAAATACAAAAATAACACCTTTAAACTCGATCCACTGGGGCAGTTAGTTGACTTAATTTTAACACAAAAAGCATCCACTGATCAAGAGCTTCGCATGAAAAAACACAAGGAGAAACTAAGACAGTAGTATGGTATGTAATAAGTCTGTTGTTCTCAGAGCAAAGTGTGAAATAATTTAGTAAGGATCTTAGGATCTGTAAATCTCTTCATGCTATACACTTGGATCCATTTCGTCAATCAACCATACATTATTAATGAACTTCTACGTACAAACCGGATTCCCACCACCTCCATACTTGAACAGATGACTTAGATCCTTGTTTTATATCTTCTTAGTTCAGAAAAAATTGCAAAGCGAACTACGAATAACATAGGACTTGTATTCTAGCAGGTAATCTGCCTTATTTACATGATTACAAAACTCATATTTACGGAGGGTAACCTGTTGATATTTTTTTTGTTGACCTGATAGTGTGTGTCAGTGTATATAAGTTTAACACTTCGGTAAAAGAGGAACGATGTGTTGGTTGAACCGGGCAGTAGCTTCGCAATCAATAGCTCAGTGAGGTGCGTCCCTACTTCTGGTGATAGATAGAAAAGGTGGGAGAGGGGCTGCCAGTGCAGGAGTGATATTGTAAGCAATGTGCAATGGCAAAATGTAATGTAGCTACTAAATTAGACCAGTAATCATCATGGCCACACAAACTGAATTAATGGAGAAGGCAATTGTAAAGTATCAGTACCTCATACTAAAGCAACTACCCAAAAAACAAAAAAAAAGATTTGAAGAGGCAAAAATCAGGGAAGATCTTGTCAACCTGTGCACTCCCGCAAAACTATACGTAGAATGGACTCGGAGATGTCACTTAGAGAAGGGAGGTAGGTAGGTGGAGAAGAAATTAGCGAGAAAGTATGAGGAGATGAAAACAAAATTAAGAATCATAAATGTAGTGTGCTTTCACAAGAATCTTTACCTTTATGACTATGAGAGCACTGAGTTATAGAATCCACCAAAAAGAACAGGTCCACCCTGCGATGAAAGCTAGGTTCATTTTCCAACTTCCGGGTAAGAAGTTCCACGACCTGCATTAAAGAGGGCTGAATGCTCAACAAGAGACTACACAAGGTGACAATAAATGTACCCATTACAAAAGTTGCCGGATGCAGAGAGTTACCTATGATGATTATTATATGTTAGACAAGTTAAAAATCTGAAGTGCTACCTACTAATTCAACAGCACCCACATTTCACACACAAACATTTAACTTAATATGCAAGATTCAAAGCTCAGATAAGTGGTTCAACCTATTTAAGAAAGAACTTCGGATAAAGCATTTGTCTAGACTAAACTGACTAGAATATATAGAAGAAAAGAATGGCTTTCCCAGAAGGCCTAAAATATGAGAAGTAGAGCAAGTTAGATTCTAGGAAAGTCTCTGAGCAGGCAAGTCAAAAGCAGTTTCACTTGTCGTTTTCTTGCTGTTCACCCCCGCCCTTCCTTTCCCTTTTAGCTTTCACAAAGGCCAGGTACAAGATTTCACCACAATCTTTAACCATTTTAGCCAACTCAGAGAAGTCCTTTACTTTAACTGGTAAGTTATTTTAACCATTCAGATCAATATTACATAAATTTCTCTGACAAATAAAACAAACTAAATTTTCAAGTAAAGAAAGTTTGTATTACCTGTGAAGCCAGCCTCTAACTCAGTTATTCTTGCTGTTAAGTCTTAATTAAACCATAGTTTATTAGGTTTGAAAGGAAATCACGACAGCAGGGTTTCTCCTGGTTCATGACACTATCCAACTCTTGAAACTTTGGTTAGAAAGAAGATTTTCACGGAAGAAGCCAAGCTCTAAAAAGCCATTTTGAAAAATTATTCCCAGTTTTACAAGAATGATAAACTCATATAACAAAAAACGCCCAGAACGTCCAAGTAAATAATTAACAGAAGACATGCATCCCACATGAATCAACAACAATGAGAAAATGAACATAAGCTCTCAAACCTTCATAAGTTCATCAGACTCGCCACTAAGCACCTCAACTATTTTGGTCACTTAACCCTCACACTAACACTTTTACCTCAATTACCAACTGACACCTCATTTCATTAGATGAATTGCTAGGAAATTTCACATTTTTACCCCTTAAACTTTCATTTAAAGTCATACACACTCACCAACTCTAATGCAACCAGATTATTCCTCTCTCTCTCTCTCTCTCTCTCTCTCTCTCTCTCTTCTGTATCTAATTCGGCCTGCCTTTGATGAATTGTATTGTTACAATTTCTTTTTCCTTTTTTAATAATGGTAACATTATACTCATCAGCAAAAAGTTTGCTGGCTGCAGTATTTACAAGCTACAGTCATTGAAAATTTACATGGCTTCCAAAAATCTACAATAGATTCTGCATCATCTATTTAACTCTCTTTACACCAGAAATTAAAATTTAAAATACAGTTCATTATTCACCTCCCTTCTTCTTCTTCTTTTAAAAAATCACCTTCTCCTTATTCCCCCCTCTTTTTCTCTTTCCTTCTCTTTACACAATAGACACTTGTGGTCCGGCCCTTCTCCGTACCCTGCACACAGAGGGAGCTTAGTGCACCGGACTGCCCTCTTTTCTCATTTCTCTTCACTTCTCTCTCTCTCTCTCTCATTCTTCTTCATTTTCTCTCTCTATTCATCTCTCTTCTCCCTTCACTCTTTCCCTGCATTTTCTCCCTTGTGCCCTTCTTGGTGTTGCATCACGAAAAAATTATCAATTCAGGAGCAGGAAGGCCAGAAAACAGAGAATTTTATCATGCATAGATGCACACAGAGACAACTCTCATGTTTCCATCAATACTATACACATTGTCTGGTCTTAGCAGACACGCCTATTAATGAGAAATGTCAAAACAGAACTTCTGAACAATCACGCAGAAGCAAATGCTCAATCAATGACACCAGCCATATATTGACACACCACATGTGCACCCATTAACCCCATCAAATAAAAAGAATCAAAAAGGGGAACAAAAGGCAAGCAGATGGAAAAAGTTGAACACGAACATATCATGAATAAACTTATTATATACCGAGACCCCATAAGCACTCCCGATTCTTTTATCAGCACAATGTCACGCAAAGAGTTGAAAAACGGACAGATAAAAGCTTGCATAAAAAATTATGGATAGACGAGGTCGATACTTTCTCATGCAAAGAGAATTTTAATAAACCCATAAGGCAATATCACAGAACTTTTTATGACTAGTCCATAACGACATATAGAAATTACTTGTATGAAACTTTTTGTCATGATAAAAGCTGTTGCAAAATTTAGGCATCTACAAGTTCGTCCTCGTCAACTGGTAATGAAAGAACAAAATCTGGGTATATACCAATACTTGACTAGGAAATAACTCATCAAAATCCAAAAGACAAACACTTCGGGGCATTACCTGGAATTATTTTTTTACCGCGAAAGCTATATCTTTCAATCTCCATCTTTATACCCGTAATAGGTATTGGTTTATACCCGGATTTCATTCTTTCATTAATAGTTGACATGGTTGGAGTTATTCTATCTAAAGAAAAATTCTACTGTCTCTTTGGTTTGAACTGGGTCATGCCACAGCACATGAGAGAGGCAAAAACAAACCGGAGCTTTTGGAAAGTTGATAAGGTCATCAAGAATATCTGGTTGATGATCCCTGCAGTTACTTTTTTGGTGTTTAAGAAATGAAAAGAACCGGCGATGTTTTGATGGAATACCAACTCTAACCCACGCACCTAAATGCCTGTTCTGCTGGATTAAGTTAACTCCTTCAATTAGTACTGACCAATTTTCAAGAATATCCTCAAGAAGAAGAGGATATTCCTAGTATTCTAGATTATTTATGAAGCATTAGTAGAGTCACCTCTCCCTCTGTAATATTCCTGGAAGTATTACTGGAATACTTTTGGAGTATTCCTTTGTTCATAAGACAAGTTACCTTTTTTAAACAAAAAAAGAGTACTGACCAATTTTTGGAATTTGTTAGCTCCCTAGTGATAGATTGACAAATTGTAAGGTTAGTGCACCGGGCTGCCCTTTTTTATCAAATATTTTTTGTTCTGCTGCTTTGTAATTACGCATTTTCTTGGTGTTTCTTTAAAATGAACCACTATTATTTCAACAAGTTCGTCACCCAATTTTTCATTATACCAAGGACCAACTGAGTTGTTATTTTCCTAGTGGATATCAAAGTTGAAAACAAATAAACACAGAAACCTTAAAATCTGTGAAAAAACATGTTATTATATCAGTTGCAGAAGGGAGAAAAGTGGTGCTAACCTCATTAGCAATGCCATACTTTGCACAATCAATAGCTAGACGGGTTGCACGTCCAATACTCTCTTTGGTCCGTGATAATGTTTCTATCATTCCTTCAAAAGCATCACGAGCAACAGCTGCCTCAGTGCCACCACTGAGTGAGCCCCCAGAGGCCCCCAGTCCTGAAATTACTCTCTTCTCCTCATTTTCTTCAGGCTCAGGTGGATTTATCGATGAAAACTGCTGAATCTCAGATGAAGGAGATGAGCGAGAAAATAAAACTTGTATTTCAGGATGCAGCATGCCAGAGCTTAATGGTTGAGAACCAAGAGTTGGATGGGGGCTCCCTCCCTGTGGTTCAGTATAGGGGGCCACAGCAGCAAGGGTATTACCATAAATGCTCTGCAAGTGAGCTTGCCGCCTTTTAGCCTGGGCAGCTGCTATAAGATGTTTCATGGACATATCCTGGTCCAGAACTTTAGAATCTATCAAAGAATTAAGCTTCTCATCTCTCACAGCTTCCAGCCTGCTTTTGCCAACAAAAGTGGAACATCACATCAGAAGGAACTGTCAATAAGAGGTATCAAAGAAAAATCAAATATCAAATGTACCTTTCTAACCGTGTAGACATGCTTTCAACAGCATTACCAGGCACAAGAGTAGGTTCAGTCATCAAGGAACTAGACCTTGGGGTTGTTTTTTTCCTTTCACTAGTAGAAACCATCTTACTTCTTTCATTAATAGGTTGATCACGAAAAGGATTTAAGTTATCAGCACCAATAATATTGCCTGTATTAAATTCAGCTACCAACTTTCTATGATCACCCTGGGGTTTACCAGGTAGTTTAGCACCTTTTTGCGGCTCTGAGACTGGTTTGTCAGTGAACCCAGGGGATTTTTTGGGGGATACAATATCAGTTTTACCTTCCCTAGAAGTTTTTGGAGTTCCAAATTTCCCAGGACTACATGAAACACTTCTATCAGTAGGTATACGCTTTTTCTCCACATTTTTCTGAGGAACACGCACAGAAAGTTCTTTGTGTAGTCTGACAGATGGTGCATGCTCCTTGATAGAGCTATCCTCAATTGTGCCTGAGTCTTTCACACTCAGTTGGTCATTACTAGCTGTTCCAGTAGATAGGTCAGGCTTCTTCACCAAATTGGGGCCACGAGAAATAGCATCTCTCTTAATAGATCCTCCATGAATTGGAGTTTTAGGCTCTTCATTTTCATTATCCACACACAAACGGACAGCTCTCCGCTTAGTAGGAAGTTGAGGAACAGGAGAGGAGCTAGACATAGCCTCCATTGCCCGTCGATGGCGCTTTGACGGTGGGAGAGTATCTTCTTCACCACAATTATTTGAACCAATAGCACCTTCATGCAATTTCAGCGAAGTGTGACCCTCGGCTTTTCCCAGTGGTATTGATTTTTTAACCTCTGATTTCACCACTTTAGCTTCATCATAAATTTTGCTCACCATAACGGCATCCATTGCCCCATCAGCACATTTGATCTTCTTAGAGGGATCTGCTATTTCATTACGTCGCAACATCTGTCCAGGTTCAGCTTTCAATTTCTTGCTAGACTGAAATTTTTTCTCCTCTATATGGCTGAGAACAGCATCCACTGTCTCAGGTTTTCTATCATTCTGTCTTTTTACCTTTTTTCTACCATCAGTACCTGACTTAACCTCTGGCACTAATTTTTTTGCACTTGCTGTTTTAACAGTCAGATCACTGGCAGTATCACTAATTCTTTGCACTTCATGTCCACCCCCAGCTTTCCTCTTCGCCAGCTTTGCTTTGTGTCCATTTGTCAGTTGCTTCTGACCACCATCAAGCTGCTTCACATCAGCAGATGATGTAGGAGGAGGAAAATCTGCATCAGGAAAATGACTCCTCTCAGCAGATCTCAAGTTCTCCTTGTGGATCAATTGCTTATCATGCTCCTCGGGATCTCTGTTGTCCTCACTTAGGTTATCATGAGTGCTTTCGGGATTAGGCAATGAAGCCAACTCCTTTCTTGAATTAGAAATCCTACTGGGAATTGAAACCTTCTTTATAGATGAAATTGAAGGAGGCAAATTAACCTCTGAATCATGAGAAATGATATCAGTTGTATCATCTTTTATCATCGAGCAGCGCTCTAACCCAGATCCCTCTACTAAGCTTTTGATATCTGTTTCTTGCTTACACTTCTTTTCTCTGTCCATTTGGTCCAACTCAGCAGCAGCAGTCACCCTTTCAACAGAAGCTACAACACAGCCTGGAGCTGTTTTATAGGCCTCATCTCCTGAAACACTGGAATCTTTCTTCTGTAACTCTTCAAATTCTTCACAGATTTGCTTCACTGCTTTGGCAAAATGTTTTACTGTTTTACCCTGACATCGTGCTGACACTTTATTTTTAACATCAATGGTAAATGCCGTAATATCTGCTGGGGCGACAAATGCTCTGTTGACAGGGTAAAAGAAAGAAAAAAACATGTTTCAATGATGAAGGAAATTCAGAAAAGGAATGACCCAGGCAGAATATGGTTTTCTAGATAAGGATATTCAAATTGTAGTCAACTTCATATTTGTTTCCAAATTCACATATCAATTCCTTAAATAAGCATACAAACACAAAATCATCATATCCAAACCTACTAATCAGGGATGTTGTCTGTCCAATAAAGGATACAACTAGACTTAATATTACCGCAAGGCTACTTGAATATGTCACTAAAAATGGATGCAATAAATGGAAAGATCATAAAGCACCCAGAATAATCAAAATTAAATCAGCACCAGCCAGATCGACTACCAAATATGAAAAGAACATGTAATCAGTTACTGAAAGAGAAAAAAAGAACCAAAAAAGCACGACGACACGTCTCTGATAACAACACATCAATACTCATGTCAGCACCTAGAAGACGATATGAATTATCGTAAAGTACATCCAGAAGTAATGACTAAGCAACTCTAAGCCAAAAATAACCTTTAATAGTTCTGGTACGAGGTATGAAGCTATGGCATTTTCAAAAGTAACCAACACAACCTCTGTAATAACGTATGCACATGTTGACCAAGCATTCAACCACGCCCCATGTTTCATACCTCAACAAGCGCGAATTTGAAGGTCAAGTTAAAAGAATGGTAGCGGAAGTAACTTGTAGCATGAAAGATGTCCCAGTTTTTTATTTTGAATTATACTGCATAATTTATAAAGTATCATTCTTTTTTTAATTAATGGAGAAAAAGGAATGATGCTTCAGAGTTCAAAAAATGTTGGCAGACCATCTTTTTCCCTTTTTTCTCAATAACTTCCCTTGACAGGAACCATTATATACCTGAAGATGGTTACAAAGCTTGCCTTTTTTCCATCTTTCAATGAAGTTAATCACAAAGGATCTTATAGTGTGAAAGCGAAAATAAAACCCTACTACAAATTATTTATCTCCATGAACAAGCATGGGAAAACAGATGATGGAAGCACTTACATTTCCTGTGTACCAAAGAACTGGACAAAATACTTTTTAGGATCAGGAGCTCGATCCCAATCTTCTGGTTTGCTAATCTGGAAAAATTGAAGATTACATAAATAAAACCACAATATAAAGCGACAAAGTAACAAGACGACAAAGCAACGAGCACCGATACAAAAGCACCAGAACTGACAAAACAATTTCCGAATGTCCTGTACTACCAAAAAGGACAACCACGGGATCTTATTGAGGAACAAAAATCAACAAGGAGATTGTTAAACAAATTATCAACATGAGCACAACAAATAACTAACAAACACCGCATTTAGAAGTGTCGGGAACCAATGAACGAACAGCACTAACTCTAACAGTCTGACATATCTTGGAAAACAAAAAAAAGGGATAGACACGCAAGTTCATGACAAAGAGCTTTTCTAACAAAATTCATAGTAGAAATAAAATCTCAGGAACAATAGGAGCAGTAGAACGTATGAAATGACATCAATACGAACAAAGGGGAAAGCGACAAGCATTCACGGGTATTTAATACCCGTGATAAGAGGTAAATAAACTTGGCAAAATTTAAGACAGACATACACTACTAGTTTGTCCTCATCCTTTCAAATAGATCTCATCCGAAACTTCATAAACTGAAACATACTAGACAACCAACAAGATTCATTATGTAGAAAAATCTCCATAATATAAACTCATATCCAGTTTTACCATCTTCTCTACAACAAAGATAGAATGAAACCTCATCCATACGTCAACCAGGCCTTATTTCCAAGAGAAGCGTGATAAAATCTCAAAAGCTAAATCATATATATCGTAGTAATCATTCAACCCTCTAGACATATCAACTAAAAGAAACTTGATACGTTTTTACCACTAGATTCACTACACACAGTTCAAGAACCATTAAACGAGATTATCATCAATCTCAAGAAACAAAAAACAAGTGCAAGACAAAAGATTAAGGGCTTACGAGGTTAAAAACATTCAGATTATGGCAACATCCTTCACTACATTTAACTGAACACTCGTTCATAAACTTTGTTGTGATTACAGTAAAAGAAGTCTACAAATAACAAAGTACGTTGAGCCAACAAATTGATCAGCATTGGAGTTTTATTTACCTTAGCAGGCCAAGCAGGGAAGCCTTTAACCTTAGCAAGGACAAGATCACCCAGACTCAACTCGCTCATTGACTTCACTCCTTTAGCTCCACGTTTACGACCTGGAGCCATGCCTTAATTCTATCAAAACCCTAGATATACTACCCTCCCGCAAAAGGGTATGCTTTGCGTATGTTTACCTCCGATCACAAACAAAGCCGGAAATAGAACACCCTATCTATACTTGGGGATATGGAGTTTCTGTAACTATGCTTGCTTCGTCTTCAGAATTATATTGAAAAAAGTGTTCCTAATTGGTGGAGCGAATGAAAAACCCTAGAACTCAGATGAAAGATACGTCAGCTTCGCCGGCGGAGAATGGGCTGTCGACGGAGAGCGGGGCATCGGAATCGACGGAGTTGCACACAGAGTTGCTGCTCTCTACATTAGAATTTTGCATTTAGAGAGAAAAAGTGGGTTTGTGTGTGGCGGTGGATGAGAGAGAGAGAGAGAGAGAGAGAAATGACCGTAGTAATGATATTGTACGTATATGGAAAGGGGACGAGGAAATAGGTGAAGGAAGAGAGGGCATAATGGGGAGTTCGTATAGCAACAAGCTAACACGTTAGTACCTTGTGTTACTTGCGTCTTCATTGATCAAATCAAATTTAACATCATATTTTAGTAGTACTAATATAGGTATCATATTTTACAGATAATAATATCTCTAAAATATGCTTACATTGATTCCATAGAAGTCATTAATGTATTTTTCTATGATAACCCCTTATATGCAAACATCTTTTTTGAGTGCAGATACTTGATGCAGAATTTGATGAGAGTACCAGTGACGCATATGAGCAGAACAGGATAGCGGACAGCTTGAGCAAGGAAGGAGCTAGATATGGTGATTTTGGGAATCCCATCATTTAGGTAGTCGCACCAATGTTTGCTTCAAAACGTGTCTGGGCAGACAGGATTATTTTTTTGAGAAAAACTAACTCATGTATCAATTTGTCACATGGCCACATACTTGTCCGTACTTGTAACAATGACACTATTATGGGTGGCAATAGACCTTCTTTTTTCCGCAATCTAATATATATAAATTATGCTTTTCTACCCAAAAAAAATATCTCTAAAATAAAGAATAAAATGAAAAACAATAAACATAATAAGTTCAAACTAGAAAAATAACAAAATGGATATATTAGATTGTTCAATAATAGATGCGATCAATAGTTAATATAAGATAGAAGAAAAAATAATCTCTAACATTTTGCTTATATTTTACTCTCAATTTTGAGAATTTCAACTTATACTAGAGCAAAGAAAGTAGAGATGTTGGTTAGACGATGATTGTTGCATGATGAAATTTAGCAAATTGTCTAAAATCGATACCACCTACTTAAGCAAGCGTTGTGCTCACCGGGTAAATTTGGAGAAGGGAAAGTGAACTCTATGAAATCGAATCTCATACTGTTTCTCAGTAGTTCAATGATAATGATAGAGACGATGAATGAAGATACTATAGATATCACATTTTTAATTAATTTGTAGAGCTGAAGATTGATTCGAATTTAATTTTAAGAATTCAGATAATAACTTTAAGCTAAATTATTAAAATAACTGAATTTATAATCAACTATCTATTAAATTTTTTAATATATACACAAGTTCTAAACAATGATTTATACCAAATTTATGTAAGTTTATAATGAAACCTCTAAATTCTCTCATATCATATCATGTATATTTTTCTATTACAATAACTTTTAAATTATTCAAATAAACAAAGTGGATAAGAAAAACTTTTCTAAACATATGATAAAACTTGACATATTTAAGAGTCAAATCATTAAAATTTTCTTCTTGTTGTTTTACTACAGAAAGAATTAGATGTTTTAGACGTTGAATATGGCAATAGTAGTAGAAATTAAATTAATCAATTTATAAACCATTATTATGGTATTCATATAGCTTACCACTTTGTCCTTACTCTTTATCTCTCTTTTCTGATAAACATTCTTATGGTATTCATATAGCTTACATTACAAAAGAAATGACTAAGAAGCAAAAATAAGATCTTCTAAATTTTTCAACAAGTTGGACAGAGACACATTAGTGAAAAAGATTGTAATTTTCATAGGGTTAAAATATTAAAGGCAAGTGCATCAACTGATTTTCAATAGATCAACAAATGTGTTTTAAACATACCTATTAATATAAATGAATTACATTTGTAGACAATAAAATTTGCTTCAAAAAATAATAACCAAGACATAAAAATATCGCAATAATCTTAGTATTTCAAATCTAATGGATGCTACAATCTCCATAAATCCTCTAATTCTTCTTTTTAAAAATAAATTCTTGTTCTTTGGATATTGAACTTGAGTTTGATGGACTTGTTCTTGAAGTCTAGGATTTAAAGCTTGGTCTTGAATTTCATATTGATGAAGTTGATCTATAATTGCATTTGAATTCAAATGCTTTTGAATTTGATCTTTAATCTTGATGAACTTGAATTCAAGGGCTTTTGGGTTTGATCTTGACTTGTACTTGAATCCAATAACTTTTGAGCTTGAATCTTGTGATCTTGATCTAGACTTGTATTTGAACTTTATTGCTTGAGTGCTTGAACTTGTAGCTTGTAGAGAAATTTACGGTGTTTGATCCACGAGTTCTCTCTAATTTCTTGTTAGAATTTGGCCTCCTTTTGTTGAATTATGAGTTTTCTATTTATAGTTATAATGAAGAAAAACTATATTCGACCAATCTGATTGAAGTTGACATAGTGATATTTGATTGATCGAAATATTCATTTGTACACATGATAAATTTTGTTTGGTCTTTGATTTAGGCATGATCTGAGCCGAGGGTATTCCAGAAATAGTATCTCTACCTTCACGGGGCAATGATAAGGGTTGTGTATATTCTACCATCCCAAAAATTTCACTTGTGGAATTTCATTGGGTATATTATTGTTTGATATAGAACTGTGTCATTTTGACTTGGGGCAAGATTTTTCTGGCCTTACTTGACTTGGCATGCTAAAACTTTTGACACATGTTACTAATTCGGACCTCTAGGATGGCAAAGTAAGCTCATCACTTGTAGCCCAATTTGATGGACTATTCCAATGGAATTGGACTATTAATTTTATATTATTTATTAGACTTAATTAATTAATCCAATTATATTAATTCATAATATTTATTTTGACTAATATATTTTGATTTTAATATAATCTGAATCATTTATGAATTTAAATTCAATAAAATTCCGCTACCAACAATATTTTCATGAGATCATTTTTGTTTTGATGTTTCATTAAAATCTATTAATTTGTACTAAAAAAATTTAACGATCCCTTTTTCCTAATTATTAATTATCAGTTTCTTTTATTTAGTGCTAATTTTTTTAGATATAATTAACATAAGAACTTAAATATTCAAACAAAAAAACACCTGTCAAATTTTATTTTCTTATTTAGAATTGAACAAACGAGATATTATAAAAAGAAAATGTAAAAAAAGAATAAATATCCACTTGATAATACACTACTATGCATATTATTCATGCATGTACAAATTAGGAGAGATAGTGTTATAATTTAAGTTCATGGTCTTTTCTTTTAATGACTCTTCAGGTCATTTTCTTTATTTTTTTATCTTTTCAGCATGTAGAGCTTTCCTATAGCGACCTCAAGTCATTTATAACTTGTTGAAACTGACAGTTCGGTCGCTCAATCATTCATTTGGGTTTTATGTCAGTTTCTGTGTTTTGGAGCTCTTGAAGTTTGAATGATTTACTTCGATCAAAACTCCAGGAAAATGGCCTCAGAATGGAATTTTGACGATTCCATCAGCTCTGGAAGGGTCATTTTAGGCTAGTGGCAAGGTCGGTTCGATTTTCGAGGCTTTTAGTGCGAGTTTAAACCTTTAGGCATTTTAGCCTTTAAGTTTTGGCCTAGGTTTGACCTTGATCAACATTCTTGGTAAACATCGAAATTCTTTCAATGTGGTTAGTTCCAAAATGTTGAATTTGGTCTAGAATGACTTTTCATCTGGGTCTCGAGGCTTTCGGTCTCATTCAGAGTCCTCTTGTGGATTTTGGCTTAAAATGACGCTTGAGTGTGGTATACACTTTTTATCGATATGATCTCTGATATAAATTTCACTTGCTTCACTGAGTGCGAAACATTGTTTCTGAGTGGTTTGCACTTTTGGTTTGCTTCGTTTGGACTCTGAATGAGTTTCAAGGGCTTGTTCAAAGTTTTGGGTCACTTAGCCCTTTTCTGATTTCTGGCTTCTGGTGCCATGGCCTTAGCGACCTTGATCTCTTTAGCGATGGTCTCTTTAGCAACCAAAGGTTGACTTTTGCAATGAGCATTAGTGAGGTGGGGGTCGCGAAACCGATAGGCTCATTTCTTTAGCGATGAACACTTTAGCGACACCACTGTCATTTTAGCGACAAACACCTCCTAGGCGGGGCTTTTCCGACCAAGTATGGCTAGAGCAAAGAGACCATTTGTTGGCTTTTGCGACCGTCGCTGGGAATTAAATTTCAGCCATTCTTTCATTTCTTCAAATTTTGATATCTCAAGTTCTAGAACTTCGTTTTGGACGATTTAAAGTGATGGGTGTTCGTGCAGATCGTTCCTACGCATTGGAGTGCTCGGAGGACATTGGGAACTCGTCATTTGATATAATTTCGTGCCCCAAGGGACTGACCTCACTTATTTAGCTCTAATGGTAATTTAAATGCATGGGCTAATTTCTGGTTGTTCTGAGCCCCGAATTGTGTTTCATTCTGGAACACAAGTTCGGGGAGGTAAAATAGACCTTCTTACGAAATCGACTTAGAGATTCCCAGTGTGGGTCCCACAATCCCAATTTAACCCAATTTTGGATCAGTCTCCAATTATTGTAATTTTGGCATCAAACATCTGTATTGACGTAATGATAATATTTTATTAGCATGGCAGCAATTGGAGGTGATTCAGAGGTGAAAAACTTTAAAATTGGAGGATTCAAAGCGCGCGTGATCGGCTTCAAGGTAGGCTACGGTCTTCTGCTTTTACTGAGCTTTATTAGATGTTGTTTAGTATAAATTACATGTGATTTAGGCTGGTACTTGCTGAGTATCGGGTTTGCCTCCTTCGATTCCATTTTTTTGGTTATCGGTTGAGTCTTAGACTATAATAGTCTCTAAAATCCATAGTTTAGGCTATGGTCCTTGTTAGTGGTATTGACTTAGGACAATTATCCTTTTTTAAGATTGATGTTGATGGCCTCAGGCTATGTTTGAGACTTAGATGCTTTATTATGTGTTGTATCGCCCATATATCTAGGCGTAGCTTCTGGTAGGGCTTGTTACGGATGATGTACCTTGTGCTAGTGCCTAATACCTCAGTGGCTCATCGTAGCCATAGGTTTGGCTTAGTGGTGCTTGATTGTGAGCTGGAGTGGCATATTCGGGGTAAGGTGTCGTTTTTAAAGATATTTCTCCCCCTATTTGATTCTGAGCCATTTGTTGATTACTTCGCTTTATGATTAGCGGTAGGCTTATGATTCCTTATTAACTAGTGTCATATTGTTAGGCCCGAGGCCGTGTTCGAGGAGCGATTGGATCCCAAGTCAGTTTCCTTTTGTCATGGTAGTGTGGTAAGATTTGGTACTACATTTTTTATTGTGTGTACCTTATATGGATGCTGATGATGGCATGGTTGCATTGATTGAGCATTTTTACATATTTTGTGATACTATCCTGGATCATTCATTGGATTTTCACCACTATTTTGAGAAGGCACCTTCTCACACTTTTACTATTTCTAAACTAGTTTTAACAGGAGTCGTACCACCTGCATCACTTGGATACACTAGTTTTTGAGACTTATGAGGCTTCGACGATGTACTCTTTTTCTATCGAAAGCATTAGAGGCCTCATGAATGTACTCTTAATATTTGGCGCGGCGTCACCATTTTTTACATTGACTGCGTCCGAGATGCATTAGCCTTTACTTGACTATCCGGCAAGACGCCTCCCTTTTCTGTATTGACTTGGCTACTCACTCTTCAGTACCACTATGGGGATATTATATGTTATATCTAAGACCTAGTTTGAGCCCACACAGTGTATACAGACTTTTCACGTCTCCTATGGGCCCCTCTGGCCATGAGTACCATTAACCGGATGGAGGAGCTACATGGGTTCTATCGGTAGGATGATTGTAGTGACCCTCTTGGGAGGATGCTGCTCTAAAAAAGAGAATGTATATAATAGATGACATTTAAAAAGCTTCACATAAAACATATTTAATCTAGTAGTGAAATTTGGCACATTTACAATAGTTAAAGGTGTAAGATTTTGCCATTTAAAATTTCTTTGATCTCAATTTAACCAAATAAAAGTTTTAATTTAAGACGAGGCAATTTTCAAAATAATTTAAGAAAATACCTGACGAGACATCCGTGCATCCTTCCATATCACTATAGTACATGTTATACACTATCACCAACTTATAAGTACCAAAGTTAACTAATTTATGCTTCATACAAATATTCTAACCAAATGATAAATTTAGTACATTACAAGACTTGAATTTACACGCCCCAAAATAACAAAACAAGCAACCACATTTAAGTTATAACCCATGGTGTCATGAATGGATCAACTTCTCAAAAATAAATATATAAATACATATACACAAGTACCTCATGGTTCATATACATGTCCCAAACTACTATAAAATATAGATCCTTATATGCAAATGTGATTTTCCTTAAAGCTCCCAAAAGCTTTATCTCTAATGGCCAACTTCAAGCATCTACTCGGACGTTTCCTACGACAGAAGCAACTATTACTAAATATAAAGCTTAGTGGTGTAAAACTACAAATTTTAAGCCATTAGATTCTCCAATTACTCTTCTCAGGTCATGAGTAGCACAAATGTAAACATAATAAATAAATCAAGCCCGCAAATATATCATGAGTATCAAGTTCGATATTTAAATGTTTAGGTGTCAAGAATTCATAAAACCACATTTACAAGAGATTAAATAATAATTTTTGCCCAATATGTACGTCATGCCGTCATACCAAACATGATCAAGTACCAAAAAAGACTGGAGCCCTGTATCAAGAAGGGTAAAGACCCAATAATCAAGAGAACCAAGAATCATATTAAAAGTGGCTTTTTAGTTCGTACTAAAAATGGACAACTTTCATATTTAAGATGAACCAAAAATCTATAATCAAGATGGTGAAGGGTCCGAATCAAGAGGCACGCCATTAATGATAAAGTCACAGCCACAAAAAAGACAAGGTCTATAAGAATGCCAAGTGATCGAGCAATCTATACAAGTGGGCGAGTTAAACAAGTGTCTTGCAAGTCTCCAAGATACCAACACGATAATAGAAAGTAACAAGAAACAACCAACATAACAAGATAGGCTTCCAAATATACCAGCAGGTAACAAGAGTAAGAGTATAAGTGTAAGATCCCGTAAGTCAAAAGGTTGGAATCAAGGAGAAAAATTCTCAAATCTTGAACTGGACCCAAGTTCACGACTATCTCTACGAGTCGTGGAAGTTTACACGGCCCATAGAAATGAGTCATAGAGGGAGTCATTATGGTTAGTTGGGACCAACCTTAAAGGGAGGTCCTACGACTCACTATTACGATCCATTTTCGAGTAGCCGACCCGTAGAAAGTTTCCGTAGGATGACCTTAGAGGCCTTGTTCAAAGATCCCTTAGGACCAATTCTACAGCTTGTTAGGACGGGTCGTAGAAGTTGTTATGGGTCGTAAAAAAAACTTGTGAAAAACTTTAGAGACCCTCTAATTTGTAGGTTTTTGGGACTTGAAGGACGAGCCCAAAGAACAACTCATTTCCTTTATGATGGGTCATAAACTAGAGTCGTTCCAAAACTTTAGAGACTCGGTTTTTGGTACTTTGCTCAGACCTGCAGGACGAGTCGTTTATACGACTCGTAATCCCTTTGACAACCCGTAAGAGTTGGTTCATTGGTCCAAATTTCCAGATTTAATGAGGAACAATTGTGTCTTTTCCAAAGTTTGGTTCTATGAACCTAGACACTTTTATGGCCAAGTTCAAAGTCTATAAATATTCAATTCTTCAAATTCCCCTCCTATTCAATTCGTCTCTCAAAATTCCTAAGGAAAGAACAAAATCTCTCAAGGTTTCTCCTTCAAGCTAAAGCTAGGGTTTCCAGATTACTTCAAGGTTTCTCTTCAATCCTTAGTTGATTCAAGATATGTGGGAATTGATTCATTAACTCTTTTTACCCATGAAGTCCCAAAGATTTTCCAAGTTTTAATTAAATTTACAATTGATTATGAACCCTAGTTTTGATGAATTGCATTGGGATGATTTGATTTCATTTTTAAATATTATCAATGATCTTTATATGTATGTTTTCATACGAATTGCATGATTTAAAGTTGAATTATAAATTCTCATGCATAAAGTTATATTTTCAAGCTATGATTATGAAGTTAAGATAAGTTTATGAGTTGATCACGAGTTAAATGATTTTCAATGAAAGTTTTATATGAGTTAAAGTTGAGATTTATGATTTTAAAGTTAAATTTATGATGATAATCAGAGTTAAGATCAAAAGATGTTAAGATGGTGATAAGGACAATTTTCACCGAAGTTATAGATTCTTATGAATCACTAAATAGATGAGCTCTTCCTAACATGTTTTAAAGATGGATTGATAGGCAGTTATTGTCTTTCCCTACTATGTTATGATTATGTTTTAATGAGTTTTCATTGGGATATTGACTAAGCTTCGAGAGGACTTTTAGGTGAGGTCCGATCGGATAACGCAGTTGGTTATCCAAGGGAATCCAAGTAGCAACCTAAAGTTCCAAACTATATTGCCCACATAGGTTGCCTTTATGGCCTAGCTAGTGGATCCATATATAGCACAGTTGAGTTACTTTTGGAGTATGTCTTGGCAAGGTAGCCTCCCTTATTTCAATGTAGGAGTCATCAACCTATCTCTATGCAGGAGTCATCAGATTCCAAGTAATAGCTTGCATGGTATTAGTTATCGGTTAACGGTCCTATCCCACAGAAGTTCAAGTTAAACCTATGAGATGTCAAGTTATGAGTTGGAAGTTGAAGTTCTTATGATATACATTGACCATGAGTTCCATATGTTTTAAGTTGCTTTTAAACTACACTCATGTTCATTATGATTGGTCATACATCCTATGGCATATTAATTACATTCTTCACTTGTTCATGCATACCTTACATGCTTAGTACATTCAAACGTACTAACGCATATTTTGCCTACATTGTCTCATAATGTGGGATGGAAAACACTCACGATCACCCCATTCGTGGCAAGAGATTTGCTTTAGATTTAAAAGAAGTTGGTGAGTCCTTATTCTACCAAGGATAAGACTTTTATTCATGTTACTATTGTTTACACTTTCTTCTATTGTTAGGGTGAGTTAGGAGCTTGTCCTAAGCCCCCGTCAAAGATTAGACTAGAGTCTTGTTTAGAAAATATTCATTGGTGTAGTCTAGAATGGACACTTATAGAGTTGATTTCCCTTAGTCCCATTCCCCACTTAATGATTTCTTCCACTCATCTTTATGTTGTTCTTTACCTTATGTGTGTGATGTATGCTAAGATGGCTTATGGTTGGGGTCTCTCGCATCCTGATCGCTGTGTTACAACTAGGCTCTAGGTCTGGTCTTGACAAACTTGGTTTCAGAGCACAAGATTTAGAAGAGTCCTAGGGATTCTAAAATATCGCGTTAAGTAGAGTCTTATTCATTGATGTGAAGCGCGCCACATTCATGAATAAGAGGCTGTGAAATGTCTTCGGAAAAAAATCTCACTTCTCTCATGATCTATGTCATGCAGTAAAGTGATTAAGTCTTTTTTTTCTAATGCTTGTTCTTTGCAATTTTTAGAATATGCCTCCATGAAGTTACCCCGTTAGAAGAAATGTGGTTGAAGAGGAGCAACAAGCTTTGAATGACCCTATAAATGATCAAATTTCCAATGCCGAGTTCCAAGCAGCCTTTCAAGTGCTTGCTCAAGCCATTAAGGCTCAAGTAAATCATAAGGTGGTTGCTCCCATGAATCTGAATGCTAGTACGGCGGCAACAAGAGTTTGAGATTTTATTAGGATGAATCCTCCGGAGTTTTGGGGTTCTAAAGTTGATTAGGATCCCTAAGAGTTTATGGATAGCATCAATAAGATTGTCAAGATCATGGGAATTAGCCCAATTGAAAGGGCAAAGTTGGCTACATATTAATATAGGGGTGTTGCTCAAATTTAGTTTGATCACTGGAAAAGTGAGAGGCCTAAAGAGGCAGAGCCGGTGACTTGGGATAAGTTCAAATGGGTGTTTCTTGATCGCTTCTGCCCATTAGAGTTGAGGGAGGCCAAAGTGTAAGAGTTTATCAACCTTAAGCAAGGTGCTATGAGTGTGAGGGAGTATGACCTCAAATTTGCCCAATTGTCAAAATATTCTTCATTCATGGTTGCCGACTCAAGAGCTCATATGAGCAAGTTTGTATCGGGTGTGTCGGACATAGTTGCAATGGAATGCAAGACGATAATGTTGATTCGAGAGATGGATATATCTAGACTCATGACCTATGCAGAGCAAGTAGAAAATAAGAAGCTAAAGGTGAACAATATAGAGTCTAAGTGGCTAAGGACCGATGATAGTGAATTCTCTCATACTAAGTCCAAAAATGGTGGACGTCCTCTTTTTCGCCAAAGGTACTCCGGACAAGGGTCTTCAAATTCTACTTCTTTAAGGTTTTACAAAGATAAAGTGCCCAACCCTAAACCTCAAGGAAGTGCTCCTACAGGCCAAGTTACCCCTGCATGCAAGAAGTGTAGTAGGAACCACAAAGGTGAATGTCTAGTCTAGTTGAATATATGCTACCGGTATGGTAAGCCGGGTTAAGGTCGAGTTGATCAAAGATGGTTGTCCTCAAGGACGAGTTGCTCAAGGTGTCCAAGGGAAGCCAAGGGGTGGTCAAAGCAACAATAGGTTTTATGCCCTCCATGATAGGTAAGAGGTGAAGGAGACGGCCGATGTTGTTATCGGTATGTTACGGGTGTTTCACTATGATGTTTATGCTTTTCTTGATCCAGGTGCAAATTTATGTTTTATTTCCCCTTATGTGGCCATGAGATTTGATGTTAGTTTCGAGATATTGCTTGAACCTTTATTTATACTCTCGTTGGTGAGTTGGTTGTGGCTAAAAGAGTCTATAGAAGTTGTCCAGTTACGATTTTCCATAAAGTTACCCTATGTAACCTAGTTGAGCTTGAGATGACCAATTTTGATGTTATCCTTGGAATAGATTTTCTATATGCATGTTATACTTCTATTGATTGTAGAACCCAAGTGGTTAAGTTTCAATTCCCAAATGAGCCGGTCCTAGAATAGAAGGGTAGTAACTTCGTGTTTAAAGGTCAATTCATTTTGTGCCTTAAAGCTTGAAAGATGATTTCTAAGGGTTGTATTTATCATCTTGTGAGGGTTAGGGATAAGAATTTCAAAGCCCCTATTCTAGAGTCGGTCCCTATTGTAAATAAGTTTCCGGATGTGTTTCTTAATGATTTATCCGGTGTTCTTCTCGGAAGGGAGACTGATTTTGGTATAGACCTTTTTTCGAATACTCAACCTATTTCTATTCCTCCTTACCGAATGGCTCTAGAGGAGTTAAAAGAGTTGAAGGATCAATTAAAGGAATTTTTAGACAAGGGGTTCATTAGGACAAATATTTCTCCATGGGGTGCTCCCATATTGTTTGTTCAAAAAATGGTTGGTTCACTATGTATGTGCATTGATTATCGACAATTGAATAAAGTAACCATCAATAATAAGTATCCAATTTCGAGAATAGATGACTTGTTTGATGAATTACTAGGGGCAAGTCACTTCTCCAAGATAGACCTTCATTTTGGTTATCACCCATTAAGGGTAAGGGAGTGTGACATTCCCAAAATGACATTTCAAACAAGGTATGGCTATTATGAGTTGCTAGTCAGTCATTTGGTTTGACCAATGCTCTTGCAGCTCTCATGGACTTAATGAATAGGGTGTTCAAGCAATACCTAGATATGTTTGTGATTGTATTCATCGACAACATTTTGGTTTACTCTCGGAATGAGGAGGAGTACGCAAGTCACTTGAGGATTGTGTTGCAAACTCTAAGAGACAAACACCTATTTTCAAAGTTCAACAAATGTATGTTTTGGTTAAGGGAAGTGGCCTTCCTTAGTCACATTGTGTCCAGTGAAGGGATTATGGTTGATCATAAGAAAATTAAAGCGGTTAAAAATTGACCTAGACCATTATTTCCTTCGGATATTAGGAGTTTCTTGGGCCTAGCCAGATACTATAGGAGATTTGTGGAAGTTTTTTCATGAATATCATCACCTTTGACCAAGTTGACTCTAAAGAATGTGAAGTTTCAATGGTTAGAAGCATGTGAAAAAAGTTTCCAAAAATTAAAGGATCGTCTTACTACCGCTTCTATATTGACCTTGCTGGAAGGGTCCGATGGTTTTGTGGTGTATTATGATGCCTCAAGAGTTGGTCTTGGTTGTGTATTGATGCAATATGGTAAGGTAATAGCCTATTCTTCTAGGAAACTTAAGGTGCATGAATGAAACTATCCAACCCATGATCTTGAACTAGCGGCGGTTGTGTTTGCCTTGAAGATTTGGAGACACTATCTTTATGGTGTCCATGTGAATATGTTCACCGATCATACGAGTTTACAATATGTGTTTACGCAAAAATATTTGAACCTTTGGCAAAGAATATGACTTGAATTGTTGAAGGATTATGATATGAGTGTGTTGTATCATCCAAGCAAAGCTAATGTGGTTACCGATACACTAAGTAGATTGTCCATAAGTAGTGTGGCGCATGCTGAAGAAGATAAGAGAGAATTGATTAAAAAGGTTCACAGGTTGGCACATTTAGGTGTGTGTTTGGTTGATTCTAATGATGGAGGTGTTCTTGTTCATAATGGTTCAGAATCGTCTCTTGTAGCGGATGTCAAGGCCAAGCAAGACCAAGATCCAATGTTGGTTGAGTTAAAGAAGTCGGTTGCCGAAAAAGCCATTGAGGCTTTCTCCCAAGGGGTAGAAGGTGTGCTACATTACCAAGGCTGTTTGTGTGTACCTAACATTGATGGGTTGAGAGAGTTGATATTAAATAAGGCCTATAGTTCCCAATACTCAATTCATCCGGGTTCCACCAAAATTTATCGTGATTGGAGAGATGTTTATTGGTGGAATGGTATGAAGAAGGACACAACAGAGTTTTTACTACATGTCCATAGTGCCAACAAGTTAAAGTTTAGCATCAAAGACCAGGAGGTCTAGCCCAAGATATTGAAATTCCTACTTGAAAATAGGAAGATAAAAATATGGATTTTGTAATAGGTTTTCCTTGTACTAAGAAGCAACATGATTCCATTTGGGTTGTTGTATATCGGATGACCAAGTCGGCTCATTTTCTATCATTTAAGACTTCCTATGATGCCGAAGATTATGCTAAGTTATATGTACGTGAGTTTGTAAGGCTTCATGGTGTGCCCTTGTATATCATATCAAATCGAGGTACACATTTCACTTTATACTTTTGGAGGTCATTTTAAAAAGGTCTCAGTACAAAGGTTAAGTTAAGTACCGCTTTTCACCCTTAAACCGATGGTCAGGCCAAAAGAACGATCCAAACTTTAGAGGATATGCTAAGGGCTTGTGTTATTGATTTTAAAGGAAGTTTGGATGAACATTTGCCATTGATTGAGTTTGTCTATAATAATACTTATCACTCTAGCATCCAAATGGCTTCTTTTGAAGCATTGTATGAGAGGAGATGTAGATCCCCGGTGGGATGGTTTGAAGTTGGTGAGATAGCCTTAATTGGTCCAGATTTGGTTATCGATGATATGGAGAAGATAAGACTCATAAGAGAGAGGTTGAAGATGGATCAAAGTTGTCAAAAGTACTATTCTGATGTTAGGACAAGCTTGAATTTGAAGTGGATGATTGGGTCTATTTTAAGGTTTCAACCATGAAGGGTGTAATGCATTTTTGGCAAGAAAGGGAAATTGAATCCTAGATACATTGTACCTTACAAGATATTGAGACGTGTTGGCAAGGTGGCTTATGAGTTAGATTTGCCATTTGAGTTAGCTATGGTTCACCCGGTGTTTCATGTTTCTATGTTGAGGAAGTTTGTGGGTGATCCAAATTCCATTGTGCCATTGAAAGATTTAAGTTCTGAAGAAAATTTGACTTATGAAGATGTTTTAGTGCAAATATTAGAAGTTAAGAAACAATGAAGTTGTGTCCGTTAAAGTGTTACGGAGGAATCAACAAGTAGAAAGTGCTACTTGGAAGGTGCAGGTGGATGTGATGAAACGATACCCGTACCTTTTCCCCTCTACCCAAGCCTAAAGTAGTATGTTATTCTTATTCAAGCTAGTTGAACTCTTACATATTCAGTTACTCCTATGTCATTCATATGCATGCAAGTTCATGAAAAAGTTGATTTCAAGGTTATGATTTTATGTTAAGTTGAAGAAGTCATGTTCCATGTATTTTAATATGTCATCATAATCATGTTGGGTTGCTAGTCCTCTTTCCGTGTCCTTTTTATGATACGTTAAATCTCATTCGAGGATGAATGTTTCCAAGAGGGAGATATTGTAAGACCCCGTAAGTCGAAAGGTTGGAACCAAGGAGAAAAATTCTCAGATCTTGAACTGGACACAAGTTCACGTCTGTCTCTACGACTCGTGGAAGTTTACACGACCCGTAGAAATGAGTCGTGGAGGTATTCATTATGGTTAGTTGGGACCAACCTTAAAGGGGGTCCTATGACTCACTATTACAGTCCATTCTCCAGTAGACGACCCGTAGAAAGTTTCCGTAGGATGACCTCAGGGGCCTTGTTCAAAGATACTTTAGGAACAAGTCTACGACTTGTAAGGATGGGTCGTAGAAGTTGTTACGGGTCATAACAATGACTCATGACAAAACTTTAGAGACCCTCAAATTTGTAAGTTTTTGGGATCTGTAGGACGATCCCAAAGAACAACTCATTTCCTTTATGACGGGTCATAAACTAGAGTCATTCCAAAACTTTAGAGACTCAATTTTTGGTACTTTACTCAGACCTGCAGGACGAGTCGTTCCAAAGTTAACTAATTTTTGCTTCATACAAATATTCTAACTCAAATGTTAAATTTAGTATATTACAAGACTTGAATTTACACGCCCCACAATAATAAAATAAGCAACCATATTTAAGTTACAACCCATGGTGTCATGAATGGATCAACTTCTCAAAAATAAATATATAAATACATATACACAAGCACCTCATGAATCATATACATGTCCGAAACTACTATAAAATATAGATCCCTACATGCAAATATGATCTTCCTTAAAGCTCCCAAAAGCTTTATCTCCAATGGTCAACTTCAAACATCTCCTCGGATATTTTCTACGATAGAAGCAACTATTACTTAATATAAAGCTTAGTGGTGTAAAACTATAAGTTTTAAGCCATTAGATTCTCCAATTACTCTTCTCAGGTCATGAGTAGCACAAATGTAAACATAATAAATAAATCAATGATATTTAAAAGTTTAGGTGTCAAGAATTCATAAAACCACATTTACAAGAGATTAAATAACAAGTTTCGCCCAATATGTACGTCATGCCGTCATACCAAACATTATCAAGTACCAAGAAAGACCGGAGCCCTGTATCAATGTAATGAAAGGGCACGCAAGCCGACAAGGCTGCCATAACATAATTACATCTACAACACGCTGTATAGGCACAACTGGAATAAACTTACAAACAACACACATGCATATGTCTATAGACCTCTAAGAGAATCAATGGTAAAATGTGGCGGGACAAGGCCCCCGTCGTACCCCTGAATAAATGAAAATATACATTGGAAGATCAACACAAAAAATTAGGCTCCGGAATAATGGAGCACTTCCAACATAGCTGGGTGGAAATCCTAAACTGACGGATCTCCGAAGTGAATATCTGTACTTGAGGGCATGAAATGTAGCCCCCAAAGAAAGAGGGTCAGTATGATACATGTACAGAGTATATAAAGCATAACATAACATAAGTGAGATTACAATAGAATTAGGGATGCAGGAAACAAGTATAACATTTAATAAATCACTGCACCTGCATCTTATAAAATGAGGGCATGTATATCATCCTCTCATACCATACCCGACCTACTGTGGGACTTGATGAAGGGAGTGGGGTACATCTATAGCGTACCAACATCATATACATACGTATCTTGGCTATTACAACACATACCACCTTATTTCACCACACATACCATCACACACATACCATCATATTACAACACATACCATCTTATTTCACCACACATACCATCACACTCATATCATCATATATCATACCCGACCCATTATGGGACTCGGTCATACCTGGTCCTTTATGAGACTCGGTGAATAATCATGTCATTGTATATCATACTTGGCTCTTTATGGGACTCGGTCGTACCCAGCCCTTTATGGGACTCGGTGAAAGATGTATTAACAGTATGCACAAGTAGAGTAGTGATTAACCATATGCAATTAACTCATTATCTGAGGCTCGATATAACAATCGTCATGAACTATCATTTAAGAATCAAAATGATCATCATCTCAAGTCTCCTCTAAAGGCCATTAGGGGCCATATCAAACGGAGTCTCAGGAATCATAAACTTTTATTAAGATAATGCCAAATGGCTTATGAAATCAGAGACACTTATCATCACAGAGTCCTTATAAATAGGAGCTTACGTACTCAGTCACTACTCAACATATATAAGGTTTGAGGGTAGTAGTTCAACTACTTTAGGACTTCTAGCATTCAGGTTAGGACTTCTAGCATTCAGGAGTGAACACGAGTCATGAGTTATGTACGAAACTTATGGATGGAACTCCCTCCAAACTTATATCATATGTCAATTCACTTACATTTAATACATTCCAAAAGAAAGAAGAGATAGGCTTTACATATACTGCTTTTCAACACGTAGAAGACTTGAAAGGAAACAACTCGACTATTGCAGGAGTTTTCATATCAAGCAGTGTATAAGAATTATGAATCATACTCGGGGTTCTATGAATGGAATTACCCCCACATTTCATAAATCCATCACTTATGGCCAAGACATGCCAAAAGAAAAGAAGGATAACTTTACATACTCATTACTTCCTAACATATGGAAGGCTTGAGAAGCCCTAGTTTAATTACTGTAAGAGTGCTTTCATTAAGAAGTAAATAAGGACCGTGAATTACGCTTGGCATTTATGAGTAGATTTATCCTCAAGCTCATATCATTCATTACTTAGCTTGAAGACATGCCAAAAGAAAAGAAAGGGTAGCATTACATACCTGTTATGGGTTAATCGCATCCAGACTCGCTTCATTACTCTTTTAACCTATTTAACACGAAAGTAATACTAAAGTTAGTGACCTTCAACCTTCCAACTTTCTACCACCATTTACCCATAGGAACCAATTCCTTATTCGCCTTTTTTGATGAGTCTCGACTAGTCTATTAGCTAGTTAGAAGTTAACAGAATTCTGGCAGTATCTCCTCTATAACTTGCCCTATCCGAACGTTCAATTTAACCCCAAAACCTTAGAATCCAACAAGAAACAACAATAAGAAGCCAATACATAATTAGACCACTTCAACATTACACAAAACAAGTCTCGAATAACCTTCTCAAAACTACGATTCCAAAATATGGTTTTCAATCTTTATTTCATAAAATCTTAACCACACAAAACAGGGTGTCACATAGCTGCAACCAGCTGCACTTATACCCATATTTAGACATGTTTCCAGCCCCGCAACACCACAAAAAAACTCCCAAAACAACACCACAATAACAACGACACTAGCCAAACTTTAACCCGTTAGAATCTCGTCAAAACAGCCCCTACATGACCTGCAACATTCTTCAGCCGTAAAGTGAATATTTTCATGTTTCCAATTTATATTTATACATTCATAACATATCCAAACCCTTAATAAAACATGGGAAAAGATAATCACTCCATACCTTAACAAATGGCTTTCTAAACTTGCTGAAAATTGGCTTCAGAAGTTCCTTAACGTGCTGAAACTTTAGCAAACTGTTTGTATCCTTTTGGTGATGCTCCAAACCATATATTTACATTAATAACACCTTTATTTTATCGTGGTATACACTAAAAAAAAATCCCTTTGTAGCCAATCATTTATTAAAAAAATTTGATAAGCTTAACACAAAAGCAGAAAAAGAAATAGATGATTAATTTATAGAACGAAAATCAGAGCCTTACCTTGAAGGATTCAATTCGTAGTTCTTTCTCTTTGCCTTCAATGTTTTCTCTTCTTTTTTCCAAGGATAAACATGCTGAAATGAAATATATTTCAACATAACATACATATATATACCTCCTTAGGAGGTGGCATGTGGCATCCCCTAGGGGTGACATGTGGCATCCCCCTAGGGGTAATACATAGCAGCCCCCTAGGGTGACACCTCATCCATGCGGCCACTCACATGCTTCCATGTAGTAGTGGGATCTACCCCAAGCAGGTGAGTCACCTATTTTTTCCAAGTAGGTGCATCACCTACTTGCTGCTACGTCTCCTTCTGCCTTTTTCGTGGATTCGTAATCTCATCTTACTTTAAGAACCTATGTAATTCTTGCTACGTAAGCTCGACATGCCCTCAAGTCGCTTAGTTATGTAAAATGTCCAAGTTAGTAGCTTACGCAAGTAAGTCGAGACCTACGACTTATTATTTGGCCTCTAACTCTTTTCGGATTCTTATAACTCTATTTCTAACCTTCCCTACTATGGGGCATCATATCCTCCCTTCCTTAGAGTTATTTGGTTACGTTATAAATACACTGGGTTGCGTGGAAACTTTTAAGAAGCTTAAGAAAGCATTCTGAAGTACGAAAGTATGGGGCATAACATTCTTCCCCCCCTTTAGAACATTCATCCTCGAATGTTAACTAAGCTCATTAGGTCGCACGAGGACCTTAGGAATTCTCCATAATGGTTGTCATCCGTAGACCTTTTATTCATCGATTCAACTAACCCAGGAGTTTAGACTTCCTGTAGACATAAGGAGTATATACGGATATTTCTTTTCCATCTCTTCTTCAGCCTCCCAGGGTAACCCTTCGTTATTCTTATTTCATCATAAGACTTTGATGGAAGCCTCATCCCTAGTTCGCAACCTTCTAATCTGCTGAGCCATGATAGTAATAGGTTGCTCCTCGTAGGATAACTCCTTATTACGTGGATCTCCTCTACAGTAACTATTCTAGAAAGGTCACTTATACCTTTGTGATACCTTGACATATGAGGGACTGGGTGTACCACTCCCAATTCCGATGGTAGGTCCAACTCATAGGCAACTCTGCCTATCCTATGAATGATAGGATAAGGGCCAATGTACCCCAGCCTAAGTTTCTTTTTTTTTGTCGAGTCTCATTATATCTTTTACTGGTGACACTTTCAAGAATACCCAATCCTCAACTTCAAACCTTAAATGTCGACGTCAATTATCTGCATATGACTTCTGTTGACTCCAAAGTCTGTTGAGGCATGTCTAGGCCTGCCAATTGTGTTTCCCTAAGCAAATTCACTAAATAGCAAATAGTCATCCCAGCTGCCCCTATAGTCAGTAATGCAGGCCGGCAATATTCCTTCTAGCGTCGGGATAGTACACTCGGCCTATACATTAGTCTGGGGTAAAATGCTGTATCAAGATTCACCTATGTTCCTAATCCCTTCTGGAGTGATCTCCGGAAGTTAGCCATAAATTAAACTTCCCTGTTCGAGATAATAAATATGGGGACTTCGTGAAATCCTACTACTTCTCTGATATATACAGTCTCGTATCATTCCCAGTTGAATATATAGTCTTAACTGGAAGGAAATGAGATGATTTTGTCAGCCTATCCACCATAACCCCTATAACTCATACTTCCGTAAAATGCGAGGTAAGCTTATACTATAATCCACATTAATTGCTTTCCATATCCAAGTCGGGATTTTCATCTCCTGTAATAGGCTACCAGGCTTCTGATGCCCAATTTTGTTTAAGCTATCATACAATTTCTCTTATCCCAACTTGTAATACTCTAGGCATATTCTACTGTGCCTTTACTCAAATTTTCTTTCTAATTCTCTTACCCCACATCATATTGCAATTACTGACTTCTTATTATTTTTATCAAGTAGTCACTTGATCTCATCCTTAGAATACTAATATTCGCAGGTTGCATAACTGTTCTTGTACACTTTTGTACAAAGTGCGTTCAATTCTATTCATAGCCTTTTCTTCTCTTGACTTATTCCGCTCCACATATTTCATTATACTGACACGCAGTTGCAGTCTATTTTGTCATACTTATTTTGCTTCCTTTACTTACTCTTAAGTTCTCTTATTTTCTACCTTATGAGAGACTCCTTAGCCTTTCTCTTGTGCTACTTGTATGTCGCTATATCAGTAGGCAATAACTTTGTTGCCAACATCTTGACCTTTAGTCAGGTAAAGCCTTGCTATTCTTTAAAATTCCTTTAAGTTACTTAGTGTTATTCTCTTGTCGTATTCATCTCACCCATTCTATGATATCATACCATTCGAGGTCTTTACCAATAATTTCCCAGCACTGTCTTAGATATCACCTTGGCTTCTATCCATTTATTGCTGGCTTTTAGATCTTGTTAGCTCATGCCAGTATGAGGTCTCACTTGAAGTTTAAGTATTCATATTAACATGCTGTAAAGTTAGTTGATTTCATCTCACGCTTGTATTTCTCATATCCACTTTCCCCCTTTAGGGTGTATCCATGACATTGTCTGTTTATTTTCAACTTTTCAGATGAATATGAGTCTTTTCCCCACATATTTGGTATACTGCACCATATTCATATCTCCCTCTCTACCACCTATACTTTAGGTTACCCATGTACGAAACCCTAACACAATTGGGAGGTACTTAAAAATTCTCGATAGACAGTACCAAATCTAGTTTAAACATTGGTACTCGAGTAGTATTCTTAAGGTAGCAATGAATCAAGCTACATTCCATTTATCCCAATCAGTAATTAGCTAGTATTTATAATCGTCTCAAATTCTCCATTTAGGAGAATTTACACTCTGATGACCCATGCTTCGAGCTTTATCATAACACTAGACTTATCCTATCGGTATCAACTTTAAAAGCATACTATGAACTTATCGCTTATTCTTTCTTCTCTTTTTTAATTCTATTTCTGGGAAAATTTGGGCAGTGTTTCCTCTGTATTTTTTACTATCTCAACACCTGTACGCAGAAAATGCCAACAGTGCTTTACAGGGCCAATATATATATTCAGGTCATATCACATCGCAACCACACAGGGTACCCAATATCAATAACTGTATAATATGATGGACTTACCTCGTATGCCCAACGCAAACTGCACCTGTTATACTGCCCTGTCTAATTTTCCTTTCCATTTTTAACTTTATATGTTAATCGCGGTAAAATACCTCACCTTACATATATCCTTCGTGCCTTTTCCTACCTGTGTGCTTTGTAACTTCTAATACCGTCAGTCACCTTCTTCTATCCATGTTGTCCTGCTGCTAAAACCATAGGTTAGTACGAGGAATTTCATTCGCTATGACTCGGCTCTATCGCACGATTTTAGATATGAAAGAAAAGTAACATCCTAAATGTCCTGTAGCCTACTATTTATAGATATGGTGCATAACACACTGATAAACAAGACTTTACTAGACATGGTCTATAGACACTCCAAGGATGAACTGCTCTGATACTATTTCTATCACTACCCAACCCCGTAGGGCGTGACTGGGGTCCAACCTGGACCCTCGTATACATAACTATTAGATATAAGAACTATACATACAAACCCAAGTGGGGGATAACACTTTTATATACGTGTAGCCTCTTTTATTCGTATCACATTATGAAAGGGCATGCAAGTTGACACGGCTGCCATAATGTAACAACATTTACAATACGCTGTATAGGCACAACTGGAATAAACTTACAAACAACCCACATACATATGTCTATAGACCTCTAAGAGTATCAATGGTAATATGTAGAGGGACAAGTCCCCCACCGTACCCCTGAATAAATGAATATATACATTGGAAGATTAGCACCAAAAATTAGGCTCTGGACAATGGAGCATTTCCAACATAGCTGGGTGAAAATCCTAAGCTGGCGGATCTCCGAAGTGAATATCTGTACCCGTGGGCATGAAATGTAGCCCCTGAAGAAAGGGGGTACATGCACTGAGTATATAAAGCATAACAAAACATAAGTGAGATTACAATAAAATTAGGGATGCAGGAAACAAGTATAACATTTAATAAATCACTGCACCGGCATCATATAAAATGAGGGCATGTATATCATCCTCCTATACCATACCCGACCCACTGTGGGACTTGATGAAGGGAGTGGGGTACATTTATAGCGTACCAATATCATATACATATGTATCTCGGCTATTATAACACATACCACCTTATTTCACCACACATACCATCACACACATACCATCATATTACAACACATACCACCTTATTTCACCACACATACCATCACACTCATATCATCATTTATCGTACCCGACCCTTTACGGGACTCGGTTATACCTGGCCCTTTATGAGACTCAGTGAATAATCATGTCATTTTATATCATACTTGGCTCTTTATGGGACTCAGTTGTACCCAGCCCTTTATGGGACTCGATGAAAGATGTATTAACATTATGCACGAGTAGAGTAGTGAGTAACAATATGCAATTAACTCATCATCTGAGACTCAGTATAACAATCGTCATGAACTATCATTTAAAATCAAAATGATCATCATCTCAAGTCTCCTCTAAAGGCCATTAGGGGCCATATCAAACGGAGTCTCAAGAATCATAAACTTTTATTAAGATAATGCCAAACGGCTTATGAAATCAGAGACACTTATCATCACAGAGTCTTTAGAAATAGGAGCTTACGTACTCAGTCACTACTCAACATATAGAAGGTTCGAGGGTAGTAGTTTAACTACTTTAGGACTTCTAGCATTCAGGTTAGGAAATCTAGCATTCAGGAGTGAACACGAGTCATGAGTTATGTACGAAACTTATGGATGGAACTCCCTCCAAACTTATATCATATATCAATTCACTTACATTTAATACATTCCAAAAGAAAAGAGAGATAGGCTTTACATATACTGCTTTTCAACACGTAGAAGACTTGAAAGGAAATAACTCAATTATTGCAGGAGTTTTTATATCAAGCATTGTATAAGAATTATGAATCATACTCAAGGTTCTATGAATGGAATTACCCCTACATTTCATAAATCCATCACTTATGGCCAAGACATGCCAAGAGAAAAGAAGGATAACTTTACAAACTCATCACTTCCTAACATATGGAAGGCTTGAGAAACTCTAGTTCAATTACTGTAAGAGTGATTTCATCAACAAGTAAATAAGGACCATGAATTATGCTTGGCATTTATGAGTAGATTTATCCTCAAGCTCATATCATTCATTACTTAACTTGAAGACATGCTAAAAGAAAAGAAAGGGTAGCGTCACATACCTGTTATGGGTTAATCGCATCCAGACTCGCTTCATTACTCCTTTAACCTATTTAACACGAAAGTAATACTAAAGTTAGTGATATTCGACCTTCCAGCTTATCATTCTACCACCAATTAACCATAGGAACCAATTCCTTATTCGTCTATTTTGATGAGTCTTGACTAGTCTATTAGCTAGTTAGAAGTTAACAGAATTCGGGCAACATCTCCTCTATAATTTGCCCTATCCGATCGTTAAATTTAACCCCAAAACCTAAGAATCCAACCAACAACAACAATAATCAGCCAATACAAAATTATACCTCTTCAACATTACACAAAACAAGTCCCAAACAACCCGCTCAAAACTACGACACCAAAATAAAGTTTTCAATCTTTATTTCATAAAATCTTAACCACATGAAACAGGGTGTCATGTAGCTGCAACCAGCAGAACTTATACCCTTATTTAGACATGTGTCCATCCCCACAACACCACAAAACAACTCCCAATACAATACCTCAATAACAACGACACTAGCCAAACTTTAACCCATTAGAATCTCGTCAAAACAGCCCCTACATGACCTGTAACATTCTTCAGCCATAAAGTGAATATTTTCATGTTTCCATTCCATATTTATACATTCATAATATATACAAACCCTTAATAAAACATGGTAAAAGATAATCACACCATACCTTAACAAACGACTTCCTAAACTTGCTGAAAATTGGCTTCGGAAGTTCCTTAACGTGCTGAAACTTTAGCGAGCTGTTTGTATCCTTTTGGTGCTGTTACAAACCATATATTTACATTAGTAACACTTTATTTCATCGTGGTATAACCTAGATAATTAATTTATGGAACGAAAATCAGAGCCTTACCTTGAAGGAGCCAATCCGTAGCTCTCTCTCTATGCCTTCAATGTTTTTTCTTATTTTTTCCAAGGATAAACATGTTGAAATAAAATATATTTCAGCATAACATACATATATACACCTCCTTAGGAGGTGACATGTGGCATCCCCTAGGTTTGACATGTGGCATTCCCCCCTAAGGGTGATACATGGCAGCCCCCTAAGGCGCCACTGTCACGACCCAGCCCCATAGGCCGTGACTGGAGTCCAGCCTGGACCCCCGTATGCATATAACTCAGGTGTAGTCACACCGATTTATAAATAATAGAATCATGTACAGGAGAATCCCAATGAGTCATAGCATTTTATGTACCTGTAGCCTCTTTTATTTGTGTCATGACATGAAAAGGCACACAAGCCAACACGGCTGCCATAACACATACCTGTAATACATCATGTAGACCCAGCTAAACAAAACTTACACATACAACCCACATATATGTCTACAGACCTCTAAGAGTAGTGACGATATCATATGGCGGGACAAGGCCCCCACCATACCTTTGAATAAATAAATATATACATCAGAGGTTTGGTACCAAAACTCAGCTCTGAATCAATGGAGCTTCTTTTAACTTGCTGGGTGGAATCCTGAGCTAGTGGACTCCCAAACCTGTGTCTGCACCTGCGTGCATGAAACGCAGCCCCCCGAAGAAAGGGGGGTCAGTACGATACATGTACTGAGTATATAAGGCATACAACATCATAATTATGACAACACTGAAATAGGGATGCAGGATACAAGTATAACAGTTAATAAAGCACTATACCTGCGTCTTACAAAATAGAGTCATGTCTACCCTCATCAACCTTG
The DNA here is from genome assembly GCF_947179165.1 of Solanum dulcamara. Taxonomy (NCBI): domain Eukaryota; kingdom Viridiplantae; phylum Streptophyta; class Magnoliopsida; order Solanales; family Solanaceae; genus Solanum; species Solanum dulcamara. The sequence goes on along the minus strand of NC_077247.1, from coordinate 8,805,521 downwards.
TACCCGGCTCGCTAGGGGCTCGATGGTACAAAAACATCATCTATCATGATAGGCATATATATGCTTTTAGCGCTGTGGAACGTACAGTCCGATCCATGTATAACGCAAGTACCTGCCGAGGAACGATGGCCCGATCCATATATCATGTTATAATAATGATAATGCCAAGGTACGATGGCCCGATCCGTATATCATGATAATGCCGAGGAACAACGGCCCAATCCGTGTCTCATATAACAGTGACGAGGTATGACGGCCCGATCCGTATAATGCATAATAGTGCCGAGGTACGACGGCCCGATACGTATACATGCATATCATATAACAACGTCGAGGAACGACGGCCCGATCCATATATAATGTAATATGCATATACATACATGTAGGACTCATCAGCATATCAAATATCCCTCAACCATTATCATAAAGTATGCCCAAGAACCCCCGGTGTAGGAGCTTACACCTCCAATCACTATTCAGCCTATAAAAGGCTCGAGGGTCGTAGTTTAACTACTTTAAGACCCTTAGCATTTAGGAGTGAACTAGAGTAACGAGTTATACTCGCAACTTACAACTGGAACTACCTCTATACTCAAATCGTATCTCAATTTACTTACATTTAAGACATCCCAAAGGGAAGGAGAGACAGGCTTTACACATACTACCTTTCATCATATAAAGCCCTAAAAGGCAACAACTCAACTATTATAGAAGTTCTATCATCACGGAGTGAATGAAACTCATAGTTCAGGCTTGGAATTTATGAATGGAATTACCCCAAGCTCATATGCATGTCATTCATTACTTACGTCTAACACATGCCAACATAAGAGAAGAATAGCTTTACATACTTATGTCAAAAATATGCCAAAAGAAAGCTTCACATACCTCTGGTCGACTGCTTTTAGCCCGGCATGTCTTGTCGTCCTTTGAACCTATTTAACACGAAGGTAATACTAATATTAGTAACCTTCAACTTTCTAGCTTCCAAATCCACAACCAAGCACCCATAGGAACCAACTCCTTATTCTCCTTTCTCGACTAGTCTCGACTAGTTTATTAACTAGTTAAGAAGTTAACGGAATTCGGGCAGCATTTCCTCTATAACTTGCCCTATCCGAATTCCCAATTCTATCCCTAATCACTACAGCCAACCAACAACAATATCCTGCAACTCATATACACATAAAACATGGCAACATTATACAACATAGGCTCCAAACAACTTTCTTAACATTACGATATTAAAATAGGGTCTTTAGCCTTTATTTCATAAAACCTTTAATCGTGCGAAAAGGAGGGTCGTGTGGCTGAAACCAGCAGCTCCCCCACCTTATTTAGAACATATTTAGACCCTGAAACACGCACCACACAACCAGCAGCAACCTCCATACACATAACGCCTCATTTCGATTACAATTCCACTATGACAACTTCAATTTTACATTATCTTCAACGTCAAACATTTCTATCGTGTTTTTACATTTCCAGCAACTTAAACGACATATAATACCCTTATTAAAAACACCATAAACTCCAAATTGAAAGGAGAAACCTTACCTTACCCGAAATTGGCCAAAACTCACCAAAGTTGTCAAAATGTGAATTCTGCGCAGCTTACTGTCTCGTATTGTCTCTTAGTTTCGAAGGGGTAATTGACAGAAACAGGATTTGTGGACTCAAGGAAAGTTGTAGACATGTGTCTCAAGGTCGCATACCATTTCGAATCATCCCTACAACAATTTTGTACAAAGAGATATGCCCAAAATACCAACAGAAGTCTGTGTAGGATTTCCAAAATGAAATCTGGGCAGCACCTACCCCATACTTTATCACCCTTTTTCGAGCTGATAAAAGAAAAACTGGGTTGTAGAGGATAAACTAAAGTTATATCCCTATGAAATATCTTTCCAAAACATCTTGAATCACTTGAAACTGAGCTATACAGAAGGAGTTATGATAGTATTAGTAGCAACAGTCCTCTTTAAAAATGGGTTCTTCAATCCGTGGCTGCCTAGCTTTCTCTCTTTCTCTCACGTTTTCTCTCAACTTCCTTGGCTGATTTTTGGATAATGAACAAGTTAAGAGTCACATAATACATATATATACACCTTTTTAGAAGGTGCCACATGGCAGCCCCCTAGGGTGACACGTGGCAGACTCCTAGGGTGCCACCTCAACTTATTCGGCCAGTCACATGCTGCCATGTGGCAGTGTGGGTCCCACCTAGGTGTGTCACCTACTTGCTTGTCACCTGCCTGCTTGTCACCTGCTTGCTTTGCTTTCATAAGTTCGGAAACTAGTTTTTGCTCCCGTTCGTAGGTTTGTCATCTCACTTTATTTTAAGAGCCTATGTAATCCGTGCTATGTAGGCTTGGTATGTCCTCTAGTAGCTCAAGTATATAAGACTTTTACATTTATAACTTACGTAGTTAAATCGAGTCTTATGACTCGTTACTTGAGCTCTAATTCCTTCCGGATTCTTATGACTCCATCTTCAACCTTCTCTACTATGAGGTATCACATTCTCCCTTCCTTAGAGTCGTTTGATAGTGTCGTAGTGTATCCACGCATAATAACTTTTAAGAAACTTAGTAGCCTTCCCAGGAACTTAAAAAGCTTAAGAAGCGTTCTAAGGTACCAAAGTACGGGGTGTAACAGCCACCTCATCCATGCAGCCACTCACATGCTTCCATGTGGCAGTGGGGTCCACCCCAAGCAGGTGAGTCAGCTACTTTGTCCAAGTAGGTGCATCACCTACTTGCTTTCAAGTAGGTGCTATGCCTCCTTCTGCCTCTTTCGTGGATTCGTAATCTCATCTTACTTTAAGAACCTATGTAATCCTTGCTACAAAAGCTTGACATACCCTCAAGTTGCTTAGTTATGTAAAACATCCAAGTCGGTAGCTTACGCAAGTAAGTTGAGTCCTACGACTTATTACTTGGCCTCCAACTCTTTTCGGATTCTTATAACTCTATTTCCAACCTTCTCTACTATGGGGCATCATATCCTCCCTTCCTTAGAGTTATTTGGTTATGTTATAGATATACTGGGTCGCGTGGAAACTTATAAGGAGATTAAGAAAGCATTCTGAAGTACAAAAGTATGGGGCATAACATTCTTTCCCCCTTTAGAACATTCATCCTTGAATGTTAACTAAGCTCATTAGGTCGCACGAGGACCTTAGGAATTCTCCATAATGGTTGTCATCCATAGACCTTTTATTCATTGATTCAACTAACTCAGGAGTTTAGACTTCCTGTAGACATAAGGAGCATATACGGATATTTCTTTTCCATCTCTTCTTCAGCCTCCCAGGTCAACCCTTCGTTATTCTTATTTCATCATAAGACTTTGATAGAAGCCACGTCCCTAGTTCGCAACCTTCTAATCTGCTGAGCCATGATGGCAATAGGTTGCTCCTCGTAGGATAACTCCTTGTTACGTGGATCTCCTCTACAGTAACTATTCTAGAAAGGTCACTTATACCTTTGCGACACCTTGACACATGAGGGACTGGGTGTACCACTCACAAATCCGATGGTAGGTCTAACTCATAGGCAACTCTGCCTATCCTATGAATAATCGAATAAGGGCCAATGTACCTCGGCCCAAGTTTTTCTTTTTTTGTCGAGTCTCATTACATCTTTTACTGGTGACACTTTCAAGAATACCCAATCCTCAACTTCAATCCTTAAATGTCGACGTCGATTATCTGCATATGACTTCTGTCGGCTCCAAAGTCTGCTGAGGCATGTCTAGGCCTGTCAATTATGTTTCCCTAAGAAAATTCACTAAATGGCAAATAGTCATCCCAGCTGCCCCTGTAGTCAGTAATGCAGGCCGGCAATATACCTTCTAGCATCGGGATAGTACGCTCGGCCTGTATATTAGTCTGGGGTGAAATGCTGTATCAAGATTCACCTATGTTCCCAATCCCTTCTGGAGTGATCTCTGGAAGTTATCCATAAATTAAACTTCCCTATTTGAGATAATAAATGTGGGGACTTCGTGAAATCCTACTACTTCTCTGATATATACAGTCTCGTATTGTTCCCAGTTGAATATATAGTCTTAAATGGAAGGAAATAAGATGCTTTTGTCAGCCTATCCACCATAACCCCTATAACTCATACTTCCGTAGAATGCGAGGTAAGCTTGTACTATAATCCACATTAATTGCTTTTCATATCCAAGTCGGGATTTTCATCTCCTGTAATAGGCTACCAGGCTTCTGATGCCCAATTTTGTTTAAACTATCATACAATTTCTCTTATCCCAACTTGTAATACTCTAGGCATATTCTACTGTGCCTTTACTCAAATTTTCTTTCTAATTCTCTTACCCCACATCATATTGCAATTACTGACTTCTTATTATTTTTATCAAGTAGTCACTTGATCTCATCCTTAGAATACTAATATTCGTAGGTTGCATAACTGTTCTTGTACACTTTTGTACAAAGTGCGTTCAATTCTATTCATAGCCTTTTCTTCTCTTGACTTATTCCGCTTCACATATTTCATTATACTGACATGCAATTGCAGTCTATTTTGTCATACTTATTTTGCTTCCTTTACTTACTCTTAAGTTCTCTCATTTTCTACCTTATGAGAGACTCCTTAGCCTTTCTCTTGTGCTACTTGTATGTCACTATATCAGTAGCCAATAACTCTGTTGCTAACATATTGACCTTTAGTCAGGTAAAACCTTGCTATTCTTTAAAATACCTTTAAGTTACTCAGTGTTATTCTCTTGTCATTATCATCACACCCATTCTATGATGTCATACTGTTCGTGGTCATTACCAATAATTTCCCCAGCACTGTCTCAGATATCACCTTGGCTTCTATCCGTTTATTGCTGGCTTTAGATCTCGTTAGCTCATGCCAGTATGAGGTCTCACTTGAAGTTTAAGTATTCACATTAACATTCTATAATGTTAGTTGATTTCATCTTACGCTTGTATTTCGCATATCCACTTCCCCCCCTTTAGGGTTTATCCATGACATTGTCTGTTTATTTTCAACTTTTCAGATAAATATGAGTCTTTTCCCCACATATTTGGTATACTGCACCATATTCATATCTTCCTCTCTACCACCTATACTTTAGGTTACCCATGTAAGAAACCCTAACACAATCGGGAGGTACTTAAAAATTCTCGATATACAGTACCAAATCTAGTCTAAACACTGGTACTCGAGTAGTATTCTTAAGGTAGCAATGCATTCAAGCCACATTCCATTTATCCCTATCAGTAATTAACTAGTGTTTATAATTGTCTCAAATTCTCCATTCAGGAGAATTTACACTCTGATGACCCATGCTTCGAGCTTTATCATAACACTAGACTTATCCCATCGGTATCAACTTCAAAAGCATACTATGAACTTATCGCTTATTCTTTCTACTTTTTTTTATTTCTGGGAAAATTTGGGCAGTGTTTGCTCTGTATTTCTTACTATTTTAACGCCTGCACGCAGAAAATGCCAATAGTGCTTCACAGGGCCAATATATATATTCAGGTCATATCATATCGCAGCCACACAGGGCATCCAATATCAATAACCGTATAAAATAATGGACTTACCTCGTATGCCCAACGCAAACTACACCTGTTATACTGCCCTGTCTAATTTTCCTTTCCATTTTTAACTTTATATGCCAATCGCAGTTCAATACCTCACCTTACATATATCCTTCATGCCTTTTCCTACCTGCATGCTTTGTAACTTCCAATACCGCCAGTCACCTTCTTCTATCGATGTTGTCCTGCTGCTAAAACCATAGGTTAGTACGAGGAATTTCATTCGCTATGACTCGGCTCTATCGCACGATTTTAGATATGAAAGAAAAGTAACATCCTAAATGTCCTATAGCCTCCTATTTATAGATTTGGTGCACAACACATCGATAAACAAGACTTTACTAGATACGGTTTGCAGACACTCTAAGGACGAACTACTCTGATACCACTTCTATCACAATCCAACCCCGTAGGGCTTGACTGGGGTCCAACCTGGACCCCCGTATAAATAACTATCAGATATAAGAACTATACATACACACCCCAGTGGGGGATAACACTTTCATATACGTGTAGCTTCTTTCATTCGTATCATATCATGAAAGGACATGCAAGCCGACAAGGCTTCCATAATGTAATAATATCTACAACACGCCGTATAGGCACAACTAGAATAAACTTACAAACAACCCACATACATATGTCTATAAACCTCTAAGAGTATCAATAGTAACATGTGGTGGGACAGGGCCCCCACCGTACCCCTGAATAAATGAATATATATATTGGAAGATTAGCACCAAAAATTAGGCTCCGGAACAATGGAGCACTTCCAACATAGCTGGGTGGAAATCCTAAGCTGATGGATCCCCGAAGTGAATATCTATACATACGGGCATGAAACGCAGCCCTCTAAAGAAAAGGGGTACATGTACTGAGTATATAAAGCATAACAAAATATAAGTGAAATTACAATAAAATTAGGGATGCAGGAAACAAGTATAACATTTAATAAATCACTGCACCTGCATCATATAAAATGATGGCATGTATATCATCCTCCTATACCATACCCGACCCACTGTGGGACTTGATGAAGGGAGTGGGGTATTTCTATAGCATACCAATATCATATACATACGTATCTCGGCTATTACAACACATACTACCTTATTTCACCACACATACCATCACACACATACCATCATATTATAACACATACCACCTTATTTCACCATACATACCATCACACTCATATCATCATATATCATACCCGACCCTTTATGGGACTCGGTCGTACCTAGCCCTTTATGAGACTTGGTGAATAATCATGTCATTTTTTATCATTCTTGGCTCTTTGTGGGACTCGGTCGTACCCAGCCTTTTATAGGACTCGGTGAAAGATGTATTAACAGTATGCACGAGTAGAGTAGTGAGTAACCATATGCAATTAACTCATTATCTGAGACTCGGTATAACAATCGTTATGAACTATCATTTGAGAATTAAAATGATCATCATCTCAAGTCTCCTCTAAAGGCCATTAGGGGCCATATCAAACGGAGTTTCAGGAATCATTGACTTTTATTAAGATAATGCCAAATGGCTTATGAAATTAGAGACACTTATCATCACAGAGTCTTTAGAAATAGGAGCTTACATACTCAGTCGCTACTCAACATATAGATGGTTTGAGGGTAGTAGTTCAACTACTTTAGGACTTCTAGCATTTAGGTTAGGACTTCTAGCATTCAGGAGTGAACACAAGTCATGAGTTATGTACGAAACTTATAGATGAAACTCCCTCCAAACTCATATCATATATCAATTCACTTACATTTAAGACATTCCAAAGGAAAGGAGAGATAGGCTTTACATATACTGCTTTTCAACACGTAGAAGACTTGAAAGGAAATAACTCAACTATTATAAGAGTTTTTATATCAAGCAGTGTATAAGAATTATGAATCATACTCGGGGTTCTATGAATGGAATTACCCCCACATTTCATAAATCCATCACTTATGGCTAAGACATGCCAAGAGAAAAGAAGAATAACTTTACATACTCATCACTTCCTAACATATGGAAGGCTTGACAAGCTCCAGTTCAATTACTGTAAGAGTGCTTTCATCAAGAAGTAAATGAGGACCGTGAATTACACTTGGCATTTATGAGTAGATTTATCCTCAAACTCATATCATTCATTACTTAACTTGAAGACATGCTAAAAGAAAAGAAAGGGTAGCGTCACATACCTGTTATGGGTTAATCGCATTCAGACTTGCTTCATTACTCCTTTAACCTATTTAACACAAAAGTAATACTAAAGTTAGTGACCTTCGACCTTCCAGCTTATCATTCTACCACCAATTATCCATAGGAACCAATTCCTTATTAACCTTTCTTGATGAGTCTCGACTAGTCTATTAGTTAGTTAGAAGTTAACGAAATTCGAGCAGCATCTACTCTATAACTTGCCCTATCCAAACGTTCAATTTAACCCCAAAACCTTAGAAGCCAACCAAAAACAACAATAAGCATCCAATACATAATTATACCACTTCAACATTAAACAAAACAGGTCCCGAACAACCCGCTCAAAACTACGATTCCAAAATATGGTTTTCAATCTTTATTTTATAAAATCTTAACCACACGAAATAGGGTATCACGTAGATGCAACCAGAAGAAATTATACCCCTATTTAGACATATTTCCATCCCCGCAACACCACAAAAAAACTCCTAATACAACACCATAATAACAACGACACTAGCCAAACTATAACCCATTAGAATCTCATCAAAACAGCCCCTACATGACCTGCAACATTCTTCAGCCATAAAGTGAATATTTTCATGTTTCAAATCCATATTTATAAATTCATAACATATCAAAACCCTTACTAAAATATGGGAAGAGAGAATCACATCATACCTTAACAAACGGCTTCCTAAACTTGCTGAAAATTAGCTTCAGAAATTCCTTAACCCTCTGAAACTTTAGCAGACTATTTTTATCCTTTTGGTGCTGCTCCAAACCATATATTTACATTAATAACACCTTTATTTTATCGTGGTATACCCTAGATAATTATTTCATGGAATGAAAATCGGAGCCTTACCTTGAAAGAGCCAATCCGTAGCTCTCTCTTTATGCTTTCAATGTTTTTCTCTTCTTTTTTCCAAGGATAAACATGCTGAAGTGAAATATATTTCAGCATAACATACATATATACACCTCCTTAGGAGGTGACACATGGCATCCCCCTAGGGGTGACACATGGAAGTCCTCTAGGGGTGATACATGGCAGTCCCCTAGGGCGCTACCTCATCCATGCGGTCATTCACATGCTTCTATATAGCAGTGGGGTCCACCCCAAGTAGGTGAGTCACCTACTCGGTCCAAGTAGGTGCATCACCTACTTATGCCTCCTATATAATCCTTGCTACGTAAGCTCAACATGCCTTCAAGTCGCTTAGTTATGTAAAACGTCCAAGTCGGTAGTTTACGCAAGTAAGTTGAGACCTACGACTTATTAATTGGCCTCTAACTCGTTTCGGATTCTTATAACTCTATTTCCAACCTTTCCTATTATGGAGCATCACATTCTCCCTTTCTTAGAGTTATTTGGTTACGTTATAGATATGCTGGGTCGGATGGAAACTTTTAAGAAGCTTAAGAAAATATTCCGAAGTACGAAAGTAAGGGGCATAACAATCAAGAAGGGTAAAGACCCAATAATCAAGAGAACCAAATTATATTAAAAGTGGCTTTCTAGTTCGTACTCAAAATGGACAACTTCCATATTTAAGATGAACCAAAAATCCATAATCAAGCCATTAGATTCTCCAATTACTCTTCTTAGGTCATGAGTAGCACAAATGTAAACATAATAAATAAATCAAGCCATCAAATATATCATGAGTATCAAGTTCGATATTTAAATATGTGTCAAGAATTCATAAAACCACATTTACAAGAGATTAAATAACAAGTTTCGCCCAATATATATGTCATGCCATCACACCAAACATGATCAAGTACCAAGAAAGACCAGAGCCCTGTATCAAGAAGGGTAAAGACCCAATAATCAAGAAAACCAAGAATCATATTAAAACTGGCTTTCAAGTTCGTACTCAAAATAGACAACTTCCATATTTAAGATGAACCAAAAATCCATAATCAAGATGGTGAAGGGTCCGAATAAAGAGGCACTCCATTAATGACAAAGTAACAGCCACAAGAAAGACAAGGTCCACAAGAATGCCAAGTATTCGAGCAATCCATACAACTTTCGGTAGGGCTTGTTACGGATGGTGTACCTTGTGCTAGTTCATAATACCTCAATGGCTCATCATAGCCAAAGGTTTGACTTAGTGGTGCTTGATTGTGAGCTGGAGTGGCATATTCGGGGTAAGGTGTCATTTCTAAAGATATTTCTCCCCTCATTTGATTCTGAGCCATTTGTTGATTACTTTGCTTTATGATTAGAGGTAGGCTTGTGATTCCTTATTAACTAGTGTCATATTGTTAGACCCGAGGCCGTGTTCAAGGAGAGATTGGATCCCAAGTTAGTTTCCTTTTGCCATGGTAGTGTGGTAAGATTTGGTACTATATTTTTTATTGCGTGTACCTTGTTTGGATGCTGATGATGGCATGGTTGCATTAATTGAGCATTTTTACATATTTTGTGATACGATCCTGGATCATTCATTGGATTTTTACCACTATTTTGAGAAGGCACCTTCTCACTTTTTTACTATTTCTAAGCTAGTTTTAACAGGAGTTGTACCACCTGCATCACTTGGATACACTAGTTTTTGAGACTTATGAGGCTTCGATGACGTACTCTTTTTCTACCGAAAGCATTAGAGGCCTCATTGATGTACTCAACTTCTACTTAATATTTGGCACGGCGTCACTATTTTTTACATTGATTGCGTCCGAGATGCTTTAGCCTTTACTTGACTATCTGGCAAGACGCCTCCCTTTTCTGTATTGACTTGGCTACTCACTCTTCAGTACCACTATGGGGATATTATATGTTATATCTAAGACTTGGTTTGAGCCCACACCGTGTATACAAACTTTTCACGTCTCCTATGGGCCCCTCTGGGCCGTGAGTACCATTAACCGGATGAAGGAGATACATGGGTTCTATCAGTAGGATGATTGTAGCGACCCTCTTGGGAGTATGCTGCTCTAAAAAAGAGAATGTATATAATACATGACATTTAAAAAGCTTCACATAAAACATATTTATATAATCTAGTAGTGAAATTTGGCAATTTACAATAGTTAAAGGTGTAAGATTTTGCCATTTAAAATCCTTTTGAACTCAATTTAATCAAATAAAAGTTTTAATTTATGACGAGGTAATTTTTCAAAATAATTTAAGAAAATACCTTACGAGACATCCATGTATCCTTCCATATCACTACAGTACATGTTATACACTATCACCAACTTATAAGTACCAAAGTTAACTAATTTATGCTTCATACAAATATTCTAACTCAAATGGTAAATTTAGTACATTACAAGACTTGAATTTACACGCCTCAAAATAACAAAACAAGCAACCATATTTAAGTTACAACCCATGGTGTCATGAATATATCAACTTCTCAAAAATAAATATATAAATACATATACACAAGCACCTCATGGTTCATATACATGTCCCAAACTACTATAAAATATAGATCCCTATATGCAAATATGATTTTCCTTAAACTCCCAAAAGCTTTTATCTCCAATGGCCAACTTCAGACATCTACTCGGACATTTCCTACGATAGAAGCAACTATTACTAAACATAAAGCTTAGTGGTGTAAAACTATAAGTTTTAAGCCATTAGATTCTCCAATTACTCTTCTCAGGTCATGAGTAGCACAAATGTAAACATAATAAATAAATCAAGCCCGCAAATATATCATGAGTATCAAGTTCGATATTTAAATATTTAGGTGTCAAGAATTCATAAAACCACATTTACAAGAGATTAAATAACAAGTTTCGCTCAATATGTACGTCATGCCATTACACCAAACATGATCAAGTACCAAGAAAGACCGGAGCCCCGTATCAAGAAGGGTAAAAACCCAATAATCAAGAGAACCAAGAATCATATTAAAAGCGGCTTTTTAGTTCGTACTCAAAATGGACAACTTCCATATTTAAGATGAACCAAAAATCTATAATCAAGATGGTGAAGGGTACGAATCAAGATGCACGCCATTAATGATAAAGTCACAGCCACAAGAAAGACAGGGTCCATAAGAATGTCAAGTGATCGAGCAATCTATACAAGTGGACAAGTTAAACAAGTGTCTTACAAGTCTCCAAGATACCAACACGATAATAGAAAGTAACAAGAAACAACCAACACAACAAGATAGGATCCCAAATATATCAGCAGGTAACAAAAGTAAGAGTATAAGTGTAAGACCCCATAAGTCGAAAGGTTGGAACCAAGGAGAAAAATTCTCAAATCTTGAACTGGACCCAAGTTCACGACTGTCTCTATAAGTCGTGGAAGTTTACACGGCCCATAGAAATGAGTCATAAAGGTAGTCGTTATGGTTAGTTGGGCCCAACCTTAAAGGGAGGTCCTATGACTCACTATTACGGTCCATTCTCGAGTAGACGACCCGCAAAAAATTTCTATAGGATGACCTTAGAGGCCTTGTTCAAAGATCCCTTAGGACCAATTCTACGGCTTGTCAGGATGGGTCATAGAAGTTGTTACGGGTCATAAAAATGACTCGTGAAAAACTTTAGAGACCCTCCAATTTGTAGGTTTTTGGGGCTTGCAAGACGATCCCAAAGAATGACTCATTTCCTTTATGATGGGTCGTAAACTAGAGTCGTTCCAAAACTTTAGAGACTCGGTTTTTGGTACTTTGCTCAGACCTGCAGGACGAGTTATTTAGATGACTCGTAATCCCTTCGACAACCCGGAGGAGTTGGTTTGTTTGTCCAAATTTCTAGATTTAATGAGGGGAAATTGTGTCTTTGCCAAAGTTTGGTTCTATGAACCTAGACACTTTTATGGCCAAGTTCAAAGTCTATAAATATTCAATTCTTCAAATTGTCCTCCTATTCAATTCGTCTCTCAAAATTCCTAAGGCAAGAACAAAATCACTCAAGGTTTCTCCTTCAAGCTAAAGCTAGGGTTTCTAGATTACTTCAAGGTTTCTCTTCAATCCTTAGTGGATTCAAGTAAGGTATGTGGGGATTGATTCATTAGCTCTTCTTACCCATGAAGTCCCAAAGATTTTCCAAGTTTTCATTAAATTTACAATTAATTATGAACCCTAGTTTTGATGAATTGCATTGGGATGATTTGATTTCATTTTTAAATATTATCAATGATCTTTTTATGCATGTTTTCATATGAATTGCATGATTTTAAGTTGAATTATAGATTCTCATGATAAAGTTATATTTTCAAGCTATGATTATGAAGTTAAGATGAGTTTATGAGTTGATCACGAGTTATATGATTTTCAATGAAAGTTTTATATGAGTTAAAGTTGAGATTTATGATTTTAAAGTTAAATTTATGATGATAATCATAGTTAAGATCAAAAGATGTTAAGATGGTGATATGGATAATTTTCACCAAAGTTATAGATTCTCATGAATCACTAAATAGTTGAGCTATTCCTAACATGTTTTAAAGATGAATTGATAGGCAGTTATTGTCTTTCCCTACTATGTTATGACTATGTTTTAATGAGGTTTCATTGGGATATTGACTAAGCTTCGAGGGGACTTTTAGGTGAGGTCCGGTCGGATAACGCAGTTGGTTATCCAAGGGAATCCTAGTAGCAACCTAAAGTCCCAAACTATATTTCCCACGTAGGTTGCCTTTATGGCCTAGCTAGTGGATCCATATATAGCACAATTGAGTTACTTTTGGAGTATGTCTTGGCAAGGTAGCCTCCCCTATTTCAATGCAGGAGTCATCAGCCTAATTCTATGCAGGAGTCATCAGATTCCAAGTAATAGCTTGCATGGTATTAGTTATCGGTTAGCGGTCCTATCCCACAGAAGTTCAAGTTAAAGCTATGAGATATCAAGTTATGAGTTGGAAGTTGAAGTTCTTATGCACTGACCATGAGTTCCATATGTTTTAAGTTTCTTTTAATCTATACTCATGTTCATTATGATTGGTCATGCATCCTATGGCATATTGATTACATTCTTTACTTGTTCATGCATACCTCACATGTTCATTATGATTGGTCATGCATCATATGGCATATTGATTACGTTCTTTACTTATTTATTCATACCTCACATGCTTAGTGAATTCAAACGTACTAACGTATATTTTGCCTATATATTCTCATTATGTAGGTACGGACGATAATCATGATCACCCCACTCGTGGCTAGAGAGTTGCTTTAGATTTCAAAGAATTTGGTGAGTCCTTATTTTACCGAGGACAAGACTTTTATTCATGTTACTATTGTTTATACTTTCTTCTATTGTTAGGATGAGCTAGAAGCTTGTTTTGAGCCTCTGTCAAAGTTTACACTAGAAGCCCATTTTGATGATATTGATTGGTGTAGTCCGTATTGGACGCTTATAGAGTTTATTTCCTTTAGTCTCATTCCCCACTTAATACTTTCTTCCACTCATCTTTATGCTGTTCTTTACCTTATGTATGCGATGTATTCTAAGATGACTTATGGTTGGGGTCTATTGCATCCCGATCACCGTGTTATGACTAGACCCTAGGTCGGGTCGTGACAATAATTTTATACACAATCCTCATCCTTTTAGTATACAAACAGTCCAACAGAACCTCATGGGTTCAAATCGCAGACCAAACAATATTTTAAGTTCCTCAACTTGTATACGTGTATAAACCAACTTGAAAATACAATTAAATACCCTCTTTAATTTCTAGCATCTCCATAATATTTTCATAAAATAATATTTATCATCAAAAGTAAGCCTAGAATATGGAAACAGGACTATGCTATCAAAATAGTAAATTTAGCCAACCTATTATCTCATCTCGCAACTAAATTTTAAAAAGGCAAACGACAAAACTGGAATTTATGTCCTGTATGAAAGTTGTATATATATATGTCTTAAGTTTACCAAAAATCAAGAATAACCACAAAAGACATTTTTACAAAAAGATATAACCAAAACACTAACAATTGTACATATGAAAATTTTAAATCAAGAATCTGGACAGAACTTGTCCTATGTTGCGTCCTTTTTTTGACTCAATAACAACCGATTTAAGATCCAACATGAACATAAGAATTGTAGGTATGTGTGTTATCTTTCCAAAATATATTTATTTACCTAAAAATAATCTCTACAAAGTAAGATATGATAAAATTAATAACAGCTACACAGTTTCAAAAATGAATTTTGTTTACTTATCACAGGGGAGAGGTTGCTTTGTGTTCTAACTTAAAGGACAAGCTTCCTTTGTGATTTTTTAGGGAATATGATGGAGAGAGAGTTCAAGGTATTTACTTGTCTTAAAGAAACCAAAATATTGAGAGGAGGTGTAAAAAAGAATTTCCAAAGTGATATTTATCACTTGACACCTCCTACTAAAAAGGTGGCTACCCAAAATGTAAAAGTGGACAAAATCATACATATTTGCATATATATATATATATATATATATATATATATATATATAAACAAGATAATTTTTATTTTAAGGGTAATTCTAATTAGTAGTTTACATAAATACCCCAATACGATTCCCTAAATTTCAATCACAATTTATGGTAAGCAAATTTTAAAATTTCACAAACTTTCAAGTTCCTAAAATGTGAGTAAAACATAATATATTTAATAAGAAGTGTTCATCGAAGTGTGAATACTAAATTAAATAATTAGGGGCATTACAACTCTCTCCCCTTTTAAAAATTTTATCTCAAAATTTTCCTTGTGTTAGTCCCAGAACAAGTATGGATATTGAGTCCTCATGTCTTCTTCTCACTCCTAGGTGGCTGCTTTTCTAGAATGGTTCCTCCAAATTAAATTTATAAGGGGATTTTCTTGTTTCTAAGTTTCTTTATTTCTCGAGATTGAATCAGGATAAGTTCTTCGTTATACGTCAAATCTGAATTAACTTAAATAGATTTAACTGGAAGAACATGATATGGATCAAAATGATATCTTCTAAGCATCGAAACATGAAATACATTGTGGATGTTGTCCAACTCAGGCGACAAGGCTAATTTATATGCAACTGGCCCCACTCTTTCAAGTATCTCATAAGGTCCAATAAATCAAGAACTAAGTTTTCCTTTTTGGCCAAATCTCATATTCTTTTTGCATGGAGACACCTTTAAGAATACTTTATCGCCAACTTGATGCTCAATATCAAGCCTTTTAAGGTTAGCGTATGATTTTTTTCTATCAGAAGCAATCTTTAGTTGATCCCTGATCAATTTTACCTTATCTTCTATTTATTGCACTATTTCAGGACCAATAAATTTTCTTTCACCAACTTCACTCCAAAAAAGAGGGGTTCGACATTTCCTTCCATATAAAGCTTTATAGGGAGGCATCCCAATACTCGCTTGGTAGCTATTATTTTAAGCTAATACTATCAAGGCTAAGTATTTTTCTCAACTACACTCAAACTCAATAATGCAAGCTCGAAGCATATTCTCCAAAAATTATATCACTCTTTCCGACTGTCGATCTGTTTGGGGATGGAACAAAGTGCTAAACTTCAACTTAGTACCCAAGGCTTCCTACAAGCTACCCAAAAATCTAGATGTAAACCTTAGGTATCGATTAGATATATTAGAAACAAGGATCCCATACAATCTTATAATCTCATTAATGTACAATTCTGCTAAACGCTCAAATGGGTAATCTATTTTGACTGCCAAGAAGTGAGCACTCTTTGTTAGTCTATCTACTATCACCCATATTGCATCATGATTTCTTTGAGTGCGAGGAAGTCCAGAAACAAATTTCATAGTTATTCTCTCCCATTTCCATTCTAGTATTGACAAGGGTTGTAGCAAACTAACTGGAACCTGATGTTCTGCCTTTTCTTGTTGGAAAACCAAATATTTTGAAATAAACTCCGCAATATCTTTCTTCATACCATTCCACCAATAGTGTTCTTTGATGGTCTAATATATCTTGGTATTTTTAGAATGCATTGCATATGGTGAAGCATGTGCTTCCCTCAATATTTCTCCCCTCAATTTGTCATTATTAGGAATGTGTAAGACCCTGAAAACTTAGAAAGTTCTAAACCAAGAAGCAAAGGAGAAATTCTCAGAAAGTACAGAAAACTGGCACCAAGAGCTGACTACGGAAGCCATCACGGGCTGTGGTAAGCATTACGGACCATGGTGAGCAGTCATGGTAGAGATTCAGAGACTCAGACTTGTAGGAGACAAACATGATGGAGGACCACGGACCATGGTGAGCACCATGGGTCGTGAATCCCTTCGTGGTGATCCCTCCAGGACCTATAGAAATTTCCCAAGGCTAGATCCAAGGACGACTACCACGGATCGTGGAACTCTTCAGGAACGTAGTGTATCCTCATGGTGGTGTCATGACCCAAGCCTAGGGCCTAGACATGTCATGGCAAATAAGGAACCTGAAAGTATCTCAAGCAAGCCTCTTAGCATTCTTTTAGCCTTTCATAGGTAATGACAATAAATAAACAAGCGGAAAACATAATAATAAATCTTCAATTTACATATGTCCAATAATACCTCTAACTTTTAGATTTAACGGAGCTTTGACAAGTCCCAAGCTCACCCTCAATCATAATAGAAAGAAATTCCATAGTAAGTGTTTAAAGATCTCAACATATAATAAGCTAGAAAGATAAAGGAGTATTGTTCTCGGAACATGGGAACTCACCAAAAGTAGTCTTCAAATGAAATTTCAACTAGCCACATGGAGGATAACGAGGAGGAGCACCGCTCCCTACATGGTGATATCGTGTAGGCAAAAAAGTATGTGTTAGTACTTTGAATGTACTAAGTATGTTAGCATGCATGAACATTGAGGAAACATTAAAACATTTATGTAATATGAAACATAATGCAATGCAAGCATAATCAAACATATAGATATCCTTTAAAACATTCATTTTATGGGAAAATGACCATAACCGATATTTAAGATCATGCGAGCTATTACATGAAATCCAACATAACCCCCTACGTTGGCCGGAGAGACTACTTGCTGGGTAGAACTCCGTCAACTTCATTCATTTCTTTAACTTTAACTTTAAGGGCTTTCATGGATCCATTAGCCTAAGCCTACAAGGGCTCCTATGTTGACACATAGTTAATGAGACAAGGAGTTGCTACTAGGATTCGCTTACCGAATCCCACCTTAATGCCCCATTTAGTGCTAAGTCAATCCCATGAAATAGTTTAATACTTCAAAATATTCATAACTTATAGCTTGAGAATTCAAACTTCATATTCGATGGAATATCTCATTAAAATATTTGGTTATTCAAATATGCAAGAATTGTCCTTATTGCATAAAGAATCCATCATTCATAATATTTC
This sequence comes from Solanum dulcamara, assembly GCF_947179165.1. NCBI lineage: Eukaryota > Viridiplantae > Streptophyta > Magnoliopsida > Solanales > Solanaceae > Solanum > Solanum dulcamara. The sequence continues at coordinate 8,787,434 of NC_077247.1, read as the reverse complement.
GTCATTCTTTTATTTCATAAGACTCCCTTTTGATCATAGATATTGCTTTTATAAATATTTATTTGGAGTCAAAACTTTCAATTCAAACTTCATTGAAAATATAGTAAAACTAGGTGGGTTTAAATCTCTTCAACTTTCAAACATGTATGTAAATGAAATTATGCATTAATAATTTGAAATTCATTAATTAAAAATCATGCTTTAAACAACCACCATGAATTTCAAGAACCTTTAAAGAGATAAATAGGGAAAAATACTTGAAACCCATCAATTCATACATATGAAATCATTTTGCATCAAAATAGACCAATAATTATTAGTTTAATCATGATACATGCTATTAAGTAAAAATAAGAATTATCCATAAGAAAATCTTTTTTGAAAGCAAGAGATTTAGTTGAATAATTTTTAGACTACATGGGTGGAAGAACCCATGGACAAACACCCACATAACTTAGAGTAAAGCTTAAAGAAAATAAACATAATTTATTGTATAATAAAAACACTTTAGCCTTGAGAGTAGAAGGAATACTATCATTGAAGCCTTATATACCTGGAATTCGAAGCGTTACTCAGAATCGAAGGACTTAATAAACACTCTTGAATTCAAGCATTTTCTCTTCGCCGGACTATTTTGTGTACTACCCAGAGTATATGAATCACCGAAATAGTATTTCTACACTACTAAGAACTAAAAATATATTTTGAGAATGAGTAAAAGAGTGTATAGAGAGAAGAGTTGCTTGAGAAAGTTTGATGAATAAAATGATGAAATAAGGTGGCTATTTATAGGTATGAAAGAGGGACCTAACAATAATTAAAATAATTATAAAAAAAAATCTGAAAATTTAATAGAAGATTGTGATATCATGGGTGATGTCAAATGGAGGACTATTGATGTCATGGGTAATGTCAAATTGATCTAGATCTTTCTATGGTTGGTGAGATGAACCTTCTTTTAACGGAATACCCTTTTTCGGAGCTATGTTTGAAAAAGATAACTTCCTCATTAGGATTTGGTGTCTTAATATGAATTATTTCCCTAGAAGATACTTTCATGTTGTTCAAGAATCAACTGATTTGGACCATCGTATAGTGAGATATGATTTTTCTTCTACAAATACTCCATTTTATCACAACACCATGTCTTGCAAAAATTAATTTATTTGACCTACTTAACCTCTAAAACTTAAAATATAGTCTTCATAAAAGTTGTAGGTAATGATGTTTGAGTTATTTAGAAATTTGAATCACCTAATTTGGATAAACCTATTAAAAGTTATATCCAAAATAAATAAGATATATCATTTTAATAGAGAATTGGAACATCATATACAACGTTTTTAAGGGGTGTTACAAGTGGGCACTCTTCAAGTCCACTTGCAGAACCTGCAGCACGACAATGTTCCACGGACTGTAAAAATAGACTAAGAGTACACATTGTATGATTGAAAACTACCGCTGCATACTACTCGATGCTTGCAGGTCTGACTGGTGCTTTCACGGACCGTGAAGGTGTTCCATGGTGAAACTTTAGAGACTACCCTGCAGGCTTTTCCAAAATGTTTTCCATGTCCCTTACCACGGGACCCCACCACGGTCCGTGGTGAGCACCACAGACCATGAAGGTCCCCATAAAGCCAGTCTTGGTCAAATTTTAAAAGGGATAGTTTGGTCCTTTTTCTATATTTTAATTCAAAGTGGTGTCATTTTGAGGATAAAAAACACCCATCTAAAGCCCCTAAACCCTTCCAAGACCTCATTCTACACACTTAGGCTCAAGACTTACAAATCCTCTTTTCTTAAGCACTCCCAAGAATTCCAAGGCAAGAGTAGGGTTTCATCTCAGGGACTCTCCAAGTCTCCATTCCTTCTCAAGTCTTCATAGGGAATTTGTTCCCCAAGATATGTGGGTTTTCATCCATGGGTTCTTCCACTCATGGAGCCTAAATATTTTCCAACTTGATATTTCAAAATCTAAGTGATGAATTCTCATGGGCTTTTATATGATGACTTTAAATGCATAGATTATGATATATTTGAAGTTTATTTACTTATATTGATATTTATTGACTCTCAATTTCATGAAATGAATGATTTGCTAAGGTGCCTATATGAAGGCTTGAAGGTGGCTTTAAAGTGTATATGGTGGGTTGTTTTAAGATGTGTAATTTGATGCATTTTCCATCACTCTCATGCATGCAAGAATTCTTTAAATGCATTTGAAGGTTTTATGAAATGAACCCACCTAGTTTTCTATTATTGAAGTAATGTTGAAATGAAAGCTTGACTCAAAATGAAAGATATGAAGCAAATGTTTTATGATAAGAGAGTATCATGATTAAAGGATTGAACAATGAAAGTGATTCTTAGCCAAATTAAGGTTTTAATGTAAGAGGACAATTCTCACATTGAGTCAAATAAAATGTTTTAATGAGTTATTTTACCGAATGATGATTTGTTGTTTAAAGTTTTATAAATGCTTATGTTATTATGATATTTAAATATTATTTCATGGGATTGACCTAGAACCAAATGTAGCATGTAAATGAGGACTCGACCTATGAGGTCCTTAAGTAAAGTCTCATATTGCATTAATTATTCGCCAACATAGGAGCTTTTGCAGGCTATTTAGGCTAGTGGATCTACGATTAGCCATTAAAGTTAAAGTTAAGGAAGTGATTAAAGTTGATGGAGTTCTACCCGACACGTAGTCTCCTCGTGCCAACGTAGGGGGTTATTTAGATTTCATGTAATAGCTTGCATAGTCTTAAATGTCAGTTACAGTCACTTTTTCACAAAATGAATGTTTTATGGTTTCATATAATTCTTTCTCATGCATTCATTCACTTATGCATATTGCTTATATATGTCTTGGTGTTCTTAATTATATAGCATGCTTACATACTTAGTATATTCAAAGTTGTAACACATACTTTTGCCTACATGATATCGCCATATAGTGACCGTCGTCGCTTCAAACTCTCTTTTTTATGGTTAAGTTTGATTATTGAAGTCTACCCCTATTGGTGCGTTCCCATGTTGGGGGAACAACATTCCTATCTTTCTAGCTTATGTTTTGCATAGATTATTGGGTTATTTTTTAGTACTTTGACTTTTATCTTGAGGGTGAGCTAGGGGCATGTCGTAGCCCCCACTATTCTTAATGTAGAAGGTATTATTGGACATAGTAAGTAACATTATATTGACTTTGAGTCTTACTGAATGTCAATTCCTATAGTCCAAATATCTCTTTATGTTTCTTCTTAATTTATTTATCATTACTGATGAAATGCTCAATAAATGCTAAGAGGCTTGGGTGAGGTACCTCTGGGTGGTTTATTCGCTATGTCACATCTAGGATTTAGGCTTGAGTTATGACAAAATTGGTATCAGAGCTCCAGGTTTTAAAATGGTCCTTGGATTCCAACATACCATGTCAAATAGGGTCTTGTTCATGGTTGTGAAGTGCGCCACAACTATAAATAGAAGACTATGGGTCTTTTAGGAAAGTTTTCACTTCTTTCGAATTTATGTCATGCCCTAGAGTATCCTAAGCTTTCCTCTAACTAATGACCTATTTTGTGTCCTCTAGATAATGCCTCGCGGAAGAGAACCTCTAAGAGCAAGGGTTGACGATGAGGACCAAGCTCCTCTGATTCCTAATGCCCCACATCATGAGGAAGGGGTAACCCATGTCGAGTTTCATAATATCATCACATTGTTGGCTCAAGACATAAAAAACCAAGGGAATCAAGGTCTTCCTCCTCCTCAGTGCAAAATATGGCTTCTAGGATTTGAGATTTCCAAAAGATAAATCCTTCCGAGTTAAATGGTTTTAAAATAGATCAAGACCCTATGGAGTTCATTGATGAGGTATATTGGATTGTGGCTATCATGGGAGTACCACCAAATAAGAAGGCCGAGCTAGTGACCTACCAACTCAAAGGTGTGGCATGAATTTGGTACGAATAATGGGTTGTTGAGAGGCTGAAGAAATGGGGCCGATAAGATAGAAAGAGTTCAAGGGTGCCTTCCTAGATAGCTTCTTTCCATTGGAAATCAAGGAGGCCAAGATCTAAGAGTTCATCATTATCCATTAGGGGAGTATGAGTATGAGGGAGTATGATCTCAAATTTACTAAGTTGTCTAAGTATGCTCCCTTCATGGTCTCCGACCACCGAGCAAGGATGATTAAGTTCATTTTTGGTGTCTCAAGCTTGGTGTCCAAGGAGTGCAATATGGCCATATTGGTCAAGGTGATAGACATCTCCCGATTAATGACATATGCCAAACAAATCAAAACAGAGAAATTGAGGGAGATATCTAGAGGGTTTAAGAAGGCTAGAGTGGATAATGGAGGGTTCAATCCTCAAAGATTCGGTTATGGTAACAATGGCAAGGTCTAAGGTAGGAAATGATTTGTGGGACAAGGTTCCACCAATACTCCTCCCAAGTTCAACAAGGATAAGGGTACTAATCCAATGGTCCCAAGAGAAAGTGGTGGTTCCTAATATTTTCCCCTATGTAAGAAATATAAGAGAACCCACAAAGGGGAGTGCTCTAATGTGTGCTTTAAATACGGCAATCTGGGTTATCATGCGCGAGATTGTAGAGGTGGTGGTAGCGGTAGGCCTCAAGGCCAAGTTGCTCATGGACAACAAGCTCAAGGAGGGGGTCAACGCACCAACTGCTTCTATACCTTACAAATGAGGCAGGAGGTTGAGGAAGCACCAAATATTATTACCAGTATGTTAAAGGTCTTTACTTTTGATATGTATGCATTGTTAGATATGAGTTCAAACTTGTCATTTGTTACTCCATTCTTAGCTAATAGGTTTGATATATTGCCCGAAATGTTAGTAGAGCCTTATTTACTGTACCCCCGTTGGTGAGTCGGTTGTGGCTAAAAGGGTTTATAAGAGTTGTCTCATATCCATCTTGTATAAAGTCGTTCCTTGTGATCTCATAGAGATTTACATGGAAGATTTCGATGTTATACTTAGGATGGATTGGTTACATGCATCTTATGCGTCCATAGATTATAGGACTCGTCGAGTTAAGTTCCAATTCCATAATGAGTCCATTTTTGAAGGTGAGGATCGTGATTTGGTAGTGAGGGTAAGTTCATCTCTTGTCTTAAGGCCCAAAATATAATTTCTAAGGTTTGCATTTACCATATTATGAGGGTTAGGGATATCGACTCTAAAAGTCCTCCTCTTGATTCAGTCCCCGTAATCAATGAGTTTCTCGATGTCTTTCCGAATAACCTTCCTGATAACCCTTCCGAAAGGGAAGTTAATTTTGATATCGATCTCCTTCCCGATATCCAATCTATCTCTATTTCTTCTTATCGAATAACCTCGGTAGAATTGAAAGATTTAAAGGAACAACTAAAGGACTTGTTAGAAAAAGGGTTCATAAAGCCAAGTATTTCACCATGGGGTGCTTCCATACTATTTGTAAGGAAGAAGGATGGGTTACTTCGAATATGCATAGACTACCATTAATTGAATATGGTGACCATTAAGAACAAGTACCCGATCCATAGGATAGATGACATCTTTGATCAATTGCAAGAGGCAAGTCACTTCTCCAAGAACGACTTTTGGTCCAGCTATCACCAACTAAGGGTGAGGGAGTGTGACATTCCCAAAATGGATTTTCGAAAAAGGTATGGTAACTTTAAGTTTGTGGTGATGAGTTTTGGTTTGACGCATGTGCTAGCAGTGTTCATGGACCTAATGAATAGGGTATTCAAACCCTACCTTGATGCTTTGGTTGTGGTTTTCATTGATGACATATTGATCTACTCTCGAGGTGACGAAGAACATAAGAATCACTTGAGGGTTTTGTTTCAAATATTGAGGGATAGGCAATTGGTTGCAAAATTTATGAAGTGCAAGTTTTTGTTGAAGGAGGTGGATGGGATCAAGGTTGATCCTAAGAAAATAGAGGCAGTCAAGAATTGGTCTAGACCATTGTCTTCTTTGGACATTAGGAGCTTCTTGGGTCTAACCGAGTACTATAGAAGGTTCGTCGAAGTGTTTTCTTCCATCTTATCTCCTATGAAGAAATTGACCCAAAATAAAGCAAAATTCATATGGATGGATGAGTGTGAAAAGAGTTTCCAAAGTTTGAAGGATCGACTTACCTCCGCCCCTATTCTGACTCTACCGGAAGGATTAGAAGGGTTTATCGTTTATTGTGATGCTTCAAAGATTTTTTTGGGTTGTGTTTTGATGCAAAAAGTAAGATCATAGCCTATGCTTCTAGACAATTAAAAGTGCATGAACATAACTACCCTACCCATGATCTTGAGTTGGCAGCTATTGTTTTTTCTTTAAAGATTTTGTGGCATTACCTTTATGGGGTGCATGTGGATGTATACCAATCATAAAAGTCTCCAATATGTGTTCATCAAAAGGATCTCAATCTAAGGCAAAAGAGGTGACTAGAGCTTCTCAAGGACTATGACATGAGTATGCATTATCATTCGGGTAAAGTCAAAGTGGTTGTCGATGCACTTAGTGAAGTGTCTATGGGGAGTGTGGCCCATGTTGATGAATGGAAGAGAGAGTTAGTAAAGATGTTCACCGGTTGGCTAGATTAGGGGTAAAGTTGTGTGGTACTGCTGATGATAGTGTGGTTGTTCAAAATGGGTCAGAATCCTCCTTGGTGGTGGATGTCAAGTCAAAACAAGACCTTGACCCGACGTTTGTTGAGTTAAAGAAGTTAGTGAAGGAAAAGTAGGTAGAGATCTTTTCACAATATGGAGATGGGGTGTTACACTACCAAGGTCGGTTATGTATTCCAGATGTGGATGACTTAAGAAGTTTGATCTTGATAGAGGCTCATAATTCTTCATACTCTATTCATCCCGGTTCGACAAAAATGTAGCGAGACTTAAGAAAGTTCTATTGGTGGGGTGGTATGAAAAAGGACATAACAAGGTTCGTGTCCGAATGTTCGTTTTGCCAACAAGTGAAGGCCGAACATCAAAGGCCGGGTGGCCTTACCCAAGACATTGAAATCCCTACTTGGAAGTGGGAAGATGTGAATATGGATTTTGTAGTGGGTTTACCTCACACTCAAATATGTCATGATTCGATATAGGTAATTGTTGATAGAATGACTAAGTTGGCTCACTTTCTACAAGTCAAGACCTCTTATAGTGCCGAAGACTATGCCAAGTTATATACTCGGGAGTTGGTAAGGTTGCATGGTGTTCCATTGTCCATATTTCAGATCATGGTACCCAATTCACTGCTCACTTGTGGAGGACATTTCAAAGGAGCCTCGGTACTAAGGTAAAGTTAAGCACCGCATTCCATTGTCAATCCGATGGGCAAGCCAAAAGATCAATTCAGACACTAGAGGATATGTTAAAGGCTTGTGTGTTGGAATTCAAAGAGAGTTGGGATGATCACCTACCGCTCATCGAGTTTTCCAATAATAATTGTTACCACTCGAGTATTGGGATGACTCTGTTTGAGGCTTTGTATGGGAAACTGTGTAGAACTCCGGTTGATTGGTTTGAAGTAGGCGAGATGACCTTTTTGGGCCTTGATTTGGTACTTGATGCTTTAGAGAATTTGAAAGTCATTAGATAAAAGTTGAAGATGGCTCAAAATCATCAAAAGTCCTATTCCGATAATCTAGGAGAAGGTAATTTGAGTTTGATGTCAATTCCCTTAGTCCTGATATCCGTTTATGTTTTCGCTTGATTTATTTATTATTACTAATGAAATGCTCAATAAATTCTAAGAGGCTTGGGTGAGGTACCTCCGGGTGCTTCATTCGCCGTATCATGACTAGGCCTTAGGCTTGGGTCATGACAAAATGCATAACCTATTTTGGTAAAACAAGACACTATCCTCTTTTAATGTATAATCAAGCTTTTCCCCATTTTGAACTTCTTCGGTCAATTTTATGAGTTTCTTATCTAACTTTTGTGCTTCTTTTGCATGTTCAAGTAATATTGGCTTGACTTGCAAATTAGCAACAACCGTACCATACAAATTAAGTGTAAAATGGACATTCACGACTCTTAACTCTAGACAAGGGTAAAGGATTTAGAGATAAGCTTTTGAAGTATTTATGACTTAAGGCTTCTGCAATTTATGACTTAAGGCTTTACCTAGATGATAGTCAATCGTGCAATCATAATCTTTGATTAGTTCAAGCTATCTGAGTTATCTTAAGTTCATCTCTTTCTACGTATCCAAATATTTTAAGCTCTTGTGATAAGTGAATATATGACATTTTTCTTCATACAAATAGTGCCTCCATATCTTTAAGGCAAACACTATAGTAACAAGTTCTAGATCATGAGTAGAATAATTCAGTTCATGTGATTTTAATTTCCGAGAGGCATAAGAAATAACTTTCCCTTCTTGCATAAAAATACGTCCCAAACCATGATAAGAAGCATCACTATATATCACGTACTCCTTCCCCTCCATTGGTAGAGTAAGTATAGGAGCTTGTGTCAACAAGGATTTGAGCGTTTCAAAGCTCTCTTGGCATTTTTCATCCCAAGTAAACTTTACTTCCTTCTTTAAGAGTTTAGTCAAAGGAGAGGCTATAATAGAGAAGCCTTTCACAAACCTTCTATAGTAACCTGCTAAGCCTAAGAAATTTTTTATTTCAGTTGGACTTTTGGGAGGTTTTGATTCAAAAATTGCTTCAATTTTACTAGGATCCACCTTCACACCTTCGATTGACACAACATATCCCAGAAAAGCCACTTCATTTAGCCAAAATTCACACTTTGGAAAGTTTAGCATAAAGTTCTTTCTCCTTCAAAATTTGCAAAACAATCCGAAGATATTTATCATAATCTTCACTACTCTTGGAATATACTAATATATCATCTATAAATACCACCACAAATTGATCAAGATAAGGCTTAAATACTCAATTTATTATATCCATGAATATTGCAGGAACATTAGTCAATCCGAATGGCATCACCAAGAATTCATAATGACCGTACCGAGTTCTAAAAGCAGTTTTAGGAATATCTTTCTTCTCTAAAACACAGTTGGTCACATCCATACCTTAAATCAATCTTTAATAATAAATTAGCACCCTTCAGTTGGTCAAACAAATCATCGATCTTTGGTAATGGATATCTATTCTTGACTGTTATTTTGTTCAATTGTCTATAGTCAATACAAATTCTAAGAGTGTCATCTTTCTTCTTTACAAATAGCACAAGGGCTCTCTAAGGAGAAACACTTGGATGAATAAAACCTTTTTCAAGAAGTTCTTACAATTAAGTTTTCAATTCCCTTAATTTTGCTGGAGCTAGTCCATAAGGAGTGGTAGAAATAGGGGAAGATCCAGGAATAAGCTCGATCAAAAATTCAACTTCTATTTTTGGTGGCAATCCAGGAAGATTTTCTGGGAACACTTTAGGAAAGCCACACACAGTAGGTATGTCTTTAAGACTAGGAATCTCCACACGTGTATCAATTATATGAGCAAGATATGCACTACAACCTTGACGAATCATCTTTTTTGCCAAGGCAGCAGAAATTATATTAGATGTCAATGATCTTTTACCTTGTACAATAATGTGTGAAAATACAAGATCCTTAAAAGTCACATCCTTGGACCTACAATCCATAACTTCATGATATTTATAAAGAGAATCCATCCCGATAATAATATCAAAGTCGTGGAAAGGCATTTCAATCAAATCAGCAAGGAAGACTAGGTTTTAAATCACGAAGGGACAAGCTTGGTAAATTCGATTACAAACAACTTGGTGACCCAAAGGACCTTCAACCAGTACATCATAGTTACATCTCATAGATTTCACATTTTCAGGAAGAACAAGTGCTGAACAAATATTGGAATGTGTAGAATCAAGATAAAATAGTGTAAACACAGATAAGCTAAATAAGTAAAATTTACCAACAACCACGTCCTGTCCCTCTTGATCATATCTCTGCCTCATAGCATAAGCTCGTGCAGTAGCTCTTGACCCGCTAGCTTAATTTGATCCACTCACCCCCGCTGCTTGGTTGTTTTTAGGCTTTGAACCTCTATTAGTTTGAGGAGAATTATTAGAAGGCTTCTGAACTGAGCCTTCAGTGCACAATAGAGGAACATTATTAGGATTAGGATAATCCTTCACTTTATGATCATATCTCCCACAATTAAAATATGCACCAGAAGCTCTTATGCAAGCACCATAATGATTCTTTCCACATTGTGAACAAATGGGAACACAAGTCTTTCCTTGTCTATAGTTCAGAGTGCTAGCTGTAGAAAAAATCTAATTTGTTTTGCTTCTGTTGAGATGACTTATGGACACTACTAGCCTTAGAATCATAAAATCTTCCCTTTTTAGATGGACCTTCAAGATCTGATCTAGGCTATCAGAATCTGTTCTCATGTCTACTATGTTTTTCCTTATCAAGTCTTTCCTAAGTAAAAACAAAAAAAATTAATTTACAAAAGTTCTCATGTTGCAGGATTGCCACATTCTTTCTGATGGAATCATTAAGACTATCATCAAACCTCATGAACTTATCTTTTTCCTCATTAATAATACCTCCAGCATAACGAAAAAGTCTAAGAAACTTTTGTTGATACTCAGCAATAGACATGCCTCATTGCCTTAGATTCAAAAACTCTTTTTTCTTAGCATCACTAAAAGTAGGCTGGACATTACTTCATATGAAATCCTTTAACAAAATCATCCCAAGTAAGAATTGGAGGTTTTGGTTTTGCATTTGGTACACTTACCCACCAATCATAAGCATCCTTCTGTAATAGTGAGATGACATACTTGAATTTGGCAACATCTAAACACTCCAACTGCTCAAACACCGTCTCCATGCACTAAAGCCATTATTCAGCATCAGTGGGATCAACAGTGCCTTCAAATTCAACTCCACCCATTTCCTCATCTTTTTAATATTTATCCCATTGGGATCATGCATCATTTCAGCCATGCGATGGAAGAATTCAGCTATCTATTGGAAATGAGGATTCATAACTTGAGTACTATGGCTCATGTGAGGATGTGGACCAACTCTTACTCCTTGTTGGTTTCCTATTTCAGACTCATTAGTATAGGGAACATATTGATCCAAGAAATGTTCACCAATCCATTCTAGTGAATGAGGTTGGGAATAAAAGTCACCTGTACCTTCATGAGCAGCTTCCATAAGTCTATTAGAAGAAGAGGCCATTGTCACAGCCCAACTTCGTAGTCCGTAACTAAGGTCCGACCTGGACCCCCGTATACATAAATCTCAACTATAAGAACTATACACGAGAATCTAGTGGGTGATAGCAAATTCATTTGCATATAGCCTCTTTCATTTGCACCATGTCATGCAAGGGCCGACAAGGATGACTTAACATAATAACATTTATAATATGCCATATAGGCATAACTGAATCAAACTCGTAAACAACTCACCTACATATGTCTACAGACCTCTAAGAATATTAATAGTGACATATGGGGGGACAAGGCCCCCGCTGTACCCTGAATAAACAACTATATACATTATATGATTAGCACCAAAAGCAAGGCTTTGGAATAGTGGAGCACTTCCGACATAGCTGAGTGGGAGTCCTAAGCTAGCAGATCTCCAAAGTAAGTACCTGTACCTGCGGGCATGAAATGCAGCCTCCCTCCCCCGAAAGAAAGAGAGGTTAGTATGATATATGTACAGAGTATATAAATAATAATACATCATAGCTGAGACCATAACTGAAACAAGGATGTAGAGGAGAAGTGTAACAATTAAGAAATTAATGTACCTGCACCTTAGGACACGTAGTCATATACATCATCATACCCTGTGCTCGGCTCACTAAGGGACCCAATATCATAACTATTTCATCATATTACCATATCACCATATCATCATCCCCTCTTATCATGTATATTATTTCATCAGGTCATCGTATACGACATCATATCATCATATACGGGATAATCATATCGTATATGTCATCATAGTACATCCGGTCCACTATGGGGCTCGGGGTCACAAGTGTATCCCTATATTTTTATATGCATGCCTATGTAAGTATCTGACCCTGTAGTGAGGGACTCAGTGAAAGAGTAGTGTACATGATGTACCGCACCCGACCCCTTTATGGGACTTGGTGCCATTATCACATAATAAAATATAACAAGGAACGTTCGTCCTGATCCATAATTTAAAACAATGCTAAGGAACGTATGGCTCGATCCACATTTTTATCATATCATCATATATATATATATCTATCCCGAGACTCGGTGAATAACTTTATCACATATGGCATCATCGTATTCTTCAACTTTATCATATATAACATTTGATCATCATATACTTCATATATACATATACATAGCTGGCCCGGGACTTAGTGAAGGAGTAATAAAGCTATGCACAATAATGTTCCCGGCCCATCATGGGACTCGATGAAAGAAGGGTTACCATATGCACGAGTAGAGTAGTGAGAAACCATATGCAACTACGTCATCTCCTGAGACTCAATGAAACAGTCAAGTGAACCGTCACTTGAAGACCAGGAAAGTAATTCTCCGAGATACCCTTTAGATGTTATTAGGGATTTCATCAATTAGGGCCTCAGGAACCACAGGCGTGTACCAAGATAATGCCACAAAGTTTATGCAATCAAAGACATAATTTATGCAATCAGACACATAGCTTATGCAATTAGAGATACAGCTTATGCAATCAGAGACATTTATCCTCTCATAGCCTTTTAGAATAGGAGCTTATATTTCCACTTACTATTCAACATATAGGTTGCTCAGGAGTAGTAGTCTAACTACTTTAGGACCCTTAGTATTCAGAAGTGACTATGAGTCATGAATTATATCCGGAACCAATAAATGGAATTACCTCTAAACTTATATCAGACATCATTTCACTTACCTTAAGCGATTTCATCGAAAGAAGGAGATCGGCCTTATATGTAGTACTTTTCATCCTACAGAAGACTTGAAAGGTGATGAGTCCACTTAGTGCAGGAGTTCTAACATCCAGAAGTGAACAAGGGTCTTGACTCATACTTAGAGCTTTATGAATGGAATGACTCCCAAGTTTCGAATATATATAACTTAAGGTTAAGACATGCCAAAAGAAAGAAAGGGTAAGCTTCACATACCTTTTGTGGATTAACTGTAATCCAGCTCGCCTCGTTACCTCCTTGAACTAATAACATGAGAGTAATACTAAGGTTAATGACCTTTCTCTTTCCTATTTCCAACTCTACAACCATGTACCCATAGTAATCATTTCCTTATCCAATACCCTCGACTAGTTTGTTACTAGTTCCAAAGTTACCGAAAATCGGGCAACATCTCCCCTATAATATCAATATCCCTGAGATTTCACTCAGCAAAAATATCAACAACCATACCAACAATAACAAAAAGAATCATATATATAAATAAATAACTTCAACATTACCTAATACAACTCCAAACAACTAGCTCAAAACTACGATACCAAAATAGAGTTTTTAACTTTTATTTCATAAAACCTTTAACCATACTAAACGGGGGGCCGTGTGGATGAAACCAGAAGAACCCACACCCTTTTTAGAACCATTTACATCCCTGTAACACACAACCACACCATCTACAACCATGGCCCACAATCACAACACCCTACGCGACTTCGATTTAGCTATGGCGACTTCAATTTAGTTTGTTTCTAACGTCAAGCATCATTATGAAATTTTTACACTTAAAACCTTATTTAAGACATTTAATATACCTTATAACATCATCATAAACTACAATTTGAAAGGGAAAACCTTACCTTGCCCGAAACTCACCAAATTCGCCAAAACTTGCCTCGGACGTTCCTTTTGCGCGACTAAAACTTTGTGGATGCTTGCTAATATTTTGGTGCTGCTACAAATCATAAATTTACATTACTAACATCTTCATAACATAGTGTTACACCCTATATAATTAATTCACAGAACGAAATCGGAGGCTTATCTTTCTTTCTCCTTAGCCGAACCTGCTCTCTCTCTAGTTCTAGATTTTTCTTCTCTTCTTTCTTTCTCTAGAAGTCTCTTGAAATAGGAAGATAAATTAATTTTTTGTATATAAGAATGAGTCATAACATATATATATATATATAGATGCTACTTTATGTCACGACCCAAGCCTAGGGCCTAGACGTGACATGGCGAATGAGGAACCCGAAAGTACCTCAAACAAGCCTCTTAGCATTCTTTTAACCTTTCATAGGTAAGAATGATAAATAAAAAAGTGGAAATCATAGTAATAAATATTCAACTTACATATGTCCAACAATACATCTAACTATTAGATTTAACGGGGCTAAGACAAGTCTCTAGCTCACCCTCAATCATAATAGAAGAAATACCATAGTAAAATATCTCAACATATCATAAGCTAGAAAGATAAAGGAGTATTATTCTCGGAACATGGGAACTCACCAAAAGTAGTCTTCAACGAAATCTCAACTAGCCATGTGGAGGAGAATGAGGAGGAGAACTGGTCCCTACATGGTGATATCATGTAGGCAAAAGAGTATGCGTTAGTACTTTGAATTATGTAATATGGAATATAATGTAATACATGCATAATAAATCATATAGATATCCTTTAAAATATTTATTTTGTGGGAAAATAACCATAACCGACATTTAAGACCATGCGAGCTATTACATGGAATCCAACTAATCCCCTACATTGGCCGGGGAGACTACTTGCTAGGTAGAACTCCGTCAACTTCATTCATTTCTTTAACTTTAACTTTAAGGGCTTTCATGGATCCATTAGCCTAAGCCTACAAGGGCTCCTATGTTGGCACATAGTTAATGAGACAAGGAGTTGCTATTAGGATTCCCTTACCGAATCCTACCTCAATGCCTCATTCGGTGCTAAGTCAATTCCACGGAATAGTTTAATACTTCAAAATATTCATAGCATATAACTTGAGAATTCAAACATCATATTCGGTAGAATAGCTAATTAAAACATTTGATAATTCAAATATGCAAGAATTGTCCTTATTGCATAAAGAATCCATCATTCATATCATTTCATCATTCTTTCATTTCATCATTCTTTCATTTCATAAGACTCCCTTTTGATCATAGATATTGCTTTCATAAACATTTATTTGGAGTCAAAGCTTTTAAGTCAAACTTTATTAAAAATATAGTAAGACTAGGTGGGTTCAAATTACTTCAACTTGCAAATATGTATGTAAATAAATATACATAAATGCTTTGAAATCCAAAATTAAAAATCATGCTTTAAACAACCTAGCATGAATTTCAAGAACCTTTAAATAGATAAATAGAGGAATTACTTGCAAACCATCAATTCATACATATAAAATTATGTTGCATCAAAATAGATCAATAATCATTAATTTAACCACGATTCATACTATTAAGTAAAAATAAGAATTACCATAAGAAAATATTACTTGAAATCAAGAGACTTAATTAAAAGAGTTTTTGGACTACATGGGTGGAAGAACCCATGGATAAACACCCACAAAACTTAGAGTAAAGCTTAAAGAAAATAAACACAATTTATCATATAATTATAATAATTTAGGCATGAGAGTATAAGGAATACTCTCATTGAAGCCTTAATACCTAGAATTCGAAGCTTTAGCCGGAATCGAAGGACTTAATGAACACTCTTGAGTCCTAGCTTTTCTCCTCGCCGGAATATTTTGTATACTACCCTCAGTAAATGGATTACCAGAATAGTATTTTTTCACTATTAAGAACTAAAACTACATTTGAGAATGTGTAAAGAAGTGTATAGAGAGAAGAGTTTCTTGAGAAAGCTTAATGAATAAAATGAGGAAATAAGGTAGGTATTTATAGGTGTGGAGGAGGGACCTAACAATAAATAAAATAATTATAAATTAAAAAACTGAAAATTTAATGAAAAATTGTGATGTCATGGGTGATGTTAAATGGAGGACAATTGATGTCATGAGTGATGTCAAATGTATCTAGATCTTTCCATGGTAGGTGAGATGAAGTTTTTTTAACAGAATACTCTTTTTTGGAACTGCGTTTGAATAAGATAAATTCCTTATTAGGATTTGGTGTCTTCATAAGAATTGTAGATATGGAAGTCTAGTTTCATATCATTTAAGAATCAACCAATTTGGATAATCCCACATTGAGATATGATCTTTCTTCTATAAATACTCCATTCCATCACATCATTCTGTCTTACAACAATTAATTTATTTGACCTACTTAATCTCCGAAACTTAAAATATGGTCTTGATAAAAGTTTTAGGTAATAATGTTGTGGTTACTTAGAAATTTTAATCATACAATTTGGATAAGCTTATGAAAAGTTATGCCTAAAATACAGAGACTATATTATTTTTAGGCGATAATTGAAACATCGTATACACCGTTTTTAGGGGATGTTACATTATCTCCCCCTTGGGAACATTCGTCCTCGAATGAGGAAAGACTTAGCTTGAGTAGAGTAGAGTGTAAACCAATAACCCATCATTAATGCAATAGTGTAATTTAAAACATCGTTTAAAATATATTTTATAATTTTTCAAGCATATGACAAGAAAAGTTGAGATGCAAAGATTTCAAGTAATTGGGCAAGGAAAACTTAATACCTTAGGTTTGGGTAGAGGGGAAAAGATGAGGGTATCTCTTAATCATATCCGCTTCCTCTTCCCATGTTGCACTTTGTATTTGTTGATTCCTTCAAAGGACTTTAACAGATGCAACTTCTTTGTTCCTCAATTTCTTAACTTGTCAGTCCAAAATTTCCAGAGGAACTTCTTCATAAGTCAAGTTTTCTTCATTATTCACTACTCCCATAGGTACAATAGAACTAGGATCACCCACACTTTTTTTCAACATAGACATGTGAAACACCGGATGAAACATGGCCATTTCCAATGGTAATTCCAACTCATATACAACCTTACCAACACATCCCACGATTCTATAAGGCCCTACATACCTAGGGCTCAATTTCTCTTTCTTACCAAATTGAACCACACCTTTCATGGGTGAAACCTTCAGATACACCCAATCCTCCACATTAAGCTCAAGATCCCTTCTTATAGTATCAGAATAGGACTTTTGAGCCGTCTTCAACCTTTCTCTAATGATCTTCACTTTCTCTAAAGCATCAAGTATCAAAATTGGGGCCCAACAAGGTCATCTCGCCTACTTCGAACCAACCAACCGATGATCTACATCATATCCCATACAAAGCCTTAAATGGCGCCATCTCAATACTTGAGTGATAACTATTATTATAGGAAAACTCGATGAGCGATAGATGGTCATCCTAATTTCTTTTAAACTCCAATACACAAGCCCTTAACATATCCTCTAGTGTTTGAATCGTCCTTTCGGCTTGCCCATCCGTTTGAGGATGGAATGCTGTGCTTAATTTTACGTTAGTAGCTAGGCCTTTTTGAAATGATCTCCAGAAGTGAGAAGTAAATTGGGTACCACGATCCGAAATAATGGATAACGGCATACCATGTAACCTCACCAACTCCCGAATATACAACTTGGCATAGTCTTCGGCACTATAGGAAGTTTTAACCGGTAGGAAGTGAGCTCATTTAGTCATTCTATCAACAATTACCCAAATCGAGTCATGACGCTTCCGGGTATGAGGCAAACCCACTACAAAATCCATATTCACATCTTCCTACTTCCAAGTAGGGATTTCAATGTCTTGGGCTAGGCTACCCGACCTTTGATATTTGAACTTCAGTTGTTGGCAATTCGTACATTCGGACATAAACCTTGCTATGTCCTTCTTCATGCCACCCCTCCAATATAACTCTTTTAAGTCTCGGTACATTTTCGTTGAATCGGGATGAATGGAGTATGTAGAATTATGAGCCTCCATAATGATCAAACTCCTTAGGCCATCAACATTTGGAACGCATATCCGACCTTGATAGTATAGCACCCCATCTCCCCCTTGGAAAAATACCTCTATCCTCTTTTCCTTTACCAACTTCTTTAACTCAATAAACGTTGGGTCAAGATCTTGCTTTGATTTAACATCCACCACTAATGAGGATTCTGACCTATTTTGAACAACCATACCACCATCGTTAGTACTACACAACTTCACCCCTAATCTAGCCAATCGGTGAACATCTTTCACCAAATCCCTCTTCTTTTTATCCACATGGGCCACACTCTCCATAAACTCTACTAAGTGCATCAACAACCACATTGGCTTTACCCAGATGATAATGCACACTCATGTCATAGGCCTTATGGAGTTCTAGCCACCTCCTTTGCCTTAAATTAAGGTCCTTTTGGGTGAACACATATTGAAGACTTTTATGATCAGTATACATATCCACATGCACCCATAAAGGTAATGCCTCTAAATCTTCAAAGCAAAAACAACAGCCGCCAATTCCAGGTCATGGGTAGGGTAGTTACGCTCATGCACCTTTAATTGCCTAGAAGCATAGGCTATGACCTTGCCGTTTTGCATTAAGACACAACCTAAACCAATCTTTGAAGCAATCACAATAAACTACAAACCCTTCTAATCCTTTTGGGAGAGTCAAAATAGGAGCGGAGGTAAGTCGATTTTTTAAGGTCTGGAAACTCTTCTCACAATCATCTGTCCATATGAATTTAGATTTCTTTTGTGTCAATTTAGTCATAGGAGTTGACATGGAAGAAAAACCTTTGACAAACTTTTTATAGTACCCGACTAGACCCAAGAAGCTCCTAATGTCTAAAGGAGATAATGGTCTAGGCCAATTTTTGACTGCCTCTATTTTCTTAGGATCAACCTTGATCCTATCATCGGATACTACGTGACCAAGAAATGCTACCTTATTTAACCAAAATTCACACTTACTAAATTTTGAAAAAAATTGCCTATCCCTCAACTTTTGAAGCACAACTCTCAAGTGATTTTTATGTTCTTCCTCACCCCGAGAGTAAATCAAAATATCATCAATGAAGACTACCACAAAGGTATCAAGGTAAGGTTTGAACACCCTATTCATCAAGTCCATGAACACCGCCGGTGCATTCGTCAACCCAAAACTCATCACCACAAACTCAAAGTGACCATACCTTGTTCAGAAGGCCATTTTGGGAATGTCACACTCCCTCACCCATAGTTGGTGATAGCCGGACCAAAGGTCGATCTTGGAGAAGGGACTTGCCCTTTGCAATTGATCAAACAAGTCATCTATTCTAGGGAGTGGGTACTTGTTCTTAATAGTCATCTTATTTAATTGCCGGTAGTCTATGCACATTTGAAGCGACCCATCCTTCTTTTTCACAAATAACACAGGAGCACCCCATTGAAAAATACTTGGTCTTATAAACCCTTTCTCTAGCAAGTCCTTTAATTGTTCCTTCAACTCTTTCAATTCTACTAGGGCCATACGGTAAGGAAGAATAGAGATATGTTGGGTATCGAGGAGGAGATCCATACCAAAATCAACTTCCCTTTCGAGAGGGACATCGGGAAGGTTATCGGGAAAGATATCGGGGAATTCATGACTATAGGAACCAACTCAAGAGGAGGAATTTTAGAGTTGGCATCCCTAACCCTTACAATATGGTAAATACATCCCTTAGAAATCATTTTGTGGGCCTTAAGATAAGAAATAAACTGTCCCTTTACCGCCGAATCACGACCCTGCCATTCAATAACAAGCTCATTTAGAAATTGGAACTTGACTCAATGATTCCTATAATCTATGGAAGCATACGATGCATGTAACCAATCCATCCCAAGAATGACATCAAAATCTATCATGTCAAGCTCAATGAGATCACAAGGAATAACTTTATGCAAGATAGATACAAGTCAACCCCTATAGACCTTTCTAGCAATAACTAACTCACTAATGAGGGTAGACACCAAATAGGGCTCTAATAATATTTCAGGTAAAACATCAAATCTATTAGCAAGGAATGGAGTAACAAAAGATAAATTTGCACCTGGATCTAATACTGCATACATCAAAAGAAAAGACCTTTAACATACCGGTAATGACATTGGGTGCATCCTCAACCTCTTATCTCCCATGCAAGGCGTAAAAGCGGTTGGTGCGTTGGACACCTCCTTGGACTTGTTGACCATGAGCAATTTGTCCTTGAGGCCTACCACCACTATCTCTACAATTCTTAGTATGGTGGCCCAGCTTGCCACACTTAAAACATGCATTAGAGCCGGCTAAGCATTCCCCTTTGTGAGCCCTTCCACACTTCTTGCAAGCAGGAAAGGTTTGAGTACCAACATTCTCTCTTGGTACAGTTGGTTTACCACCCTTGTCTTTGTTGAACCTTGGAGGAGGAATATTGGTGGAACCTTGTCTCACAAATCATTGCCCACCTTGGCCTTTGCCATTATTTTCATAATCGGACTTTTGAAGGTTAAACCCTCCACCATCTACTCTAGCCTTTTTGAACCTCCTTGATCTCTCTCTAAGCTTCTCTTCTTCAATTTGTTCTGCATAAGTCATTAACCGAGAGATGTCCATCTTCTTGACCAACATGGCCGTTTTGCACTCCTTGGACACCAAGCTTGACACTGGAAATAAACTTGCTCATCCTAGCTCTTGGGTCAGAGACCATGAAGGGAGCATACTTTGACAACTTAGTGAATTTGAGAGCATACTCCCTCAAGCTCATACTTCCTTGACGGAGGTTGATTCACTCTTGGATTTTTGCCTCCCTTAGCTCCAATGGAAAGAAGCAGTCTAGGAAGGCACCTTTGAGCTCTTCCCATCCTATCAGCCCTATTTTTTCATCCCTCTCAATAACCCCACCTTTGAGTTGATAGGCCACTAGATCGGCCTTCTCATTTGGTGGTACACCCATGATAGCCACAATCTGATACACCTTATTAATGAACTCCATAGGGTCCTCATCTAGTTTAGAACCATCGAACTCGGGTGGATTCATCCTTTAGAAATGCCGAATCCTAGAGGCTGGATTTTACATTTGGTGAGGAGGAACTTAGATTCCCTTGGTTGGCTACAATTTGAGCTAACAAAGTAATAATACTGCAAAACTTGGCATGGTTTACCCTATCCTCATGATGTTGGGCATTGGGAACTGGAGGAGTTTGTTCCTCATCGTCAACCCTTGCTCTTTGAGGTGCTCTTCCACGAGTCATTATCTAGAGAACACGAAATGGGTCGTTAGTTAAAGGAAATCTTAAGACACTCTAAGGCACGACATGAATTTGAAAGAAGTGAAAATTTTCCTAAACGTCTCATAGTGTCCTCTTCATAATTGTGGCGTGCTTCACAATCATGAACAAGACCCTATTTGACGCAGTATATTGGACTCCAAGGACCATTCAAAACCTCGGTCTCTGATACCAAGTTTGTCATGACCCAAGCCTAGGGCCTAGACGTGACATGGCGAATGAGGAACCCGAAAGTACCTCAAACAAGCCTCTTAACATTCTTTTAGCCTTTTATAGGTAATAATGATAAATAAACAAGCGGAAATTATAATAGTAAATCTTCAACTTACATATGTCCAACAATTCCTCTAACTATTAGATTTAACGGGGCTAAGACAAGTCCCTAGCTCACCCTCAATCATAATAGAAAAAATGCCATAGTAAAATATCTCAACATATCATAAGCTAGAAAGATAAAGGAGTATTGTTCCTAGAACATGAGAACTCACCAAAAGTAGTCTTCAATGAAATCTCAACTAGCCATATGGAGGAGAATGAGGAGGAGCACTGGTCCCTACATGGTGATATCATGTAGGCAAAATAGTATGTGTTAGTATTTTGAATGTACTAAGTATGTAAGGATGTATGAATATTGAGGAAACATTATAATATTTATGTAATATGAAACATAATGTAATGCATGCATAATAAATCATATAGATATCCTTTAAAACATTCATTTTTTGGGAAATTGACCATAACCGACATTTAAGACCATGCGAGCTATTACATGGAATACAACATAACCCCCTACGTTGTCCAGGGAGACTACTTGCTAGGTAGAACTCCGTCAACTTCATTCATTTCTTTAACTTTAACTTTAAGGGCTTTCATGGATCCATTAGCCCAAGCCTACAAGGGCTCCTATGTTTGCACATAGTTAATGAGACAAGGGGTTTCTATTAGGATTCCCTTATCGAATCCCACCTCAATACCTCATTCGGTGCTAAGTCAATCCCACGGAATAGTTTAATACTTCAAAATATTTATAGCATATAACTTGAGAATTCAAACATCATATTCGGTAGAATAGCTAATTAAAATATTTGATAATTCAAATATGCAAAAATTATTCTTATTGCATAAAGAATCCACCATTCATATCATTTCATCATTCTTTCATTTTATAAGACTCTCTTTTGATCATAAATATTGCTTTCATATACATTTATTTGGAGTCAAAGCTTTCAAGTCAAACTTTATTAAAAACATAGTAAGACTAGGTGGGTTCAAATCACTTCAACTTGCAAACATGTATATAAATAAATATACATAAATACTTTGAAATCCATTAATTAAAAATTATGCTTTAAACAACCCACCATTAATTTCAAGAACCTTTAAATAGATAAATAGAGGAATTACTTGCAAACCATCAATTCATACATATAAAATTATATTGCATCAAAATAGATCAATAATCATTAATTTAACCACGATTCATACTATTAAGTAAAAATAAGAATTACCATAAGAAAATATTACTTGAAATCAATAGACTTAATTGAAAGAGTTTTTGGACTACATGGGTAGAAGAACCCATGGATAAACACCCACAAAACTTAGAATAAAGCTTAAAAAAAATAAACATAATTTATCATATAATTAAAATACTTTAGGTATGATAGTGGAAGAAATACTCTCATTGAAGCCTTACATAGTTGGAATCCAAAGCTTTAGCCGGAACCGAAGGACTTAATGAACACTCTTGAGTCCTAGCTTATCTATTCGCTGGAATGTTTTTTGTACTATCCGGAGTAAATGGATCACCAGAATAGTATTTTTTCACTACTAAGAACTAAAACTACATTTGAGAAGGTGTAAAGAAGTGTATAGAGAGAAGAGTTGCTTGAGAAAGCTTGATGAATAAAATGAGAAAATAAGGTAGGTATTTATATATGTGGAGGAGGGAACTAACAATAAATAAAATAATTATAAAGAAAAAAACTAAAAATTTAATGGAAAATTATGATGTCATGAGTGATGTTAAATGGAGGACAATTGATGTCATGAGTGATGTCAAATGTATCTAGATCTTTCCATGGTAGGTGAGATGAGTTCTTTTTAACAAAATACTCTTTTTCGGAACTGCGTTTGAATAAGATAAATTCCTTATTAGGATTTGGTGTCTTCATAAGAATTGTAGATATGGAAGTCTAGTTTCATATTGTTTAAGAATCAATCAATTTGGATAATCCTACATTGAGATATGATCTTTCTTCTATAAACACTCCATTCCATCACAACATTCTATCTTACAACAATTAATTTATTTGACCTACTTAACCTTCGAAACCTAAAATATGGTCTTTATAAAGTTGTAGGTAATGATGTTGTGGTTACTCAGAAATTTTAATCACACAATTTGGACAATCCTATAAAAAATTATGCCTAAACAACAAAGGCCGTATCATTTTTAGGCGACAATTGAAACATCGTATACAATATTTTTAGGGGATGTTACACTTTAGTGGGTGACACGTGTCAACCGCAAAGTGGTGATACATGTCAAGCCCTAAGTGGTGACACATGTCAAGCCCTCATTGGGCCAACACATCCCTTCCTCCTACCATAGGCTGCCATATGGTAGGTGGGGTCCACCCCTTGCTCTAGAAGATGCCACGTGGCACTCTCCCTTGCTGCCATATGGCACTATCTCATGCTTCCATGTGTTACTCTCTTTTCCTCCTCATGGGTTCATAATCTCGTCTTATTTTACGAACCTATGTAATCCTTGTTACGTATGCTTGATATGTACTCAAGTAGCTTAAATATGTAATATTTCCAAGTTGGTAGCTTACCTAAGTAAGTTGAGTCTTATTACTCATTATTTGGTCTCCAACTTCTTTCTGATTCTTACAACGCTATTTCTAATCTTCCCTATCATGAGATGTCACATTCTCCCTTCCTTAGAGTTGTTTGATAGCGTTATGGGCTATCCGGCTCCCATGGTAACTTCTAAGAAGCTTGAGAAGCTTTAAGAAGCTTTAAGAAACTTAAGAATCCTTCCAAAAACTTAAGAACCTTTCAAGATACTTAAGAAGCTTAAGAACCTTCCAAGGTACAAACGTACGGGTGTGTAATATCCTTCCCCCCTTTAGAATATTCGTCCTCGAATATGAACTAAAACCCTCCTCTAGATCTTATACCAACTATATAGAGAGTTTCTCGGTTCCATTGCAATAACACTTACTTTCATCGAGCAATCAATATCAGAGTTCCAAAGGTTGGGATTACCTGTAGACATAGAAAATAGGTACGGATACTTATGCTTTATTTCCCTTTCAGCTTCCCAGGTCATTTCTTCGCGACTCTCTTTTTGTCATAACACCTTGACAGAAGCTATGTCCTTAATTTACCACCCCTACTCCACTGATCTAGGAAGGCAACTGGTTGCTTCTCGTAGGATAACTCCTTTGTGACCTTGATATCCTCTGCGGAATTTACTCGGGATGGATCACCAACATACTTGTGAAGCATCAATACTTGGAAGACTGGATGTACTGCTTTTGGATCCACCGGTAAGTCCAACTCACAGGCAACCTTGCCTATTCGGCGGAGGGTTTGATTAGAGCCAATGCATCTCGGACTATGATCCTCTTTCTTGCTGGCTCTCATCACTTTCTCTATGGCTGTCACTTTTGAGAGTGCTTAATTATAACTTGAAACTCTAGATATCGACGTTGATTATCTGCATATGACTTTTGTCAACTCGGAGCTGCTAATAATCTCTCCCGATTAAGCTTCACCTTCTATGCTACTTATTGAACCACGTCTGGGAATATTAGTTGTGTTTTACTGCCATAAAACCAATCAATTGGCGACTTACATTGTCCACCATACCAAGTTTTGTATGGGGCTATCTGGATACTAGAATGATAGTTAATATCTTAAGTACTTTTGACAGGTGGTAGGCAATTGTCCGAGCTACCTTTGGAGTCAATCGTATAGGCCCGTAACATATTGTCTAATGTTTAGCTAGTAAGATTAGTCTGTCCATCAGTCTGAGGGTAAAATGGTGTATGAAGACCTATTTGTCTTCTCAATCTCTTCGTAAACTAATCTTCAGTAGTTAACTATAACTTGGGCTCCTTCGTCTATGACAATAGCTATGGGAACTCCGTAAGGTCCTACCAACCTCTTAACCTATAATTTCACACCATCTCAGCTGAGCAGGTAGTCTTTGATTGGAGGAACATGGGCTGATCTTGTTAATCTGCGGATAACATTCCATATAGAATTATCTATCTAGGGAGTGCAAAGTGAGTCTTGTATCCAAGGTTGTGTTGTGGAATCTTCAACCTCGTATATTTCTTCTTGCCTTCTTTAGATGACATCAATTAGTACCCTCTCCTTTTTGGGTTTTTTTTTGCCCATTAGAGTCGGCTACCAAGTTGTACTGAAGTCCCCTCACACAATAACTTGTATAGCCATTCCGTGGTTTGGCTATCATTAATTGGTATTATGTTGAAGAACTGTGGCATACAAGTGCGCCATCTGTTAGTAATCAGCTAATCCTGCTTGCTTTTCTTAAGCCCTTTTATAATTCCTTTAATTTAACTTATAACACTCTAGGTACATAATCTCATGTCGTTGCTTCGCCTCTAGTTCGGATTCTTCCATCAAGTGCGATCATAGTAGCACTAACGCATCGGATCCTACCGGAATTTTGAAGTTAAACGTGCTTGGGCGAGAGTAGTACTAGGATGGGTGACCCCTCTGGGAAGTCCTCGTGTCACGTTCCATTGCAATCCTTGCAATAATGTGCGAAGGCACTCAACCTAGCCAAAGATTTACCTTAGCGTCTTCTTGCTAGTCTTCATGCTTCGCCTTTCCCTCTCCGCCCCTGTCTTACACTCGACATCGGGATAGATCATTGGTTCAACCACGGCTAGGTCCTATGTTTCCCTTAGTACTTACCCCATCTCGGTAGTTTGGTCTAACCCATCTTGACATCTCTGTATAACGTATCCAAAACATCCTAGCTCCTTTTCTCGTGTACTTCTCACTTGACCCTATACTCAACATATACATATCCATAGGTTGCATAACCATTCTGATACAACCTGTATAAGATAGACATTATCTTTTTGTTTCCCGGCCCATCTTGCTTTACATATCGACTTCATACTAGAATTTGCTCGCGCCAACGCTATTTTGTCCCACTTCTTTCTTTTCTTCCTTTACGCACTCCTTGTCTCCTCATTTCCTACCGTAAGATATTTTCTATTCTTTCTCCTTGCTACTTATATGTCACCATATCAGTGGCCAAAGATGTTGTTGCTATATCTTAATCTTTACCTAAACACGGCCCTACTACCCTTTACATGGTCCTTAGTTTGCTCAATCCTACTCTCTTATCGTATTCACCCCTTGTGGTAGGTACCCATCCCTTAGGGTTCTACCAATGATTCTTCACACGGTCTCAGATACCGCGACTCCTATCTGTTTATTGTTGGCCTCGAGCTCCTGCTAACTTGTGCTAGTATGGGATCTTGCTTGACATTTAAGCATTCCTATCAACATGTGATAGTGTTCGTTGATTTTATCTCACACGTGTATTTCTCTTATCTACTTCCCCCCTTTAGGGCGTACCCAAGTCATTCTCTGTTTATTTTCAACTGTTCAAATGCATATGATTCTGTTCCAATATATTTGACATACTGCACCATGTCTACACCTTCTGTTAACTCATCTATACATTAGGTTTCCCCTATAAGAAACCTTAATACAACCATGGAGTGCTTAGAATTCTCGATAAATAGTATACAATCTAGTCCAAGTACTGGTACTCGAGTGATATAACTAATATAGTAGCTTAGTCAAAGCTGCATTTCCTTCATCCCAATCAGTACGTCACTAGTGCTTATAATCGTGTCCGATTCTCCATTCGGGGCACTTATACTCTGATGACACGTGTTTCTAGCTTTTCTATAATACTATCTTCATCCCAGTGAATACCAGTTGTTCCTCTTAATGGACTCACAACGCATTAATGGTCTTGCAGAGCTACCTCCCTCATCCTTGAGAGGTCTTATTATTTTCCACAGTGGAGGTATATATACACAATACCCCGTTCTGCTTCATGCGCTTTCATCCTTATCGTATACTCGATGCTGACTCCTAATCTTATTCACAATCACATTCTTTAGTTACTTCGTTACTAGGGCCTACGTACTTTCATGATGATCCTCATTATATTCACACTATATTCTACTCATGGTCAATCTCAGAGGGTAATATTTCTTAACCTTCATTCACGATCCTTACTCTGGACTAATTCCACCTGGTAGAGAAAACGTACTTAACCCCCTTATCCTTCCTCGTCATTCTCATCCTTAATACCTAGCAAGAAGTTTTAAGACGTTCATATCCATCACCATTCTTCTCACCATATCAGTATCGACCTTCTAATTATCACTCATACCATAATTTACTTATTTTCCAAAGTCAGTTGTACTCCTAGTTTAGTCAGATCTTATCGTTACCGTGGATACAATCTCTTAAGATATACTACAACCTTATATCTCATTCCCTTTTTATTTCAAAAAAAATAAAATTTCGGTAGAGTTTCCTCTATATTCCTTACTATCCCAAACCTGCACTCTAGAAATACCAACAATGCCTCATAGGGCCAACATATATATATATATATTCATATCACCGCCACACAGGGCGCCCAATATCAATAATAATATAAAATAATAGACTTACCTCGTATGTCCAACTCGAACTGCACCTATTACACTTTTCTATCTACTTTTCCCTTCAATCTTTGACTTTACATTTCAATCTTCTTACCTTATCCGTCATTTTCTTCTGTCGATGTCATCCTTCTGTTAACATCCAAAGTTAATATAAGGAGTTTTCCTATGACTTGGATCTATCGCACGATCTTAGATATGAAAGAAAGGTAATATCCTAAATGTTCTATACCCTTCTGTTTATAGATGTGGCACGCAACACACCGATAAATAAGACTCTACTAGACACGGTCTGTAGACACTCCATGGAAGGACCGCTCTGATAACGCTTTTGTCATAACCCAACTTCGTAAGCCATGACTGGGGTCTGACCTGGACCCCTGTATATATAAATCTCAACTATAAGAACTATACACAAGAATCCAGAGGGTGATAGCAAATTCATCTGCATGTAGCCTCTTTCATTTGCACCATGTCATGCAAGAGCCAACAAGGCTACCTTAACATAATAACATTTATAATATGCCATATAGGCACAACTGAATCAAACTCGTAAACAACCCACCTACATATGTCTACAAACCTCTAAGAATATTAACAGTGACATATGGCGGGATAGGGCCCCCGCCGTACCCCTAAATAAAAGACTATATACATTATACGATCAGCACCAAAAGCTAGGCTCCGGAATAGTAGAGCACTTCCGACATAGCTGAGTGAGAGTCCTAAGCTAGCGGATCTCCAAAGTAAGTACCTGTACTTATGGGCATGAAACGCAGAACCCCCCCCCCCCCGAAGAAAGGGAGGTCAGTACGATATATGTACTGAGTATGTAAAACATAATACATCATAGTTGAGACCATAACTGAAATAAGGATGCAGGGGACAAGTGTAACAATTAACAAATTAATGTCCCTGCACCTTAGGACACGTAGTCATATACATCATCATGAGCTTTGCCCGGCTCGCTAAGAAACCCGGTATCATAACTATTTCATCATATTACCATATCACCATATCATCATCCCCTCTCATATGTATATTATTTCATCAGGTCATCGTATACAACATCATATCATCGTATATGGCATAATCTTATCGTATATGTTATCATAGAACATCCGTTCCACTATGGGGCTCGGGGTCACAAGTGTATCCCTATATTTTTATATGCATGCCTATGTAAGTATCCGGCCCTGTAGTGAGGGACTCGGTAAAAGAGTAGTGTACATGACGTACTGCACCCGACCCTTTATGGGACTCGGTGCCATTATCACATAATAAAATATACCAAGGAACGTTCGTTCCGATCCATAATTTAAAACAATGCTAAGAAACGTATGGCTCGATCCACATTTTTATCATATCATCATTATATATATATATCCCGAGACTCGGTGAATAACTTCATCACATATGGCGTCATCGTATTCTTCAACTTTATCATATACAACATTTGATCATCATATACTTCATACATACATATACATAGCTGGCCCGGGACTCAGTGAAGGAGTAATAAAGCTATGCACGATGATGTTCCCGGCCCATCATGGGACTTGGTGAAAGAAGGATTACCGTATGCACGAGTAGAGTAGTGAGAAACCATATACAACTAGGTCATCTCCTGAGACTCAATGAAACAGTCAAGTGAACCGTCACTTGAAGACCAGGAAAGTAATTCTCCAAGATACCCTTTAGATGTTATTAGGGATTTCATCAATTAGGGCCTCAAGAACCACAGTCGTGTACCAAGATAATGCCACAAAGTTTATGCAATCAAAGACATAATTTATGCAATCAGACACATAGCTTATGCAATTAGAGATACAACTTATGCAATCAGAGACATTTATCCTCTCATAGCCTTTCAGAATAGGAGCTTATATTTCCACTTACTATTCAACATATAGGTGGCTCAGGAGTAGTAGTCTAACTACTTTAGGACTCTTAGTATTCAGAAGTGACTATGAGTCACGAATTATATCCGGAACCTATAAATGGAATTACCTCTAAACTCATACAGACATCATTTCACTTACCTTAAGCGATTTCAACGAAAGAAGGAGATAGGCCTTATATGTACTACTCTTCATCCTATAGAAGACTTGAAAGGCGATGAGTCCACTTAGTGCAGGAGTTATAACATCCAGAAGTAAACAAGGGTCTTGACTCATACTCAGAGCTTTATGAATGGAATGACTCCCAAGTTTCGTATATATAACTTAAGGCTAAGACATGCCAAAAGAAAGAAAGGGTAAGCTTCACATACCTTTTGTATATTAACTGTAATCCAGCTCGCCTTGTTACCTCATTGACCTAATAACATGAGAGTAATACTGAGGTTAATGACCTTTCGCTTTCCAATTTCCAACTCTACAACCAAGTACCATAGGAATCATTTCCTTATCCAATACCCTCGACTAGTTTGTTACTAGTTCCAAAGTTACCAAAAATTGGGCAGCATCTTCCCTATAACTTCAACATCCCCAAGATTTCACTCGGAAAAAATGTCAACAACCATACCAAAAATAACAAAAAAAATCATATATATAAATAAATCACTTCAACATTACCCAATACAACTCCAAACAACTAGCTCAAAACTACTTTACCAAAATAGAGTTTTTAACCTTTATTTCATAAAACCTTTAACCATACTAAACGGGGGGTCGTGTGGCTGAAACCAGCAGAACCCAAACCCTTTTTAGAACCCTTTACATCCCTGCAACACACAACCACACCAGATACAACGACGTCCCACAATCACAACACCCTACGCGACTTCGATTTAGCTATGGTGACTTCAATTTAGTTTGTTTCTAACATCAAGTGTCCTTATGAAATTTTTCCACTTCCAACCTTATTTAAGACATTTAATATACCTTATAACATCATCATAAACTACAATTTGAAAGGGAAAACCTTATCTTGCCCGAAACTCGCCAAACTCGCCAAAACTTGCCTCGGACGTTCCTTTAGCGCGACTAAAACTTTGTGGCTGCTTGCTAACATTTTGGTGCTGATACAAACCATAAATTTAAATTACTAACATCTTCATAATATCATGGTAAACCCTATATAATTAATTCATAGAACGAAATCGGAGGCTTACCTTTCTTTCTCCTTGGCCGAACCTACTCTCTCTCTAGTTCTAGATTTTTCTTCTCTTGTTTCTTTCTCTAGAAGTCTCTTGAAATAGGAAGATAAATGGATTTCTTATAGATAAGAATGAGTCATAACATATATATATAGGTTACTTTAGGGGGGTGACACGTGTCAAGCCCTAAGTAGTGACACATGTCAAGCCCTAAGTGGTGACACGTGTCAAGCCCTCATTGGGCCAACACATCCCTTCCTCCTACCATAGGCTGCTACGTGGCAGGTGGGGTCCACCCTTTGCTCTAGAAGCTTCCATGTGGCACTCTCCCTTTCTGCCATATGGCACTCTCTCATGCTTCCATGTGTCACTCTCTTTTCCTCCTCATGGGTTTGTAATCTCGTCTTACTTTACGAACCTATATAATCCTTGGTACGTAAGCTTGGTATGTAATCAAGTAGCTAAAATACATAAGATTTCCAAGTTGGTAGCTTACGTAAGTAAGTCAAGTCCTACGACTCAATATTTGGTCTCCAACTATTTCCGGATTCTTACAATGCTACTTCCAATCTTTCCTATCATGAGGTGTCACATTCTCCCTTTTTTAGAGTTGTTTGATAGCGTTATGGGCTATCCATCTCCCATGGTAACTTATAAGAAGCTTTAAGAATCTTTAAGAAACTTAAGAATCCTTCCAAAAACTTAAGAACCTTTCAAGATACTTAAGAAGCTTAAGAACTTTCCAAGGTACAAAAGTATGGGGTGTAACATCCATAACTTATTTCCTTTAAAAGGGAAGATCACATTGCATTAGGGACATGGATATGATGCATATGAAACCTACATGTATTAAATATACTATTTACCATATAGTGAGCAAATAATATAGCCCAAATCTTCAAAGAAGAGGCAAGTATTCAATCAAATCACAACAAAAGTCCTAGAACTACAAAGCTAATGTTATGACCCGCCACTTGATCTTGAAGAAGGGGGAAGAACCTAGAGTCTTGCAGGGGTTTGTAGAAGACTCCAGATTCTTGTAGAATATTATGGAGAAGTCTTGAAAGACATAGAGTCCTCTAGAATTCTCTAGAGTGTGTAGAGAATTCTAGAGTAGGGACTTCTTTGTAAATATGAAAGGACTTGTATAACAATTTTTATTTACACTTAAGCCCCTTAGGAGTAGTATAAATAGAGGGGGCATTCATTTGTAACAAACCATCTAGAAATAAAGCATTCTTCCAAATAATACAAAGCCTTCTTCATAAAATCTCTCTTATCTTTCTTATAAATATAACGTTCCCTAGCGATCTAGTTTTAAAGGCTTACTTGAGCTTGTAATATCATGAAAGAGTTGTGAGTAAGTTGTTAAGTACCGCACGGAGGTCTTTGTTAAAGTCTAAGTCTGTGAAAATATGGTATTAGAGTGAGGTTCTACTAAGGGATATGGAAAGTGAGGGAGACATCAATGCCACTACCTCCACCAACATCAAGCATGATGTTGAAAAGAAGCACCATAAGGGAAACAATAACTCTAAGAGAAAAGAGGAGATGCCGCTCGAGCCTACACCAAGCGAGGGCCTAACATCCTACTCACCCTCGGCCATCGAGGTAAGTGACGATGAGCAAAGTGAGGAGCTTATAGATGTCATGCTCGGTATAGAGTGGATCGCAAGGGTTAATGCGGCCCAGCAGGCTGTAGAGATATTGGGCAAGAGCTTGAACAAGTTCGACGACTAGTTCAAGTTTCTAGAGAAATTCACCCTTGAGGAGAACGACAACATTTTGAAGGAGTTGGATATGCGCAAGGAGGCCGAGTATGAGATAAAAAAGGTGATCACTTCCTTGGAGTGTCAGCTCATGGATACGCTAAGCATGATAGAAACCATGAAGGCCGAGATGGAAACACTCAAGGGAGACATAGAAGCAGGGAGATACGTGATGTCCAGGGCAAATATGAAGGCCAAGATTGAGGCTCCCAAGCCACCTATGTTCAAAGGTGCTCGTGATGCACAAGAGGTGGAGAACTTCCTTTGGCATTTGGAGAATTACTTCAAGTGTAACAAAGTGAAGAATGAAAAGATGAGGATCAACATAGCCATGCTATATCTTTCAGAGATGGACATGTTATGGTGGAAGCATAAGGAGTCTGAGATCGGGAAGGGTCTATGCATAATCAACACCTGGGAGCAGTTCCATGATGAATTTAAGAAGGCCTTCTTCCCCAATAATGTCATCTATAAGGTCAAACGTAAGTTCCAAGAATTGAAGCAAATGGAAAGCATACGGGCCTATGTGAAGGATTTCACTTCCCTTACACTTCAAATCTCCAACCTCACGAATGAAGACATACTCTTCCACTTCATGGATGGGCTGCAAAGTTGGGCCAAGACGGAGTTGGAGCATCGCCAAGTCAGAGATGGACATGTTATGGTGGAAGCATAAGGAGTCTGAGATCGGGAAGGGTCTATGCACAATCGACACCTGGGAGCAGTTCGATGATGAATTTAAGAAGGCCTTCTTCCCCAATAATATCATCTATGAGGCCAAATGCAAGTTCCGAGAATTGAAGCAAATGGAAAGTATACGGTCCTATGTAAAGGAGTTCACTACCCTTACACTTCAAATCTCCAACCTCACGAATGAAGACATACTCTTCCACTTCATGGATGGGCTGCAAAGTTGGGCCAAGACGGAGTTAGAGCATCGCCAAGTTAGCACCATCGATAAGGCTATCACCCAAGCTGAAGCCCTAATGAACTTTAGGCATGACAAGAGCAAGGGCAAAGAAACAAGGAGTAGTCATGCCAAAGGTGGGGGAGATTGTAACAAGGGAAAGGAGTAACACCCTCCCACCAAGAGCAATGATGCCAACAAGTCCGATAGTAGGAAGTTTGAATGACAAGGTTATGCCAAGAAGAAGGAGCAGACTACTAAGGAAAGCGGCTGCTATATATGTGGAGGTCCTCACGACTATGCTAGGTTCCTAGTGATGAAGAACTTGGTGCCATACTGTGGGAAAAAAAGGACAAGGAAGTGGACCAAGGTCAGAGTTTGGGCACGACCTAACTAGACATTATCAGGCTATGCGAAGCCAACAAGAAGCAAGCTGAGAAGGTGGGAGATTACTCTGAATAGTATGTTGACATATCCATCAATGGACGACCAACTCATGCTATGGTGGACTCTGGAGCAGAAGCCAATATCATAACCAAGATGACGACAACAAGGTTGGGGCTAAGTTATGGGCTAAGCAACACCCGCTTGAAGATGGTTAATGCCTCACTGACTCCTGTGTGTGGAGTCTCTCATGGAGTAGACATCACGTTAGGCAAGTTTCAAGGTAAGACTATCTTCACTGTCGCCCCTTTAGATACTTTGATATAATACTTAGGCAGGAATTCTTCCAATGGTGCCACAAAATGATCGATCCCTACCTCTAATAAGTTTTGGTGATGAAGCGAGAGGGACCCTGTATGGTACCTCTAGTCAAGGAACCAAAAATGGAAAGACAAGCACACTTGTCGGCCATGCAGCTTGTGAAGGGTCTAAAGAAGGGGGAGCCGACATTCATAGCCACCATTGCAAGCTTGGATAAAGACAATGGTGCTAAAGATGAATTTCCACCTTTCATAGAGAAGGTGCTGGAAGAAAACAAAGACGTGATGCCCGAAGAGTTGCCAAGACACCTACCTCTGAGGCGCGAGGTAGACCAAAGGATCAAGCTAGATCCAGAAGTAAGGCCGACCACATACCTGCCATACTGCATGGCTCTACCCGAGTTAGAGGAGCTGAGGAAAAAGTTGAAGGAGATCCTTGAGGCCGATCATATTCATCCATCCAAGGCACCTTATGGCACTTCAGTTTTATTTAAAGAAAGGAAAGAGGGCTCCTTGAGCCTATACATAGACTATCGGGCACTCAACAAGGTGACCGTGAAGAACAAGTATCCCATCCCACTAATTACCAACTTATTTGATAGACTTGGACAAGAAAAGTACTTCACAAAGGTAGATCTAAGGAAGGGCTACTACTAGGTACACATAGAGGAGGGAGATGAACTAAAGACAACATGTGTGATGAGGTACAAAGCTTATGAGTAGTTGGTGATGCCCTTCGGCTTAACCAATGCACCTGCCACCTTTTTCATACTAATGAACAAGATCTTCCACCCCTACTTAGATCAGTTCGTGGTGGTCTACTTGGATGGTATAGTCATCTATAACAACACCTTAGAGGAGCACGTGGAGAATTTGAAGAAAGTATTCCAAGTCTTGCACGAGAACAAGCTTTTAATCAAGCATGAGAAGTGTGAGTTCACCCAATATGAAGTGCATTTCTTGGGACATGTTATCAGCCAGGGAGAACTATGGATGGATGAGGAAAAAGTTCAATCCATCAAAGAATGAGAGATGCCCACAAAGGTAATCGAACTTAGATCTTTTCTTGGACTTGCTAACTATTACCGCAGGTTCATAAATGCCTACTCATCTAAATACGCTCCACTAACTAAGCTACAAAAGAAGAATAAGCCATGGGTTTGGAGTGAGGAGTGCAAGAAGGCCTTTGAAGACCTCAAGACTACCATGATAGAGGAGCCGGTTTTAGCATTTCCTAACTTCTTCAAGGCATTTAAAGTGCACATGTATGCCTCTGACTATGCCTTGAGGGAGTGTTGATGCAAAAGAGACACCCTATTTCCTTCAAGAGCCGCAAGATAAATGAGACAAAATAATGGTACACCATGTACGAGAAGGAAATGAAGGCCATCATCCACTGCCTATGCACGTGGAGGCACTACCTACTTGGCTCCAAGTTCTTGGTCAAGACTGACACTGTGGCCACTAGATACTTCCAATCACAAAATAAGCTCATGCCAAATCAATCTAGATGGCAAGACTTCTTAGCCGAGTTCGATTATGAGCTGGAGTATAAGCCAGGCAAAGACAATGTTGTGGCAGATGCCCTGAGTAGGAAGTTTGAGCTGGCTGCCATCACTACAGCACATTATGACATCCAAGATGTAATCAAGGTGTAACATCTCCCAAAATGATCATAAGTACCTTAAGAATGCTTTGGGAATAGGCCACTCAAGTAATGCATCATCCTTAATCTTTTTGGGAAATCTGAGTTCAGAATATCGATCAGGGGGTTAAAACCTGCAAGAAATTGGTCTCGGTGGATTTTTAGGACCTGTAGATCGAAAGATAGATTTTCAAGAAACTGCACAAAATAGTAAGGTCCACAAAAAGTCCGTATCGTAGACTTGGCAAGGGTTTTTTGGCCGAGTTGGATTTTTAGTAAGGGCATTTTAGACTTTTTCCAAATTGTAAGCTAATGAACCTAGACGTTTTTAGGACCTAATGAACTCTATAAATAAACCTAAACCTCTAATTCTAGTGATTCTTCTACAATTCTCCTACTCAAATATTTCTCTCTCTACAAAAGACTCTCAAGGACTCCATTGAAGACTTCAAGTAAATTTACTCAAGCTCTCTATCAAAACTCTCAAGTTCTTTCTAATTATTTAGTGTTCTTACTTAATGTATGTGAGTATTGATTCATGGATCATTTCATCCATAAAGCCTAATCAATTTCTCAAGTTTTCTATTAAATTAAAACAAGGTAGTTTATGAGTTTTATGATCTCTACTCCTATTGCATGAATTTTGATTCAAATTATGATTATGAGTCTATTTTGATATAAATTGATGATTATTGCATTAAATTGAAGAGTTTTTTCATTAATACTCCTATTTTAATTTATAGGGTTTATGATGTAAAATATGAGTATTTTCAATTATACTTCCTAATGATATTATCTATATGAATTATGTACGGGCTGAAAGAAAGTTTATGATCATGCATGTTTTCAAGTCAATTTCATGATTTTCAAGTCAATTGATCATGCATTCATGTCTTATCCTAATTTTATGTATAAATTATGATCATAAAATTCTAAGTATGAATCATATCTATGTATGTATGATTGTAATAATGAAAGAAAAATTCTCACATTGAAAGTATGTTACGAAAATGAGTTACTCTATGATTTTAAACCTATGATCATGACTATGATCTATGAAATTATGATTTTTATGCTATGTCTGTATTCCGTGGGATTTGAATTAACACCGAATGTGGACTTGAGGTAGGGGCTCGAAATACAGGGTCTTTATATAAAGTCTCTTATCTCATAACTACGTGCCATTATAGGATTACCTTCACGTCCTAGCTAGTGGATTCACATATAGCGTATGTATCACCCGCCTAACGGGGTAGAGTCTACCTTGGCAAGTAGATTCCCCTTTTTGTTCATTGTATGGGGAGACAACGGGATTTGATATTATAGTTCGCATGGTCTTATTATCGGTTATAGTTCCTATCCCACATATGTATGATCTCTTATGTATGCTATGATTTTAATTTATGTTTGTTTTAAATACTTTAGTCAATATGATTTTGCCTCATGTCTTTACTTACCTTATCCTATCATGTGATTTACTTGACCATTGCATTCCATGATTTATGTTGCATGTCACGCCCACATATTTAGTACATTCAACGTACTAATGCAAACTTTTGCCTACATTGTCTCATAATGTAGGGGTTCAGGTTGAGAATCACACTCATATACCTTGCTAGTTAAGCTTTCCTATTACATCGGTTGTGGTGAGTCCTTATTTATCGGGGACTAGTTATTAAGCTAGTTATTATTTCCAAAGACTTTTTCTATTTTTCATATTGAGGGTGAGCTAGAGATATGTCTTATCCCCTGCCCATATTAATGAGTAGAGGTATCTAGTTGGATAAATGTTTTGGGTCTATGTTGTCATGTGTCGCTCTTAAATATTTATTCATAATTTAGACTCTCTTATGATGTTTCTGCTTTTGCTTTACCTTATAAATGCTTATGATATGTACAAGAGGCTTGGTTGGAGTCCTTCGGGGTTTCAATCGCTATTTTTACGATTAGGCCCTAGGTCGGGTCGTGATAAATTTGGTATTAGAGCACAAGGTTCTTTTTAAGTATCCTAGGGTGTCCAACATGCCGCCTCAAGTAGAGTCTTATTTATGGGTGTGAATCGCACCACACTTATGAGTAGGAGGCTATGAGGCATTTTAGGAATTTCACTTCTTTCATGATCCATGCCGCGCTTTAGAGTTTACCAAAAGACTTTTTTCCCAAACAGTCTTTCCTTGCGATTTTTAGAAAGATGGCTCCAAGAAACCAATTTTTCCAAGAAGAGATAATGTTAATAAAGCCCAAGCTCCCCCAGTTCCTCAAGACAATGGTCCTCTACTAGACCAAGTGACTAATGTAGAGTTCTGAACCGCTATTACTATGCTAGCCTAAGTGGTGACCAACCAAGGTGTTGTGGCTCTTCCTAATGTTCCTACTTCGGCCTCAAGAGTAAGGGACTTTGCACGAATGAATCCTCTGGAGTTTCATGGCTCAAAATTTGATGAGGATCCTCAAGAGTTCATTAATAAGGTCTATAAGATAGTGAGTATTATGGGGGTGACTTCGAAAGAAAATGCGGATTTGGCAGCTTACGAACTTAAGGGTGTTGCTCAAATATAGTACACTCAATGGAAGTTGGAGAGGGTGGATGAAGGTCCTATTGAATAGGAAGCTTTCAAACTTACTTTTCTTGATCAATTTTTTCCTCCTAAGTTAAGGGAGGATAAAGTTTTGGAGTTCATAAATCTTTGACAAGGCAATATGAGGATGAAGGACTATGCCCTCAAATTTACTAAGCTATCTAAGTATGCTCCTTTAATGGGTGTCGATCCACGTGCCCGAATGAGTAAATTCATATCAGGGGTGCCCAACTTGGTCACTAAGGAATGTCGCACTGCGATGCTTGTTAAGAAGATGGACATATCTCAGCTTTTGACTTTTGCCGAATAAATTGAAGGAGAAAAGCTCAAGGAAATGAGGATGAGGGATTCTAAGAGGGCCTAGTATGAAGGTGGGTTCTCTGATGCTAGGACCATTAGTAGTAGTGGACGCTCTCATCAAGGCCAAAGCTGAGGAAGAAAGTTTGCTAAGGATAGGGTACCATACCCTAAAGCTCAAGGAGAAGGAGGTGTAGATGCTAGTAACCTTTCTTTTCCTAACTATTCAAAGTATGAAAAGTATCATGGAGGAAAGTTCTTGATGAGAATGGGTTCTTGCTATGGATGTGGAAAATGGGTCATAAGCAATCTAAGTTCTCTCTTGGTTCCAACAAGGGTGGAGAAGGTCGTCCTCTAGGAGGCCAAGTGCAACAAGGCGCCCAAGCTCAACCTAAGGGTAACTAATGCAACAACCGATTCTATGCTCTTCATACTAGGCAAGAGGTTGATGAGGCTCCCGATGTGGTCACGGATATGTTATGAGTCTTTAACTTTGATGTTTATGCATTGCTTGATCTAGGTTCCAACTTGTCTTTTGTTACTCCTTACATTGCTATGAGATTTGATGTATGCTCCGAGGTATTAATAGAACCCTTTTCGGTTTATACTCCCATTGGTGATTCGTATTAGCCAAGAGAGCTTATAGAAATTGTCCCGTATGGGTCTTGTACAGAGTTATTCCATTTGACCTTGTGGAACTTGATATGATTGATTTTGACATCATTCTTAGTATGGATTGGTTACATGTCTCTTACGCATATATATGTTGTAGGACTCTTGTGGTTAAGTTTCACTTTCCTAATGAGCCTATTCTTTAATAGAAGGGTAATGATTCAGTGATTAAGGGTCAATTCATCTCATGTATTAAGACCCAAAAAATGATTTCTATAGGGTTCATTTATCATATCGTGCGAGTTAGGGACATCGATTCCAAAATTCCTACTCTTGAGTCAGTCTCTATAGTTAATGAGTTCTTCGATGTGTTTCCTGATGACTTGCCCGGTATTCCTTCTGAAAGGGAAATTGACTTTGGAATAGATCTCCTTTCCAATACCCAACCTATTTCTATTCCTCCTTACCGTATGGCTTTGGCGGAACTTAAGGAGTTGAAGGAATAATTGAAGGATTTATTGGACAAGGGTTTTATAAAACTGAGTATTTCACCATGGGGTGCTCCCGTGCTATTTGTTAGGAAGAAATATGGGTCACTCCGAGTGTGTATAGACTACCAGCAATTGAATAAGGTCACCATAAAGAACAAATATCCAATTCCAAGGATAGATGACTTGTTTGATCAATTACAAGGAGCAAGCTACTTCTCTAGGATTGACCTCCATTCCGGTTATTATCAATTGAGGGTAAGGGAGTGTGATATTCCCAAAATGGCTTTTTGGACAAGGTATGGTCATTATGAATTTATGGTAATATCGTTTGGTTTGACTAATATTCTCGCTATATTCATTGATTTGATGAATCGTATTT
Source organism: Solanum dulcamara (assembly GCF_947179165.1). Taxonomy (NCBI): domain Eukaryota; kingdom Viridiplantae; phylum Streptophyta; class Magnoliopsida; order Solanales; family Solanaceae; genus Solanum; species Solanum dulcamara. The sequence goes on along the minus strand of NC_077247.1, from coordinate 8,747,000 downwards.
TCAAGCCATATTTGGACATGTTTATAGTGGTGTTCATTGATGATATCTTGATTTATTCTCGAAATGAGGAAGATCATATGGCTCACTTGAGGATTGTGTTGCAAATATTGAGAGAAAAACAATTATTTGCTAAATTTAGTAAGTGTGAATTTTGGCTTAGGGAGGTTGCATTTCTTGTCCATGTAGTGTACGGTGATGGGATTAAAGTAGATCCAAAGAAAATGGAGGCGGTTAAGAATTCTCCTAAACCATTATCTTCTTTGGATATTAGAAACTTTTTAGGCTTAGCCGGATACTACATAAGGTTTATTGAAGGGTTCTCATCTATTGCTTTGCCTTTAACTAAATTGACACAATAGAAAGAAAAATTCTAATGGTCAAAAGAATGTGAGAAAAGTTTCCAAATATTGAAGGATCGTCTTACGTCGGCTCCTGTTTTGACATTGTTCGAAGGTTCGGATGGGTTTATTATTTATTGTGATGCTTTGCATGTTGGTTTGGGTTGTGTATTGATGCAACATGGTAAGGTTATAGCCTATGCCTCTAAACAACTTAAGGTGCATAAAAGGAACTATCCAACCCATGATCTTGAACTTGAGGCGGTCGTGTTTGCATTGAAAATTTGGCGCCATTATCTTTATGGGGTGCATGTTGATGTGCTTACCGACCACAAAAGCTTGCAATATGTGTTGTGTCAAATATACTTGATCCTTAGGCAAATGCGGTGGCTTAAACTCCTAAAAGACTATGACATAAGCGTATTGTACCATCCGAGTAAGACAAGTATTGTAGCTGATGCCCTTAGTCTGTTATCTACGGGTAGGATTGCACATGTTGAGGAATATAAAAAGGAATTGGTTAAAGAGGTCCATAGATTGGCACATTTAGGTGTGCATTTGGTTGGTTCCAATGATGTAGGCATTCTTATGCATAATGGTTCAGAATCGTCTTTTGCGACAGACGTTAAGGCCAAATAAGACAATGATTTAATTTTGATCGAACTGAACAATTCGGTTGCGAAAAAAGATATTGAGGCTTTCCCCCTAGGAGAAGATGGGGTATTACGTTACCAAGGTCATTTGTATGTTCTAAACATTGATGGGTTAAGAGAGTTAATATTGAATAAGGCCCATAGTTCTCGGTATTCAATTCATCTCGGATCCACTAAGATGTATTGTGACTTGAGGGAAGTGTATTGGTGGAATGGCATGAAGAAGGACATAACAGAGTGTGTGGCTAAGTGTCCAAATTATCAACAAGTGAAAGTTGAGCATCAAAGGCTGGGAGGTCTAGTTCAAGAAATCGAAATTCCTAGATGGAAGTGAAAAGATGTGAATATGGACTTTGTCATAGGTTTGCCTCGTACTAGAAGACGACATGATTCTATTTGGGTCATTGTGGACCGAATGACCAAATCGGCATATTTTCTATTGGTCAAGACTTCTCATGGTGCCGAAGACTATGCTAAGTTATACATTCGTGAACTTGTGAAACTTCATGGTGTTCCTTTGTCGATTATATCGGATAGAGGTACTCAATTTAGTTCACATTTTTAGAAGTCATTTTAGAAAGGTCTTGGTACTAAAGTCAAGCTAAGTACTGCTTTCCATCCTCAAACTGATGGATAAGCCAAAAGAACAATTCAAACATTGGAGGACATGTTAAGGGCATGTGTGATTAATCTTAGAGTAAGTTGGGATGACCATTTTACATTGATTGAGTTTTCCTACAATAATAGTTATCACTCTAGCATCCAAATGGCTCATTTTGAAGCCTTGTACGAAAGAAGATGTAGGTCTCTGGTGGGGTGGTTTGAAGTAGGTGAGATGGCATTGATCGGTCCAGATTTGATAATTGATGTAATGGAGAAAGTAAGGCTCATAAGAGAAAGATTGAAAATGGCTCAAAGTCGTCAAAAGTCCTATTCAGATAATAGGAAGAGAGAGCTTGAATTTGATGTGAATGATATGGTGTATTTGAAGATTTTACCTATGAAAGGGGTAATGCGGTTTGGTAAGAAAGGAAGTTGAGCTCGAGATATATAGGACCCTATAGGATATTGAGTTGGACTTGCCACTTGAGTTGGATTTAGTTTATTCGGTATTTCATGTGTCAATGTTAAGGAAGTTTGTGGGTGATGCACATTCTATTGTGCCAATGGAGAATGCTAGTATTGAAGAGAATTTGACTTATGAGGAGATCCCAATTGAGATTCTAGACCGGCAAGTGAGGAGGTTAAGAAATAAAGACGTTGCATTCGTCAAAGTGTTATGGAGGAATCAACAAGTAAAGAGTGTTATGTAGGAAGCAGAATCAAACATGATGAAGCATTATCCATGTCTCTTTCCTCTCACTCGAGCCTAAAGGTACTAAGTTGTTCATGATCAAATCGATCAAACTCCTATGTTTCAGTTCCATATGTCATTCATATGCATGCATGATTAATGAAAATTATTTTCTCAAAGACTATATTTTATGTTAAGTATGAAGTTTACATGTTCTATGCATTTTTCGAAGTGTCCTCATGTTCATGTTGGTTTGTTAGTTATTTTTTCATGTCCTTCCCATATTAGTTGAATGTCATTCGAGGATGAATGTTCCCAAGGGGGAGATATTGTAATATTCCTCAAAATTCTCATAATTGCGTTAAGAATGCCTTGGGAATAGACCGCTCAAGTAATGCATAATGTTAATCTTTTTGGGAAATCTGAATTCAGAATATCGATCAGGGGGTCAAAACCTGTGGGAGAATAGTCTCGATTGATTTTTAGGATCCGTTGATCGAAAGATAGATTTCTCAAGAAACTGCACAAAATAGAAAGGTCCGCGACAAGTCCGCATCGCGGACCTGGCAAGGGTTTTCTAGGCAAGTTAGATTTTTAGTAAGGCATTTTAGACTCTTCCCAAATTATTAGCTAATGAACTTAGATATTTTTAGGACCTAATTCAACTCTATAAATAAACCTAAACATCTAATTCTTGTCATTCTACTACAATTCACCTACTCAAATTTTTCTCTCTCTACAAAAGGCTCTCAAGGACTCCATTGAAGAATTCAAGTAAATTTACTCAAGCTCTACATCAAAACTCTCAAGTTCTTCCAAATTATTTGGTGTTCTCACTTAAGGTATGTGAGTATTGATTCATGGATCCTTTCATCCATGAAGCCCAATCAATTTTAAAAGTTTTATATCAAATTAAAGCATGGTATTTTATGGGTTTTATGATCTCTACTCCTATTGCATGAATTTTGATTCAAATTATGATTATGAGTCTATTTTGATATAAATTGATGGTTATTGTATTAAATTGAAGATTTTTTTCATTAATACTCCTATTTTGATTTCTAGGGTTTATGATGTAAAATATGAGTATTTTCTATTATACTTCCTAATGATATTATCTATATGAATTATGTATGGACTGAAAGAAAGTTTATGATCATGCATGTTTTCAAGTCAATTTCATGATTTTCAAGTCAATTGATCATGCATTCATATCTTACCCTAATTTCAAGTATAAGCTATGATCATGAAATTCTAAGTATGAATCATGTCTATGTAAGTATGATTGTAATAATGAAAGAACAATTCTCACATTGCAAGTATGTTATAAAAATGAGCTACTCTATGATTTCAAACCTATGATCATGACTATGATCTATGAAATTATGATTTCTTTGCTATATATGTATTCCGTGGGATTTGACTTAGCACTGAATGTGTACTTGAGGTGGGGGATCGAAATATGGGGTCCTTATATAAAGTCTCTTATCTCATAACTACGTGCCACCGTAGGATTGCCTTCACGGCCTAGCTAGTGGATCCACATATAGCGTATGTATGACCCGCCTAATAGGGTAGAGTCTACCTTGGCAAGTAGATTCCCCTTTTTGTTCATTGTATGGGAGACAATAGGATTTCATGTTATAGCTCGCATGGTCTTATTATCGGTTATTGTTCCTATCCCACATATGTATAATCTCTTATGTATGCTATGATTTTAATTTATGTTTTTTTCAAATACTTTGGTCAATGTGAATTTTCCTCATGTCTTTAGTTACCTTATCCTATCATGTGATTTACTTAACCATTGAAACCATGATTGACGTTGCATGTTATGCCCACATACTTAGTACATTACAACGTACTAATGCATACTTTTGACTACATTATCTCATAATGTAGGAGTTGAGGTTGAGGATCACACTCATCTACGTGGCTAGTTAAGCTTTCCTATTGCAGCAATTGTGGTGAGTCCTCATTTATCAGAGACTAGTTATTGAGCTAGTTATTATTTCCAAAGACTTTTTCTATGTTTCATATTGAGGGTGAGATAGGGACATGTTTTAACCCCCGCCCATATTTATGAGTAGAGCCAGCTAGTTGGACAAATATTTCTAGTCTATATTGTCATGTGTAGCTCTTAAATCTCTATTCATGATTTAAACTCTCTTATGAAATTTCCACTTTTGCTTTACCTTATGAATACTTATGATATGTACAAGAGGCTTGGTTGGAGTCTTTCCACGTTTCAATCGCCGTGTTACAACTAGGCTCTATGTAACACCCTAATTTTCTTTTTATGTTTTCTTCTAAAAGATTGCCATGTGATCCATGTTATCTATGAAGTTCTATGTGAGTAGTAGTGGTTGAAAATAGGTCTAGAGGGATTTTGAAGGAGTTGGAGGCCAAATAATAGGTTGTGGTAATCATTCTACTTGCGTAAGCTACCGACTTGGATGTCTTACATACCAAATCTACTTGAGTACATATTGAGCTTAAGTAGCAAGAATTTCATTGGTTATTAAAGTCAGACGAGATTTTGAACTCACGGAAGAGAAAAAAGGAGGCGTAGCACCTACTTGGACTAAGTAGGTGATACACCTACTTGGACCAAGTAGGTGACACACCTACTTAGGGTAGACTCCACGCTGCCACGTAGCAGCCTTGGAGAGGTCGCATAGATAAGTTGGCCCAATAAGGGCTGGACACGTGTCACCCTTAGGGGATGACATGTGTCACCTCCTAAGGAGGTGTATATATATGTGTTAAGATGACTAAGAAGTCATTTCTTCAGCAAATTTTCACTTAGAGTTTGAGAGAAAACTTAGAGAATAAAAGTGAGTACCTACAGCAGCAACAAGGAAAAGAGGTAAGCCCTCCGATTTCATTCCATGAATTAATTATCTAAGGTGTTGTTCGATCAAATAGAGGTGTTTAATAACTTAAATAAACTTATTGGGGAAGCAAGCAAGGGTAGTGAGTAGCCACCAATTTTCAGCCGCGATTAAGGAGCTTTTGAGGTCGAGTTTTGGCAAGGTAACGTTTTTTCTTTCGAGTTGAAGTTAATGATATTGTTGTTAATGTTGTTGATAAGTTGTTGTTGTCGAAATTGGGGGAATAAACTTGGTTTTGCAAACCCATTTTTGGATGGGACTTCTGTTAGTAATATTAGTATAACTCCTTGTGTAAAGCTTCATTTTGAGTAATTCAAGATCTTTTTGAAAGCTATTTCATAGGGATATAACTTTCATTTAGGCTCTAAAACCCATTTTTTCTTTTCTCTTCTCGAAAATGGGTGATGAAGTATAGGGGAGGTGCTCCCCAAATTTTGTTTTGGAAATCCTACATGGACTGTTGTTGGTATTTTGAGTATATCCTTTTGTACAGAATTGCTGTAGAGGTGATTTGAAATTGTATGAGACCCTAAGATACATGTATATAACTTTTATTAGGCCATAAAGCCTATTTCCCCCATTTACCCCATGGAAACTGAGCAATAATACAAGACAGTAGGCTGTCCAGAATTCGTGTTTTGATAGTTTGGGCTGATTTTTATGGATTTCATATTGAGTTTCGATATGCTGAGATTTTTAAACTCCAGTAGATATTTGATTTTTTATTTAATGTGTATATGCTCTTATACAAACTAAGATAAATGTTTGACAAAGTGAATTTTGGTTGGTCTATGGCGTAGATGAATTGAACTCCTCGAGTTGTGGTAGAACTTGTTATGTGCTAAAACGCTAAGGTTTGTGTATAAACTTAAACTTGGAATATTTTATTTTTCTGAAATTTGAAGTATTTTGATGGGTTGTTTCCTTACTCCTTGTCTTGTATTATGGTATGACTATTATCTCAAGTATTGCAAAACTTTCGCTAAATCGCCCACTTGTACGAATTGCTTGATCATTTTGCATTCTTGTTGGGACTTTGTCCTTCTTGTTACTGTGACTTATCATCGATATTGGCATGCTTCTCGATTGGGATCTTGCCCATCTTGACTTTGCATTTACATTTCATCTTGACGATGGGGTTTCGTCCATTCTAGAGTATGAGTGGAAAACCACTTTCAACATGGTTCTTGATTCTCTTGATATTGGGTGATGACCCTTTTTGATTTCGGGGCTTCAGTCCGTCTTGATATTGATTATGCTTAGTGTGAAGGCATGACGTACCTATTGGGAAAAATTAATTATTTGACAACTCTTTCGAATTGAATTATAAGTTTCTTGATACTTCATCCTTCGATATTGATATTGATTTTGAAACTCTTCAAGGTTTGTATTCGATACTTTGATATACTTGTTTACTTGGGATTACTTTTACCTTATTGAGCCACCTGCGATGAACCAGGAAATTGAAGAATTTAATGGTTCCAAGCCCAAAATTTATACACCACTAAGCTTTATGCTTAGCGATAGTTGTATTCTGTAGTAGGTAATATGCGGGATGAAATATGAAGATGGCCATTTAGAGTAGACTTTTTAGATCCCTTGTGAAGATCATATCTGTATATGCATCTAGTTTTGTAAATATTTTGGGGACTTGTACAGGGTAGATGTGGCACTTATGTATGATATTTTGAAGGCTTGTGAAAACAAAACCGTATGCTTGTAACTTGAACTGGGTGACTAGTTTTTCTATTTTTGGAGTGTGCTTTTAACTCAAGTCATGCCATGTACTAGGTTTATACTTTGACTTGTCATTATGCACAAAGGAAGATAATAGTTTTGTGATAATTACTACTTTGGGTTTTGTGTATTTTATGGACCCACAATGGTGTTGATGTTACACCCCACACTCTTGAGCTCATAATGTCTCTTAAGCTTCTTAGAAGTTATCATGTGAGCCAGATAATCTGTGACACTATCAAACAACTCTAAGAAAGGGATAATATGATACCCCATAATAGGGGAGATTGGAAATAAGGCTGTGAGAAGTCGAAAGAAGTTGGAGGCCAAGTAATGAGTCATAGGACTCGACTTACCTACGTAAGCTATTAACTTAGAAGTCTTACATACTTAAGGTACTTGAGTACATACTAATCTTGCGTAGAAGGGATTACACGAGTTCTTAAGGTAAGACGAGATTATGAACCTACGAGGGAGAGAAGATGATGACACGTGGCAGCAGCTGAAGCAAGGAGGTGACCCACCTGCCTGCTTGGGGGTAGGTACCACTGCCACATGGCAACCTAGGGGTGGTTAAATAATTGAGGTATGCCAATGAGGGCTTGACATGTGTCACCTCCTAAGGCAACATATATATGTATTTTATGTGACTCTTAGAGTCATTCTTTATCCAAAACAAGGAACAAAAAAAAGAAAAGAGAACTTAGAGACTAGAGAGAGAGACTTATGGGTTTGAGGGGAAACCAAGGTAAGGCCCGATTTTGTTCCGTGAAATAGTTATTTAAGGTATCCTATGGTGATATATCGGTATTTGATAATGTAAAATTTCATTTTGGGGCAGCAAGGAAGTGATACAAACAGTCCGCTAAATTTCAACATGTTAAGAGAACTTCCGAGACAAGTTTTAGAAAGGTATGGCTTGGTTCAATTCTACCACATTTTGGTAAGGATTTGTATATGTTATGAGTGTGTTAATAATGTAAATTTAGGGTTTGGATCAGCATAAGTAGACAAAAAATAGCCAAGACGTTTCAGCCACGCTAGAAGAACTTTCGAGGCAAATTTTGGCAAGCTTTGGCCAATTTTGGGTAAGGTAAGGGTTTTTATTTCAATTTGGAGTATATGGTGTGGTTATGGAGTGTATTACACGTCTTATAGTTGTCTGGAAGTATAAAAATTGCACAAGGATGCTTGACGTTAGAAACAAACTAAACTAAGGTCATCATAGTTAAATCGAAGTCGAGTAGGGTGTTGTGGTTGTTGTGCTGCACTTGAAGGTGCTTTTATTGTGTGTTTCAGGGATGGAACATGGTATAAATAAGTCTTGGATGCTTTTTTTTGAATCCACACGACCCTCCGTTCTGTATGGTTAAAGGTTTTATGAAATAGCAACTAAAAACCCTATTTTGGTATCGTAGTTTTAAGCGAGTTGTTGGAAGCTTGTATTGCGTACTGTTGCCATATTTTAATTGTATATGAGATGCTGATTGTTTTTGTTGGTTGGATTCTAAGGTTTGGGGGTTAAATTCAAAGTTTGGATAGGGCAAGTTATAGAGGAGATGCTGCCCGATTTTCGTTAACTCTTTAACTAACTAATAGACTAGTCGAGACTAGTCGAGAAGTGTGAACAAGGAAGTAATTCCTATGGATAATGGGTGGTAGGTTTAGGGGCTGGAAAGTCGAAAGTAACTAATCCTAGTATTAATTTCGTGTTAAATAGGTTAAAGAAGTAACGAAGTGAGCTAGGATGCAATTAACCCATAACAGCTATATAGAGCTATTTTTCTTTTCTTTTGGCATGTCCTAGGTATAAGTTATGAATGGTTTGTATATGAAATATGGGGATAATTCCACTCATGAAACTCCAAGTGTAATTCATAGACTTTACTCACTTTGTGATGTTAAAACTCCTGTAATAGTTGAGTTATTGCCTTTTAAGGCTCTTAGATCATGAATAGTAGTATATGTAAAGCCTGTCTCTTCTTCTCTTCAGAATGCCCTAAGTATAAATGAAATGGTATATAATATGTGGTGGAGGTAGTTCCAGTTATAGGCTCCGAGTACAACTCGTGACTTTTATTCACCACTTGATGTTAGAGTTCTTAAAGTAGTTAAACTACTACCCTCGAGTCTCCTATCTGATGAATAATAATTGAATGCATCAACTCCTATTCCTAAGGTCTCTTCGATGACAAATATCTCTACTTCTGTAAGCTGATTAACCTTGTCTCGATACATGTTTACGATTCCTGAAACTCCAGTTGATATGATCCTTAATGATATTTAGAAGGTACTTACACGATTATTACTCTGGTCTTCAAGTGATGGTTCACTTGACTATTTCATTGAGTCTCAAATGATGATTTAGTTACATATGGTTTCTCACTACTCTACTCGTGCACACTGTAACCTATCTTTCTCTGAGTCCCATAAGGGGGACGGGAACGCAGTTGTGCCTAGCTTTACTATTCGTTCACCGAGTCCCAGGCTAGCTATATATATATGTATGAAGTATACGAGGATGAAATGACGTATACGATAAAGTGAAGCATACGATGAGGCTATATGTGATGATGCTCATCACCGCGTCCCAGGCTGGACATATATATGATGATATGATGGAAAATGTATATCGGTCCGTACGTTCCTCAACATTATTTTAAAATATGGATCGGGACGTACGTTCCTCGGTATTATTTTAAATTATGGATCGGGATGAATATTTCTTGGTATATTTTACTATATGATAATGGCATCGAGTCCTATAGTGGGTCTGGTGCAGTACGACATGTACACTACTCTTTCACTAAGACCCTCACTAAAAGGCTGGATATGATAGATAGGCATACATATGAGAACATAGTGAAGTACTTATAATGTATGAAATGATGTCGTATATGATGGTATGATGCCGTATACGATGATATGGCAACACCGAGTCCCACAGCAGGCCGGGAGTGATATGTGAGGATGATATACATGCCTTCTCTTCATAAGATGCAGGTATAGTGAATTATTAACTGTCATACTTGTTTCCTGCATCACTATTTTAGTTGTTATCTCAGTTATGTTATGTTATGATTCATATATCGTACTGACCCTCCATTCTCCAGGGGGCTGCATTTTATGCCCGCAGGTACAGTTGTTCATTTTAGAGATCTGCCAGCTTAGGATTTCCACTCAGCTATGTTGGAAGTGCTCTACTTTTCCGGGGCCTAACCTTTGATGCTGGTCATTCGATGTATATATTTGTTTATTCAGGGATACGGCAGGGGCCATGTCCTGCCATATGATACAGTTAATACTCGTAGAGGTCTGTAGATATGAGTACATGGGTTGTTTGTGAGTTTGTTAAGTCATAAATATTTTTATGTTATGGCAGCCTTATCGACTTACGTGCTCTTTCATGATATGATAAGAATGAAAGAGGCTACATGTACATGAAAATGTTGTTACCCATTGGGATTCTTGTGTATAGTTCTTATACGTGACAACTATGTATACGGGGGTCCAGGTTGGACACTAGTCGCAGTCTATGGGGTTGGGTCATGACAGAAGTGGCTCTATTGGAAGTTATAAGGCACGCAGGTAAGTAAAGGCACGAAGGTGATATGTCAGGTAGGGTGTTGAAATACGATTGGCATATAAAGTTGAAAACTGAAAGGAAAAGTAAACAGGAAAGTGCAACAGGTACAGTTCGAGTGGACATACGAGGTAAGTCCATTTTTATACTATTAATTATGGATGCCATGTGTGGATGTGATATGATATGATTTGAATATATATGTTGTCCCTGTGAGGCATTATTGGCATTTTCTGCATGCAGGTGTTGAGATAGTAAGAAATACAGAGGAAACTCTACCCAAATTTTCCTAGAAATAAAAGAAGAAAGAGATACAAAGTTGTAGTACGTCTTGCCCATAATAAGGATGAGATTTGACTAAACTATGAGTATGGTTGACCTCAAGAAATGAGTTAATTACTGAAGTGATAGAAATAGAAACTAGGAGGTCGATACTGGTATGGTAGAACGAAGTTGGAAAATACTTGTGATCCAAAGAAGATGATTTAGAGAAGACTGATAGATCTGGATATAATAATATATTAAGGCACCGACTGAATTGATACGCAGGGATAAACTATGACGAGTTATAGTTAAAAGAATTAATAGTATGATTAAGACAAGAGTACAAGGGAAAAAGAATTGTGACGGATATGAAGTGTTAATAAGATAGCTTGTGAGACATTAAGGATAAGACTAACTAAGAAGGGTAGGTAACCCATAGTAAGAATTATGAAGAAGGTCAAGCAGTGTTATGATATGGGACTGAATGCGAGCAGGATTCCATATGAATATAATGAAGATTGTTATGAGAATAAGTAAAGCTTAGTAAGGAAGTAACTAGAAGGTATGATGTGGTCCATGTGATTGGAATATAAAGATAGGTGTGAAACGGAAAAGCAAGCTATGAAACAAATAAGGAAGACTTATCAAGTTCTGTAAGGAGAGTTTTGAATAAAGATTATATGATGACGAAAAGGATAGATAGTGCAAGGAAATAAAGAGTAATATGGAATTTCTTGCGCACAACCAAAAATGGACATGAGCTAGAGGAATAATACAGAAGTTCTAATAGAGGTACCCAAGATAGACATAAGTAACTGAATACGAAGACGGAGTGAAAGGAGAATGTATAGTTATAAGTTTAAAGGGGTAGTACAACAACATAGTGTTAAGGTAGACCTATTATTGAGGCAAGCTCGATATGCTGTTAAGAAAGTGAGAATCGGGCGCACGACGAGGATGAAAGCTCATGAGGCATAAAGAAGTATTGTGTATACGTGACTCGAGTACCAATAATTAGACTAGATCAACACCTCACGATTATGTTAAGATGTCGTACATGGGCAACCAAAGGTATGGATGATATAAAGGAAGGCATAGATATGGTACAGTATACCAAATATGTTGGAAAAGAATCATACGCATTTGAAAAATTAAAATAAGGGCGTAGGGTAAAAACACAAACAAATAGTGACATAGATACACCCTAAAAGGGGGAAGTGGCTTCAAGTGAGATCCCATACTAGCACGAGTTAACAAGATCTAAAAGCCAGCAATGAATGGATAGAAACCATAATACTAGAGACAGTGTTGATAATTATTAGTAAGGACCTTAAATAGTATGACATCAAAGGATGGGTGCATGCAAATGGGATGAATACGACAAGAGAATCACAATGAGAACTTAAAGATATTATAAGGGATAGCCAGGCTATACTTGACTAAAGGATAGGATGTTGGTAACAGAGTTACTAGCTACTGGCATTGTGATATACAAGTAGCAAAAGAGAAAGGATAAGAAATCTCTCCTATATTGGAATATCAGAAAACCTAAGAGTAAGTGAAGAAAGCAAAACAAGCATGACAAAAGAGACTGTAAGTGCGTGTTAGTACAATGACACATGTAGAGTAGAGTAAGCCAAGAGCAGGAAAGACTATGACTAAAATGGAACGCACTTCGTGCAAATTGGATAAGAATGTTGTGTAGCCTACGAACATTGGTATACTAAGAGTAAGATCAAGTGATTACTCGATAAAAAGAAGTCGGTAATAGCAATGTGATTGCCATATTTAGAATCTATTAAAGAAAAATGTAAGATGGTTTGAGGCAGAACTATTATGATATAATCAGTATTAAGGACAAAATCCATAGTGGATCCTTGACCTCAATTGAAGGAGGTAAGACACTAGTATAGCGATGCTAAGGCATTTTCTGGACTACTCTAAGTACCTACACATGGTTGTGTAAGGATTACAATATAATGTGTGGTAAGAAAACTGGAGAGAAGATCTAAGTAAAAGTATAGGATAGCTTGCCTAAAGTGTTACAAGTTGGATTAAGAGGAATTGTACAATAGATTAAACAAAATTGAGCATCAGAAGCTTGATAGCCTATTACAGGAGATGGAAACCCCAACTCAGAAATGAAAAGCAATTAATATGGATTATAATACAGGCTGACCTCGCATCTAAGGAAGTATGAGTTCATACGGGTGATGGTAGATAGGCTGACAGAAGCAACCCATTCCCTTCTAGTTTGGAAGGCATATTTAGTTGAGGGTTATCCGAGATGACATAGCAAGGAAACAATAAGATGTCACGGAGTTCCCACATCTATTATCTCAGGTAGGGAAGTTTAATTTACAGGTAACTAATGGAGATTATTCCAGAAGGGATTGGGAACACAGTTGAATCTTAGTACGACATTTCGCCCTTCGACTAATGGATAGGCCCAGAGGGGATCCAACAAGCTATTGATGAAGTAAAGCTTATATAGGAAAAACTATTAACAGCCTAGAGTTAACACAAGTCATAGGCAGATAGTCGATGTTGACCTTTTGAGTTAAAGTGGATAAATGAGTATTTGTGAAAGCGTCACCAATGAAATGTTTAATAAAATTCGGTAAGAAGGGGATACATTGGTCCTTATCAGATCATTAGTAGAATAGGTAAAGTTACCTATGAGTTAGACCTACTATCCTATTTAAAGCAATACATTAAGTTTTCACAGATCAATGCTCCGCAAATATATAAGAGACCCTCCTAGAATAGTCTCTGTGGATGAGGTCCACATAATAGAGAAGTTATCCTACGAGGAGCGACCTATCGCCATCTTGGGTCGGCAAATTAGAAGGTTGCAAACTAAGAATGTGTCTTCCATTAAAGTATGTGATGAGACAAAGATAGAGAAGAAATATCCATATGGGTTCCCTATGTCTATAGGTAATCTAAACTCCTAAATAAATTGGGTTGATGAGTAGGAGGCCTATAGATGACAAGTGGTATAGAGAATTTCCAAAGTCCTGGTAAGATCTCATAAGATTAATTAACATTCGAGGATGAATGTTCTAAAGGGGAAAGGATGTTACACCCCACACTCTTGAGCTCAGAATGTCTCTTAAGCTTCTTAGAAGTTATTATGTGAGATGGATAATCTGCGACACTATCAAACAACTCTAAGGAAGAGAGAATATGATACCCCATAATAGGGGAGATTGGAAATAGGGTCATAAGAAGTCGGAAGAAGTTGGAGGCCAAGTAATGAGTCATAGGACTCGACTTACCTACGTAATCTATTAACTTAGAAGTCTTACATACTTAAGCTACTTGAGTACATATCAAGCTTGCGTAGCAGGGATTACATGGGTTCTTAAGGTAAGACGAGATTATGAACCCACAAGGGAGAGAAGAGGATGACATGTGGCAGCAAGAAGAGAGTGCCATATGGTAGCAGGAGGAGGTGCCATATGGCAGTAGCTGAAGCAAGGAGGTGACCCACCTTCCTTCTTGGGGGGAGGGTGGACCCCACTGCTACGTGGCAGCCTAGAGGTGGTTACATGATTGAGGTAGCCCAATGAGGGATTGACATGTGTCACCCTTAGGGGATGACATGTTTCACCTCCTAAGGCAACATATATATGTATGTTATATGACTCTTAGATTCATTGTTTATCCAAAACAAGGAACAAAAAAAAGAAAAGAGAACTTAGAGACTAAAGAGAGACTTATGGGTTTGAGGGGCTACCCATGTAAGACCCGATTTCATTCTGTGAAATAGTTATTTAAGGTATCCTACGGTGATATAGTGGTGTTTTATAACATAAAATTCCATTTTGGGGCAGCAAGAAAGTGATTCAAACAGTCCGCTAAATTTCAGCATGTTAAGAGAACTTTCGAGATAAGTTTTAGCAAGGTATGTCTTGGTTTTATTCTCCCACATTTTGGTAAGGATTTGTACATGTTATGAGGGTGTTAATAATGTAAATTTAAGGTTTTTAGCATCACCAAGAGGACAAAACACAGCCACGACATTTCAGCCGCGCTAGAAGAACTTCTGAGGTAAATTTTGGTAAGCTTTGGCCAATTTCGGGTAAGGTAAGGTTTTTCCTTTAAATTTGGAGTTTATGTTGTGTTTATGGAGTGTATTACACGTCTTATATGTGGATGTAAGTATAAAAATTGCACAAGGATGCTTGACATTAGAAACAAACTAAACTAAGGTCATCATAGTTAAATCGAAGTCGAGTAGGATATTGTGGTTGTTGTGCTGCGCTTGTAGGTGATTTTATTGTGTGTTTTAGGGATGGAACATGGTATAACTAAGGCATGGATTCTTATGTTTAAATCCACACGACCCTCCATTCCGTACGGTTAAAGGTTTTATGAAATAGCGACTAAAAACCCTATTTTGGTATCGTAGTTTTAAGCGAGTTGTTGGAAGCTTTTATTGTGTAATGTTGCCATATTTTAATTGTATATGATCTGCTGATTGTTTTTGTTGGTTTGATTATAAGGTTTGGGGGTTAAATTGAAAGTTCGAATAGGGCAAGTTATAAAGGAGATGCTGCCCGATTTCTGTTAACTCTTTAACTAACTAATAGACTAGTCGAGACTAGTTGAGAAGTGTGAACAAGGAAGTAATTCCTATGGATAATGGGTGGTAGGTTTAGGGGCTAGAAAGTCGAAACTCACTAATCCTAGAATTAATTTCGTGTTAAATAGGTTAAAGAAGTAACGAAGTGAGCTAGGATGCAATTAACCCATAACAGCTATATAGAGCTATTCTTCTTTTCTTTTGGCATGTCCTAGGTATAAGTTATGAATAGTTTGTATATGAAATGTGGGGATAATTCCACTCATGAAACTCCAAGTGTAATTCATAGACTTTACTCACTTTGTGATGTTAAAACTCCTGTAATAGTTGAGTTATTGCCTTTTAAGGCTCTTAGATCATGAACAGTAGTATATGTAAAGCCTGTCTCTTCTTCTCTTCAGAATTTCCTAAGTATAAATGAAATGGTATATAATATGAGGTGGATGTAGTTCCAGTTATAGGCTCCGAGTACGACTCATGAATTTTATTCACCACTTGATGTTAGAGTTCTTAAAGTAGTTGAACTACTACCCTCGAGTCTCCTATTTGATGAATAATAATTGAATGCATTAGCTCCTATTCCTAAGGTCTCTACGACGACAAACATCTTTACTTTTGTAAGTTGATTAACCTTGTCTCGATACATATTTACTATTCCTAAAACTCCAATTGATATGATTCTTAATGATATTTAGAAGGTACTTAAGACGATTACTGCTCTGGTCTTCAAGTGACGGTTCACTTGACTATTTCATTGAGTCTCAAATTATGACTTAGTTACATATGGTTTCTCACTACTCTACTCGTGCACACTATAACCCATTTTCCTCTGAGTCCCATAAGGGAGCCGGGAATGTAGTCGTGCCTAGCTTTACTATTCGTTCATCGAGTCCCGAGATGGCTATATATATGTATGAAGTATACGAGGATGAAATGCCATATACAATGAAGTGAAGCATACGATGACACTGTATGTGATGATGCTCGTCACCGCATCTCGGGTCGGACATATATATAATGATATGATGGAATATGTGGATCGAGCCATATGTTCCTCGGCATTATTTTAAAATATGGATCGGGTTGTACGTTCCTCGGCATTATTTTAAAATATGGATTGGGCTGTATGTTCCTTCATATTATTTTAAATTATGGATCGGGCCGAACATTCCTCGATATATTTTACTATGTGATAATGGCACTGAGTCCCATAGTGGGTCGGGTGTGGTACGACATGTACACTACTCTTTCACTGAGACCCTCACTAAAGGGTTGAATATAATAGATAAGCATACATATGAGAACATAGTGAAGTATTTGTAATGTATAAAATGATGTCGTATATGATGGTATGATGCCGTATACGATGATATGGCAACACTGAGTTCCACAGCGGGCCGGGAGTCATATATGAGGATAATATACATGCCCTCTCTTTATAAGATGCAGGTATAGTGAATTATTAAATGTCATACTTGTTTTCTGCATCCCCATTTCAATTTTTATCTCAGTTATGTTATGCTATGCTTTATATACTTAGTACATAGATCATACTGATCCCCCGTTCACTGGGGGGCTACATTTTATGCCCGCAAGTACAACTGTTCATATTGGAGATCCACCAGCTTAGGATTTCCACTCAGCTATGTTGGAAGTGCTCCACTGTTCTAGGGCCTAACTTTTGATACTGGTCATTTGATGTATATATTTATTTATTCAAGGGTATGGTGGGGTCCTGTCCCGTCATATGATACAGTTAATACTCATAGGTTTATAGACATGAGTACATGGGTTGTTTGTGAGTTTGTTTAGTTGTAAATGTTTTTATGTTATGGCAGCCTTGTCGGCTTGCATGCCATTTCATGATATGATATGAATAAAAGAGGCTACATGTACATGAAAATATTGTTACCTACTAGGGTTCTTGTGTATCATTCTTATACATGATAGTTATATATATAGGGGTTTAAGTCGGACCCCAGTCACGACCTATGGGGTTGGGTCGTGACAGTTGAATTGGAAATAGAATTTCAAAGAAAGTTTTCTAAATGTGTTGACTATTTGAGATTATAAAAAAAACTTTCTTTTACTTCGTAAGTGGCATCCTCCCAAAGGGGATACTAAAAGTATTGGTATCAGAGCCTAGGTTTATGATTTTAGGACTTTTATTGTGACTTGTTGGTATACCTTTTCTTTTTGTCACATGTTTTTTTATATATAGTGTATATGCATCATGTACATCTCCCTAATGCAATGTGATCTTCCCTGATGAAGGAATCAAGTCATGGCATCTTCTACTTCCAATAGACTTATGGAATCTGCTCGTGAAAGTTTAAATACCTCTAATACCCAAATTCACCTACAAGAAGTGGTTGAGAAATATTTTTCTGATTCTAATCCTCCTAATAGAAGGGGATTTGAAGTGTGAAGTAATCAAGGTATGAGAGTTGGGTCACACCCTCAAATGAGTCATAGTGCCCCCACTGTTGATCCCCCTTTTACACAAATGACAGATTTCTTTCATCACATGGCTAGAAGAGTGCCTGATCTTGACGAACTGAACTTTGAGAAAATGTGAAAAATGGGTGGAGTTGAGTTTGAAGTCACTGTTGACCCTACAGATGTCGAGTAGTTATTGGAATGGATTGAAAGAGTGTTCAAGCAGTTAGAGTGTTTAGACACTGCCAAATTTAAGTATGATGTCTCACTATTACAAAAAGATGCCTATGATTGGTGGGTAAGTGTACCGAATGCCAGAGCAAAACCTCCTATTCTTACTTGGAATGATTTTGTGAAAGAATTTCATTAAAAGTATATCCCACATCATGATGCAAATAAAAATGAGTTCTTAAATTTAGAGCAAAGGAGTATGTGTATTGTTGAATATCAGCAGAAGTTTCTCAGGTTGTCCTGCTATGCTTGAGGTATTATTAGTAATGAAAAAGATAAGTGCATCCGATTCAAAGACGGTTTGAATGATTCTATTAGAAAATCTGTAGCGGTCCTACAATATGAAAACTTTTATAAATTAGTTTCAGCTGCTCTTACTTAGGAAAGGATCGATAAGAAACAAGATGGTAGAAATGAACACAAGTTCAAGAAAGCTTACGCAGAATCAGGAGGTCCATCAAAAAGGGGGAGGTTTGACAATTCCACAGCTAATACGTTTCGCAAGTTAACCCAACATAAGCAGAATAGATCAAGTTTCTCTACTGCCATCACTCTAAGCTATGGCCAAGGCAAGACTCGTATACCCACTTGTGCAAATGAACACAATGTGGAAAGAATCATTTTGGTACTTGTAGAAGAGCTTCTGGCATGTTTTAATTATGGAAGCTTCGATCATAAAGTGAAGGATTGTCCTAATCCTAACCCCACATCTTCTCCGCGTATAGAAGGCTCGGTTCAAAAACCTGTTACCACTCCCTCTCAAAGGAATAGAGGTGCAAGATCTATAAACACATAAGCAATAAGTGCAGGTGCAGCCAATCAAGCTAGTAGGTCAAGAGCTACAACACGAGCTTATGCAATGAGATAGAGGGATGACCAAGATAGAGAAGATGTAGTTGTTGGTAAATTTCACTTATTCGACTTATGTGTTATTACATTATTTGATCCCGGTTCTACACATTCATATATTTTCTCATCATTGGCTTTTCCTGAAAATATAAAATCTGCGAGACTCAATTGTGGGGTGCTTATCTAAAGTCCTTTTGGTTAACAAGTTATTTGCAATCAAATCTATCGAGGTTGTCCCTTAGTGATTCAAAATCTAGTCTTCCTTGTTGATTTAATTGAAATGCCTTTCCAAGACTATGATATCATTATCGATATGGATTGGCTTTATAGAAACCATGTGGTAGTTGATTGTAGGTCAAAGCATATGACCTTTAGAGCTCATTCACCTTCACAGATCATTGTTCAAGGTGAAAGATTATTGACATCTGATATCATTTCTGCGGTTGTGGCAAAGAAGATAGTTAGACAAGGTTGTAAAGCTTATCTTCCTCATATATTTGATACACGCCTGGAAATTCCAAGCCTTGAGGATATACCAGTGGTGTGTGAATTTCTTGATGTCTTCCCTAAAAATCTTTCCTGACTGCCCCCGGAAAGGGAGGTTGAATTTCCTATAGAGGTTGTTCCTGGAACTACTCTTATCTCTAGATGCCTTATCGAATGGATCCAGCAGAACTGAAAGAGTTGAAAAATCAATTGCAAGAACTCCTTGAGAAAGGTTTTATTCACTCGAGTGTTTCTCCCTGGGGAGCTCCTGTGCTATTTGTGAAAAACAAAGATGGCACTTTTAGGCTTTGTGTTGATTACCGATAACTAAACAAGGTAACAATTAAGAATATATACACACTGCCTAGGATTGATGATTTGGTTGACCAATTAAAAGGTGCTAGTTTGTTCTCAAAAATTGACTTAAGGTCTGGGTATTACCAACTGCGGGTAAGGGAACATGATGTCCCTAAAACTACCTTTAGGACTCGGTATGGTCATTATGAATTTTTGGTGATACCATTTGGGTGGATGAATGCTCCCGCGGCATTTATGGATTTGATGAATTACGTGTTTAAGCCTTATCTTGATCAATTTGTAGTATTTTTTATAAATAATATTTTAATATACTCCAAGAATAATGAAGATCATGGAAAACATTTTCAAATTGTTTTGCAAATTCTTCAAGAGAAGAAGCTTTTTGCCAAGCTTTCTAAATGTGAATTTTGGCTCGGTGAAGTGGTCTTTCTGGGACATATTATGTCGGCGGCATGTGTGAAAGTGGATCCTAGTAAAATTCAAGCTATTGTTGAATGGAAACCACCTAAAAGTCCAACTGAAGTGAGGAGTTTCTTAGGTTTAGCGGGATACTATAGATGGTTTGTCAAAGGCTTCTCCATTATAGCCTCCCCTTTGACTAAACTCTTGAGAAAGGATTTCAAGTTTGTATGGGATGACAAATGCCAAGAGAGTTTTGAAAAGCTCAAATCCTTATTAACACAAGCTCATATACTTACTCCACCAACTGAAGGGAAGGAATATGTGATATATAGTGATGCCTCTCATCGTGGTTTGGGTTGTGTCTTGATGCAAGAAGCGAAAGTGGTTGCCTATGCTTCCCAAAAATTGAAACCACATGAATTGAACTATCCTACTCATGACCTTGAGCTCGCTACCATAGTGTTTGCCTTAAAAATTTGGAGGCATTACTTATATGGCAAAAAGTGTCACATATTTACTGATCACAAGAGTTTAAAGTACTTGGGTACATAGAAAAAGTTGAATTTGAGGCAACGTAGATGGCTTGAACTCATTAAAGATTATGACTGCATGATCGATTATCATCCGGGTAAAGCCAATGTGGTAGCAGATGCTCTAAGTCGTAAACCCCTTTCTAGTGTATCGCTAAGCCACTTGCCTTTGTTTCTTAAATTAAGAGCCATGAATGCTTGTCTTGCATTTAACTCTAATAGCTCTATTGGTGCCAGTTTGCAAGTCAGACCAGTTCTACTTGAACAGGTGAAAGAAGCACAAACGTTAGACGAGAAGTTGGTGAAATTGATCAAAAAAGCTCACATTGGAGAAAAGCTTGATTTTAAATTAAGGGATGATGGTGCTCTACTTTATTAAAACAGGTTATGTGTCCCTAAAGATGACTATTTTAGAAAATAAATTTTGAATGAAGCATAAACTTCACCATATGCAATGCATCCTGGAGGTACTAAAATGTACCAAACCATTAAAGAGCACTACTGGTGGAATGGTATGAAGAAGGACATTGTGAAGTTTACTTCTAGATGCTTAGTTTGTCAATAGATAAAGGCCGAGCATCAAGTCCTGACTGGTTTGTTACACCCCTTGTCGATACCTGAGTGGAAATGGGAAAGAATAACTATGGACTTTGTTTTTGGGCTTCCACGCACTCAAAGAAATCATGAAATTTGGGTTATAGATGATAGGATAACCAAAAGTGATCATTTCTTGGCCATCAAGGTGGACTACCCACTTGAACGTCTAGCGGAATTGTATGTTGAGGAGATTGTGAGGTTATATGGAGTTCCTATCTCTATTGTATCTGAATGAGACCCAAGGTTTACATCTAGATTCTGGACTAGATTGCAAGAAGCTTTGGGCACTAGGTTGAACTTTAGTACATCTTTCCATCTGTAGACAGATGGTCAATCCGAGAGGGTGATTCAAATCTTAGAAGATATGCTTTGAGCTTGCATTATGGAATTTGAAGGTAGTTGGGATAGACAGCTAGCCTTGATAGAACTTGCTTATAATAATAGCTACCAATCAAGTATAGGCATGCCCCCCTACGAAGCCTTATATGGGAGAAAGTGTAAAACTCCTCTTTGTTGGATTGAAGTTGGTGAATGAAAATTGGTTGGTCCTGAGATTGTGCAACAAACTAAAAATAAGGTAAAAGTCATCAAGGATCGTCTAAAAATTGCTTCAGATGGACAAAAGTCTTATGCTGATCTTAAGAGGCGTGAAACTGAATATCAAGTAGAAGATAAGGTCTTTTTAAAGGTTTCTCCATGGAAGAAGATTATGAGATTTGGCCAAAAAGGGAAACTTAGTCCTAGATTTATTGTACCATATGAAGTACTTGAGAGAGTTGGTCCAGTTGAATATAAATTAGCTCTTCCACCAGAATTAGATAAGATCCACAATGGCTTCTGTGTTTCTATGCTTAGAAGATATCGCTTAGATCCATCTCATGTTCTCCCTGTCGAATCCATAGAGATAAGTCCTGACTTGACATATAATGAAGAACCTATCCAAATCTTGTCCTGTGAGACAAAAGAGCTTAGAAACAAGAAATTTCCTTTAGTAAAAGTCCTTTGGAGGAATCATTCTGGCAATGAATCAATCTGAGAGCGAGAAGAGGGTATGCAAATTTAATATCCACATTTGTTTTGAGTCACCCTAATTTTCTTTTTATATTTTCTTCTAAAATATTGCCATGTGATCCATGTTATCTATGAAGTTCTATGTGAGTAGCGGTGGTTGAAAATAGGTTTAGAGGAATTTGGAAGGAGTTGGAGGTCAAATAATGGGTTGTGGTAATCAATCTACTTGCGTAAGCTACCGACTTGGATGTCTTACATAAAAATCTACTTGAGTACATGTCGAGCTTAAGTAGCAAGGATTTCATAGGTTCTTAAAGTGAGATGAGATTTTGAACCCATGGAAGAGGAAAAAAGAGGCATATCACCTACTTGGGATGGACCCCACGCTACTATATGGCAGCCTTGGAGAGGTCGCATGGATGGGTTGACCCAATAAGGGATGGACACGTATCACCCTTAGGGGATGACATGTGTCACCTCCTAAGGAGGTGTATATATGTTTGTTAAGATGACTAAGAAGTCTTTTCTTCAGCAAAATTTCATTTAGAGTTTGAGAGAAAACTTAAAGAATAAGAGAGAGTACCTATGACATCAACAAGAAAAAAGGTAAGCCCTTCAATTTGATTCCGTGAATTAATTATCTAAGGTGTTCTTTGATCAAATGGAGGTGTTTAATGACGTAAATAAACTGATTGGGGCAGCAAGCAAGGGTAACGAGCAGCCACCAATTTTCAGCCACAATTAAGGAGCTTTTGAGGTCGAGTTTTGGCAAGGTAAGGTTTTTCCTTTCGAGTTGAAGTTAATGATATTGTTGTTGATGTTGTTGATAAGTTATTGTTGTCGAAATTGGGGGAATAAACTTAGTTTTGCAAACCCATTTTTGGATAGGATTGCTGTTAGTAATATTAGTATAACTCCTTGTGTAAAACTTCGTTTTGAGTGATTCAAGATATTTTGGAAAGCTATTTTATAGGAATATAACTTTCATTTAGGCTTTAAAATACAATTTTTCTTTTATATTCTCGAAAAAGGGTGATGAAGTATAGGGGAGGTGCTGCCCATATTTTGTTTTGGAAATCCTACATGGACTACTGCTAGTATTTTGGGCATATATTTTTGGACAGAATTATTGTAGGGGTGATTCTAAATTGTATGCGACCCTAAGACACATGTATATAACTTTTATTGAGGATACAAAGCCTATTTCCCCCATGTACTATTTCGAAACTGAGAAACAATACAAGACAGTAGGCTGTCCAGAATTTCTATATTGATAGTTTGGGCTGATTTTTATTGATTTCATGTTAAGTTTCGATATGATGAGACTTTTAAACTTAAGTAGATATTTGATTTTGTATTTAAGGTATATATTCTCTTATACAAACTAAGAGGAACTGTTTGATGAAGTGGATTTTAGTTGGTCTATGGCGTAGATGAATTGAACTCCTCGAGTATAAGGTTGTTATATGCTAAAATGCCAAGGTATGTGTATAAACTTGAACTTGGAATATTTTATTTTTTTGAAATTTGAAGTATTTTGATGGGTTGTTTCCTTATTCCTTGTCTTGTATATGGTATGACTATTATCTCAAATATTGCAAAACTTTCGCTAAATCGCCCACTTGTACGAATTGCTTGATCATTTGCATTCTTGTTGCGACTTTGTTCCTTCTTGTTATGGTGACTTGTCATCGATATTGGTATGCCTCTTGACTCGTATCTTGCCCATCTTGACTTTAGATTTATATTTTATCTTGACGATGGGGTTTCATCCATTCTTGAGTACGAGTGGAAAGCCACTTTCAACATGGTTCTTAATTCTCTTGATATTGGGTGACGACCCTTCTTGATTTTCGGGCTTCGGTCCATCTTGATATTGATTTTGATTAGTGTGAAGGCATGACATACCTATTTGGCGAAATTGATTATTTGACAACTCTTTCGAATTGAATTATAAGTTTCTTGATACTTGAGCCTTCGAATATTGATATTGATTTTGAAACTCTTCAAGGTTTGTATTTGATACTTTGATATACTTGTTCACTTGGGCTTAATTTTACCTTATTGAGCCACTTGCAACGAACTAGGGAGTTGAAGAATTTAATGGCTCCAAGCCCAAAGTTTATACACCACTAAGCTTTATGCTTAGCGATAGTTGTTTTCTATCGTAGGTAATATGCGGGATGAGATATGAAGATGGCCATTTGGAGTAGAATTTTTGGAGCTCTTTTGAAGATCACATCTGCATATGCATCTAGTTTTGTAAATATTTTGGGGACTTGTACAGGTTACATGTGACACTTTTGTATGATATTTTAAAGACTTGTGAAAATAAAACCGTATGCTTGTAACTTGAACTGGGTGACTAGTTTTGCTATTTTTGGAGTGTTCTTTTAACTCAAGTCATGCCATGTACTGGGTTTATACTTTGACTTGTCATTATGCACAAAAGAAGATAATAGTTTTGTGATAATTACTAATTTAAATTTTGTGTATTTTATAGACCCGTAATGGTGTTGAATTGGAAATAGAATTTCATAATGAGTTTTCTATAAAAAAAACTGTCTTTTGCTTCGTAAGTGGCATCCTCCCAAAGGGGATGCTACACCCTAGGTCGGGTGGTGACACAAAGATGATCTACAGCATGATCCTGAGGCAAAGAGGCGTATGGAGTTAGCCGTTCAAGGCATGACAAGGCACTTCTGGATAGAAGACAAACTCCTACTTACCATCAGGCAGAGAATCTACGTGCCAAAATTCGGAAGCATCAGGTGGGGGATCATGAAGGAAAGCCATGACACATTATAGGCCGGGCATCCAAGGCAGCATTGCACGAGGGCTTTGATTGAGGCAATTTACTATTGGCCATGCATATGGGGTGATATCGAAAGCTATGTGCAGACTTGTCTTGTGTGATAACAAGACAAAGTGGAGCAGCGTCAACCAGGAGGACTCTTGGAGCCCCTACCCATAGCGTAGCGTCTATAGGAGAGCGTGACCATGGACTTCATCACATATCTACTAAAGTTCGGCGGGTACGGGATAATTATGGTCGTGGTGGACAGGTTCTCCAAGTATGCTAGCTTCATGCCCGCCACGACAGGTTGCATTGCTAAGGAGGCTGCCAAGCTATTTTTCAAAAATGTGGCAAAGTATTAGGGATTTCCAAGGCACATTATTTGCAACAGAGACCCACACTTCACTGAAAACTTTTAGAGAGAATTGTTTGAGATTCTTGGCATAAAGTTACATTTCTCCACTAGTTTCCACCCGCAAATAGACGGGCAGACGGAGTGAGTCAATGCCTTGCTAGAGTGTTACTAGAGGCACTTTGTGAGCTCCCATTAGAAAGATTGGGCGAGGCTATTGGACGTAGCCCAATTCACATACAACCTACAACAGAGTGAGGCCACAAGGCGGACACCGTTTGAGCTAGACACAAGCCAACAACCACAAACTCCATATTCACTACCAGCCGCGTTTGAAGGTAAGAGTTTGGGGGCTTATCACATGGACAAAGGTTTTGAGGAGCAGCTCGACACTGCCAAGTCTTATTTGGACAAGGCAGTAGAAAAGATGAAAAAGTTTGCTGACCATAAGCATCATCCCACGGATTACAAAGTTGGAGACATGGTCTTGGTCAAGTTCAACCCAAGGCAATTTAAAGCATTGTGAGGCGTGCATCAAAACTTAATGCGAAAGTATGATGGCCTATTGAGGATTGTTGCCAAGGTTGGTAAGATCTCATATAGGTTGGAGATACCAACACACCTTAAGGTTTCTCCTATTTTGCATGCTAGTGTCTTCAAGCTACCATGAGGACAAGGATGATCCTAGTCGAGGAGAATCAAGTCGGGCTCCACTCACAATTATCGCCTCCCATGATTGAGACATCAAGGCCATTATGGACTACCAAGCCAATCGAAAATGGGGACAACATGCCACTACTATGTTTCTAGTCTATTGGAAGGGACAATCTCCGAAGAAGGCCACCTGGGAGAGATATGAAGACCTGTGGTAGTTTAAAGACAAAATCTAGGAGTTCTTGCAGTAGCAGTGCACCACAGTCATCACCACATCAGGTGAGGGAGAATGTTATGACCCGCCACTTGATCTTGAAGAAGGGGGAAGAACCTAGAGTCTTGGAGGGGTTTGTACAAGACTCTATATTCTAGTAGAATATTATGGAGAAGTCTTGAAAGACATAGAGTCCTCTAGAATTCTCTAAAGTGTGTAGAGAATTCTAGAGTAGGGACTTTTTTGTAAATATGGAAGGACTTGTATAGCAATTTTTATTTACACTTAAGCCCCTTAGGAGTAGTATAAATAGAGGGGGCATTCATTTATTATAAACCATCCAGAAATCAAGCATTCTTCCAATTAATACAAAGCCTTCTTCATAAAAGCTCTCTTGTATTTCTTACAAATCTAGAATTCCCTTAGCAATCGAGTCTTAAAGGCTTACTTGAGCTTGGAAGATCGTGAAAGATTCATGAGTAAGTTGTCAAGTTCCACACGGAGGTCTTAGTTGAACTCTAAGTCCGTGACACTAAGCTCTGATAGCAACACTTGTAGCAACCCTCTTGGGAGGATGCTACTACTTAAAAAGAAAACGTATATAATACACGTGACATTTAAAAAGCTTCACATAAAATATATTTATATAATCTAGTAGTGAAATTTGTCCCATTTATAATAGTTAAAGGTGTAAGATTTTACCATTTAAAATTTCTTTGATCTCAATTTAACCAAATAAAAGTTCCAATTTATAACGGGGTGACTTTTCAAAATCATTTTTAAAAATACCTTATGAGACATCCATGTATGATTCCATATAACTACAGTTCATGTTATACACTATTACCAACACCAACTTAGAAGTACCAAAGTTAACTAATTCATGCTTCATACAATCATTCTAACTCAAATGGTAAATTTAGTACATTACAAGACTTGGATTTACACGCCCCAAAATAACAAAACAATCAACCAAATTTAAGTTACAACCCATGGTGTCATGAATTGATCAACTTCTCAAAAATAAATACATAAAGACATATACACAAGCATCCCATGGATCATATACATGTCCCAAAATATTACAAAATATAGATTCTTATATGCAAATGTGATCTTCCTTAAAGCTTCCAAAAACTTTATCGCCAATGGCTAACTTCAAGCATCTCCTTTGATATTTCCTACGATAGAAATAGATATCACTAAGCATAAAGCTTAGTGGTATAAAACTACACGTTTTAACCTTTTAGATACTCCCATTACTCTTCTCAGGTCATGAGTAACACAAATGTAAACATAATAAATAAATCAATCTCCAAAATATATCATGAGTATCAATTTTGATATTTAAAAGTTTATGTGTCAAGAATTTATAAAACAATATTTACAAGAGATTAAATAACAAGTTTTGCTCAATATGTATGTCATGCCATCACACCAAATATGATAAAGTACCAAGAAGAACTGGACCCCTGTATCAAGAAGGATAAATACCCAATAATTAAGAGAACCAAGAACCATATTAAAATGGCTTTCTAGTTCGTATTCAAACTAGACAACTTCTATATTTAAGACGAACCAAAATCCATAATCAAGATAGAAAAGGGTACGAATCAAGAGGCATGCCAATAGTGACAAAGTCACATCCACAAGAAGGACAAGGTCCACAACAATGTCAAGTGATCGATCAATCAATATAAGTGGGCGAGTTAAACAAGTGTCTTGCAAGTCTCCAAGATACTAACACGATAATACAAAGTAACAAGTAATAACCAATGTAACAAGATACGTTTACAAATATACCAGCATATAACAAGAATAAGAGTATAAGTTTATAAATAAACCTCAGCCTTTTAGTATATAAACAGTCCAACACAACCTCAAGGGTTCAAACCGTAGACCAAACAATGTTTCAAGCTCCTCAACTTGTACACGAGTATAAACCACCTTGAAAATTTAATTAAATACCTACTTTAATTTCCAACATCTCCATAATATTTATATAAAATAATATTTATCATCAAAAGTAAGCCTAGAATGTGTAAACAAGACTATGCTACCAAAATAGTAAATTTGGCCAGCCTAGTATCTCATCTCGCAACTAAATATTGAAAATGCAAATGGCAAAACTGGACTTTAATCCTATAAAAGTTGTATATATTTGTTTTAAGTTTACAAAAAATTAAAAATCACCACAAAATACATTTTGTACAAAACTATATAACCAAAACACTAACAGTTGTACATATGAGATTTTTAAATCAAGAATCTAGATAGAACATGTCCTGTGTTGAGTTCTCTTTTTCGACTCAATAACAACATATTTAAGCTCCAATATAAGCATAAGAGTTTTATATATGTATGTTATATTTCCAAAACATATTTATTTACAAAAAACAAAGCTCTATACAGTGAGATATGCTAAAATTACTAACAACTACACAAATTTAAAAATAAATTTTGTTTACTTACTACAAGGTAAAGGTTGCTTTGTATTCTCTAGATGAAAGGACAAGCTTCCTTTGTGATTTTGTGAGGTATTATGATGGAGAGAAAGTTAAAGGTCTTTTCTTGTCTTGAGGAAACAAAATTGTGAGAGGAGGTGTAAGAGAAGTCTTCCAAAGTGATATTTATGACTTGGCACTTCCTACTAAAAAGGTGGCTGCCCAAAAAGTAAAAGTGGGTAGCCCAAATGCATACATATATGCATATATATTTATATACAAGCTCCTTTTTATTTTTAATGATAATTCTAATTAGTAGTTTACATAAATACCCCAATACGATCCCCTAAATTACTATCACAATTTATGGTAAGCAAATTTTAAAATTTCACAAAATTTTAAGCTCCTAAAATGTCAGTAAAACATAATATATTTACTAAGGAGTATTCCATCAAAGTGTGAATACTAGCTTATATAATTAGGGGCATTACAACGAGGGCTGGGGTGTGTCTATACACTTTCTTATTGATGATTTCTGAGAGCGGCTGATGATGTTACTAATTTTTACTACACACTTGCATTCATAGGCATCACCTATCACTAGTATACTTGTTTACTGTTTGGTCCCCTTATTTTATGGGGGCAGGGGATATATTTGCATTGTTTGTACATTTTGGGATGTGGGCGTCTGATAGATTATTTTTTTAATTATAATTGTAATTATCTTATATTACATTTATAGTTGGTTAAAGGTGTCTTTGTGTGGATTTATTGTTGGTGTTCCCTACTAGGCTAAGTTGGATTAGTCCTATAAGACCTTGGAAATTGAAAAGTCCTAAAATAAGGATCTAAAGATAATTTCCCAGAAAATGTCAATTTTTGACACCAGGTGATGACCACAAAGGCCATCACAGATTGTAATGCTCACGATGACTCATGGTGAGTCACCATGGTTGAGCTTCAGAAACTTAGGCCTGTAGGGAGAGGAACATGAGAGGGGACCACAGACAGAGGTGGGAACCATGAGCTTTAGGGCCTCTTGTAGTGGATCCTCATGTAGACTGATCAGACCCCTTTCAGTACGACCCATCCACACGACCTATATTGCCCTTTACGGACTGTGGTGGGTCCTGTGGTGGGCAAGGCCCCATTTTCAGAAGCCAAGTCCTACTTCACAACCACCACCACAGACCGTGGTAAAGTTCACAGACCGTGGTGGGTCCTTCATGAACCCTAGTACCCAGTTTTTAAGTTGGGGTTATTTTGGTCTTTTCCCTATATTTTATTAATGTACATATATGATTGTTTTTGGATTAATTTCCTACCTATTAAATACCCTAAAGTCTTTTAACCCTCTCGTTCTCAACATAATTCACAAAATCCAAAACTCTCTCTCCCAAGTTTTCTCTCAAAGGTCTTCTTCTTCTTCAAGAAATTATAGGGATTCCTTCAAGGTCAAACTTTCATTCTTTTCAATTTAGGGCTTATCAAGGTCAAGGTATGTGAGACTTCATCCATGGGTACCTTGCACCCATGAAATCCCAACGATTTGCTCTAAATTATCTTATGATCTCTTCGATTAAAATCCCTAATTGCATGAGTTTTATTGGGTATTCTCAATTATAATATATTGCAATGTTAATAGCCTATTTATGCATAATACACATCATATTGCATGTTTTCAAGTTGAATTTCAATGATCCAAACTATATTATAGTTTTAATTATAATTTATGAGTTATGATCATGATTTTCAAGTTATATTCTCTGAAAGATTTATGAATGAATTTAAAGATGCTTTATGCAAAGAGGATTATGAATGATAATGATATGACTTTTCAAACAAGTTTATGTAAGAGTGACTTAGGATCCTTGATAATAAAGGTGACCTAAGACTCTAACGATGTTTATATGAAAAAAGGATTTGTAATGATGGAAGGCCTACACCCACATTACATGCTGATGAATTAAATGAAAAGGGTGACTCCAGATCCTTCATGGTGACTTAAGACCATAATGAAAAGGTGACTTGAGATCCTTAATGAGCTATTCTTATGAATAAGTTTATGAAGTACGATTATGAAAAGCTTATGATTTATGATTATAATTATGATATGTATTCTGTGGGTTACTATACTTATCACTAAGAGGAATTAAAGATGGGGATTCGACCCAAGGGGTCCTTAGTAGCAATCTCTAGTCCCTTAAACTACGTTGCCATTATGATTGCCTTTATGACCTAGCTAGTTGATCCACATAAAGCACATATTCATGATATATGGAGTCTACTTTGGCAAGTTCCTCCCCTTCTCGATGTGGGAATTATTGAATTCTATATAATAGTTTACATGGTCTTAATATTGGTTATGGTTATCTTCCACATATGTAAGTACTTGTGATGATGCATTGACCAATGATTAAATGTTTTAAGTGATCTCATGACTTTATTCATGTTTTAAAGATATTGGTCTTGCATCCATGATTCATATTGATTATGTCTGATATTTATTATTCATGCATAATCTCACATACTTAGTGCATTTCATGTACTAATACTTTTTGCCTACATTGTGTTAGTATGTAGGATTGGTAATCACGTTCATCCTCCCCTCTCTCATGGCTAGAGTTTGCTATTAGCTTCTTATTGGTTAGCCCTCATGTTCTAAGGATGATATATTTATTTCTTACGAGTTTATGACTTCTTTTTCCTATTATGTTGGGTGAGCTAGGAGATTGTCTTATGCCTCCATCTAGACTATTAGAAGCATTTTAGATAGTATGAAGTCTATGTTATAGCTTTTCTCATTTCTAGACTTATGTTCTATTGAGATTTTGCTTTTATATCATGATTTAACTTCTATTTCTTATTTACTTTATGTATGCTCATCGATGTTATGCTAATAGGATTGGTTGGGGTCCTTCGAGATTCTAATCTCCATATTACGGCTAGGCTCTAGGTTAGGTCCTGAAAAACTTGGTATCAGAGCACAAGGTTCAAGTGTCTTAGAAAATCTAACATGCCGCATTAAGTAGAGTCTTTTTCATCAGTGTGAAGTATGCCACATTTATGAATATGAGGCTATGGGACATCATAGGAAGCACTTCACTTATTTCATGATCTTATCATGCTATAGATTTGGAATCTAAGGTTTTTGTCCTCTAATGCTTTCTCTTTGCAATTACTGAATCATGCCTCCATGACGATACCCCATTCAAAGAAATGTTGTTGAGGAGGAGCAACATGATTAAAATGACCCTGTGAATGATCAAGTGTCAAATGCATAATTTTGAGTGGCTTTTCAGATGTTAAATCAAGCCATAATTACTCAATTTAATTGAGGGGTGGCAACTCCTCGTCATGTGCCTACTCCAACTTCAGGGGTGAGAGACTTCACAAGGATGAACCCACCCAATTTTCATGGGTCTAAGGCTGATGAGGATCCTCATGATTTTTTGGATGAGTTGTATAAGATTGTTGATATATGGGAGTGTCTTCGGAGGAGAAGGCAAAATTGGTGGCCTAAAAACTCATAGGTGTCAATCAAGTTTGGTACAATTAATGGAAAGTAGAAAAGGTAGAAAAAGGTCCCATAGGTTGGGAAGATTTCAAATTTACCTTTCTTGACCACTTCTTCCCACTTGAGTTAAGGGAGGTGAAGGTGTTGGAGTTTATCAACCTAAAGCAAGGAAACATAAGTGTGAGGGAATATGCCCTTAAGTTCACAAAGTTGTCTAAATATGCTCCTTCCTTGGCAGCCGACTCTCATGCCCAAATGAGCAAGTTTATTTCAGGAGTGTCAGACTTGGTGATGAAAGAATGCCGAACCACTATGCTCATCAAAGAGATGGATATTTCTACGCTCATGATCAACGCCGAGCAAATTAAAAGGATTCCAAGAGGTCTCGATATCAAGGTGGGTTTTCTCACAAAAAATCTAGAGGTAAAAATGGTCATTTTTGAAAGGTCAAAGGTCTCATGGCCAAGGTTATTCACAAGCTTCGAGTCAAAGGTTTGATAAGGATAAGGCCTCAAATCTTAAGTCACAAGGAGATGTTGGTGGATCTACTCTTCCTTAGTGTACCAAGTGTTGAAAAAATCATGGAGGTATATGCTTGGTGGGTACGGGTGCATCTTTTAGATATGGTAATATGGGGCACAAGATCTTCGAATGCCCTAACAAGGGAAGAGAAGGACATCCTCAAGGTCAAACTACTATAGGTGGAAAGGATTCTCAAGGTGGTGGTCAGAGACAAAACATATTTTATGCCCTTCAGACTTGTCAGGAGTTAGAGGATTCCCCCGAATGTAACTAGTATGTTGAAAGTCTTTGACTTTGATGTTTATGCATTATTAGATTTGAGTGCTACTCTATAATTTGTTACTCCTTATCTTGCTAGGAGATTCATTGTTAGTCCTAAGGTCTTGTTAAAGCCTTTTTTGGTCTATAAACCAGTTGGTGATTCAGTTGTGGCTAAAAGAGTCTATATAAATTGTCTAGTTTCTCATAAAATTACCTTAGTCGATCTTGTAGAGCTAGATTTGACCGATTTCGATGTTATTCTCGGTATAGATTGACTTCATGTATGCTATGCTTCTATATGCTGTAGAACCCATTTGGTTAAGTTTCCATTTCCAAATGAGCCAGTCCTAGAGTGGAAAGGTAGTAATTCTGTGTTTAAGGGTCAATTTATTTTATGCCTTAAATCTCAAAAAATGATTTCCAAGGGTTGCATCTATCATTTAGTCCTGGTTAGAGATACTAACTACGAAACTCTTACTCATGAGTCAGTCTAGTTGTTAATGAGTTTTCAGATGTTTTTCTGAATGACCTTCCAAGTATTCCTTCCTAAAAGGGAAATAGAATTTGGTATCGATCTCCTCTCCGATACTCACCTATCTCTATTCGTCCTTACCGAATGGTTCCAGCAGAATTTAAAGAGTTAAAGAAACAGTTGAAGGATTTTCTACATAAGGGTTTCATTAGATCGAGTATCTCTTCATGGGGTTCTCCGATTCTCTTTGCCAGAAAAAGGATGGTTCTCTACGAATGTGTATTGACTATCAACAATTAAACAAGGTCATAATTAAGAATAATTATCCCATTCTAAGGATTGATGACTTGTTCAATCAATTTCAAGGAGTGAGCTACTTTTAAAAGATTGATCTTAGATCGTGTTATCATCAAATTTGAGTAAGAGAATGTGATATTTCAGAATGGCCTTTAGAACTCGGTATGGTCACTTTGAATTCTTGGTTATGTCTTTTAGATACAAATGCCCCTACATCTTTTATGAATTTAATGAATAGGGTGTTCAAGCAATACTTGGATATGTTTTTGATTGTCTTTATTGATGATATTTTAATCTACTCTCGGAGTGAGGAAGAGCATGCCGATTATTTAAGGATTGTGTTGCAGATTCTTAAGATCCATCAGTTGTATGCAAAGTTTAGTAAGTGTGAGTTTTGGTTAAGGTCAGTTTCTTTCCTTGGTCATATTATTTCCGGAAAAAGAATTATGATTGATCCAAAGAAGACCGAGGCTGTTAAGAATTGGCCTTGACCTTTGACTCCTTTCGATATTCAAAGTTTTTTGGGCTTAGCTGGTTATTATAGATGGTTAGTGGAAGGTTTCTATTTCATTGCATCATCCTTGACTACTTTGACTCAAAAGAAAGTGAAGTTCCAATTGTCCAAGGCATGTAAGAAAAGGTTTTAAGAGTTGAAGGATAAGCTTACTTCTGCTTTGGTGTTGACTTTGCCGTAAGGTTCTAATGGGTTCATTATATATTGTGATACTTCACGATTTGGTCTTGGATACGTTCTAATGCAAAATGGCAAAGTGATAGCTTATGCTTCAAGGCAACACAAGGTGCATGAGAAGTATTACCCAATTCATAACTTAGAGTTGGCAGCGGTAGTATATGCTTTGAAATTATAGAGAAACTACTTGTACGGTGTCCATGTGGATGTTTTCACCGATCACAAGAGTTTGCAATATCTATTCAATCAAAAGGACTTGAACCTTTGACAAAGGAGATGACTTGAATTATTGAAGGATTATGATATGAGTGTTTTATACCATCTGAGAAAGCCAAATATGGTTGCTGATGCTCTTAGTAGATTGTCCATGAACAGTGTTTCCCATGTTGAAGATGAAAAAAAAGAACTAGTTTGGGATGTGCATATGTTGGCCATTTGGGTGTCTAATTGGTTGATTCTGAGGATAGAGGCATTGTTGTGCAGAATGGTTTCAAATCATCTCTTGTGAATGTTGTTAAGACAAAACAAGATAGTGACCCTTTGTTGGTGTAATTGAAGATAGCAGTTTCTAAAAAAATATTGAGGCTTTCTCCCAAGGGGGAGATGGTGTTATGAGATGTCAAGGCCGATTATAAATTCCAAATGTTAATGGCTATGAGAGATATGATATTGTCTGAGGCTCATAGTTTGCAGTATTTAATTCATTCGAGTTCCACAAAGATGTTTTGAGATATGATGAAAGTGTATTGGTAGAACGACGTGAAGAGGGATATTGCGGAGTTTGTGGCTAAATGTCCAAATTTTCAATAAGTGAAAGTTGAGCATCAAAAATTGGGAGGTCTGGATCAAGACATTGAGATTCCTACTCAGAAGTGGAAAACCTTAAATATGGACTTCACTGCTAGTTTGGCTCTTACTCATTCACAACATAATTCTATTTAGGTGACTCTAGATTGGATGACTAAGTCAACTCATTTTCTCCCTATTAAGACCTCATATATAGCCGAATATTATGCTAGATTATATTATCCGAGATTTGGTCAAGCTTTATGGTGTTCCTTTGTCTATCATTTCAGATCGAGGTACTCAGTTTACATTACAGTTTTGGATATCTTTCCAAAAAGGTCTAGGTACCCAAGTGAAGGTTAGTACAACCTTTTACCCTCAGACAAATGGACAGGCCAAATGCACTATTCAGGCTTTAAAAGATATGTTGAGAGCCTACGTTATTGATTTTAAGGGATATTGGGACGATCGTTTGCCATTAATAGAGTTTGCTTATAATAGCAATTATCACTCTAACATTGTGATGACTCCTTTTGAGGCTTTGTATGGTAGGAGGTGTAGATTACCTATTAGTTGGTTCGAGGTTAGTGAAGTTGCTTTTATAAGAACTAAGTTGGTATTTGAGGTTATGGAGAAATTAGACTCATCAGAGGTAGATTGAAGACAACCAAAAGCCGACAAAAGTTCTATTCAGATGTAAGAAGAAGGAAACTTGAATTTGAGGTTAATGATTGAGTTTACATAAAAATTTCAGCCATAAAGGGTGTGATGTGTTTCAGTGAGAAAGGGAAGCTCAGTACCCGCTATGTTTTCCCATATCAGATTTTAAGGCGAATTGGTAAGGTTGCTTATGAGTTGGAATAACCTACTAATTTGGCATCGGTGCATCCGGTGTTTCATGTCTCCTTGTTGAGGAAGTTTGTTGGTGATCCTAGCTCTATTTTTCCATTGAAAAACATTGAGATGAAAGAGAGTCTTTCATATGAGGAGGTTCCGATTGAGATCTTAGACCGGCAAGTTAGAAAGTTGAGGAACAAGGAAATAGCTTCAGTTAAAGTGTTATGGAAGAATCAAGAGGTTCAGGGTGCTACATGGAAGCCGAAGCCGATATGATGTCTTGATATCCTCATCTCTTTCCTTTTATGCCTAGTTGAGGTATTTAGTTCCTTCATAATCCATTTAGCCCAAATCATGTGTTTTAGATATTCTCATGGTTTCATATGCATTCATGTTCATGAAATGAGTTTTAAAGTCATGTTTTAACTTGAGATTGAACATTTCATGTTTTATCCACTTTCGAGATGTTTTGCATTCATGTTGGGATGTTATGTTCCTTTTCTATTCCATTCATGCTAGCTTGAGTCCCATTCGAGGATGAATGTCCCCAAGAGGGAGATATTGTAAGACTTCAGAAGTTGAAAATTCTTAAAACAAGGATCTAAAGATGATTTCTCAGAAAATGTCAATTTTTGGCACCAGGTGATGACCACGAAGGCCATCACATGCCATAATTCTCACCACGGCTCGTGATGAGTTATCGTGGTCGAGCTTTATAAACTTGGGCCTATAGGGAAGGGACCATGAGAGGGGACCATGGACCATGGTGGGCACCACGAGCTATGGTGCCTCCCATAATGGATCCTCTTGCAGACCCATCAGACCCCTTCCAGTACGGCCCCTCCACCACGACATATATTTCCCTTCATGGACTGTAGTAGGAAAGGCCAATTTTTAGAAGCCAAGTCATACTTCACAACATGGTGAAGTTCACGTACCATGATGGGTCCTCCATAAACCCAGTTCCCAGTTTTTAAGTTGGGGTTATTTTGGTCTTTTCCCTATATTTTATTAGTATACATGGAAATTTTTTTTGGGATTAATTTCCTACCAATTAACTACCCTAAATTCTTCTAACCTTCTCATTCTCAACATAAATCCCAAAATCCAAAACTTTCTCTCCAAGTTTTCTCTCAAAGGTCTTCTTCTTTCTCAAGCAATTCAAGGGATTCCTTCAAGGTCAAGCTTTAATTCTTTTCAACTTAGGGATCATCAAGGTCAAGTTATGTGGGACTTCATCCATGATTACCTTTCACCCATGGAATCTCAACGATTTCCTCTAAATTCTCTTATGATCTCTTCGATTAAAAGCCCTAATTGCATGAGTTTTATTAGGTCTTCTCAATTATGATATATTCCAACTTTTATAGCCTATTTACGCATAATACATATCATATTGAATATTTTCAAATTGAATTTCAATGACCCAATATGCTAGTTTTAATTATGATTTATGAGTTATGATCGTGATTTTCTAGTTATATTCTATAAAAGCTTTATGAATGAATTTAAAGTTGCTTTGTGCAAACAGGATTATGAATGATAAATCCATGACTTTTCAAACAAGTTTATGTAAGAGTGACTTTGTATCCTTGATGAGAAAAGTGACCTAAGATTCTTATGATGTTTATATGAAAAAGGATTTGTAATGATGGAAGGCCTACATCCACATTACATGCTTAGGTATTAAATGAACAGGGTGACTTAAGATCCTTCATGGTGTCTTAAGACCATAATGAAAAGGTGACTTGAGATCCTTAATGAGCTATTCCTATGAACAAGTTTATGAAGTATGGTTATGAAAATTTATGATTTATGCAAATATGATTTATGATTATAATTATGATATGTATTCCATAGGTTGATAGACTTAGCACCGAGAGTACTTTGAGGTTGGGATTTGACCCAAGGGGTCCTTAGTAGCAATCTCTAGTCCTTTAAACTATGTTTCCACCGTAGGTTGCCTTTATGGCCTAGCTAGTTGATCCACATATAATTTATGTTCATGATATACGGTGTCTATCTTGGCAAGTAGCCCCCCTTTCCCATATGGGGATCCTCATATTCTATGTAATAGCTCGCATGGTCTTAATGTCGGTTACAGTTATCTCCCACATATGTAAGTACTTATGGTGATGTTTATGATTTTTTGATGCATTGACCGATGATTAAATGTTTTAAGTGATCTCATGACTTTATCCATGTTTTATGATATTTGTCTTGCATCCATGATTTATAATGATTATGTCCGATATTTATTTTTTATGAATGATCTCACATACTTAGTGATTTCTATGTAATAATGAATATTTTTTGCCTATATTATATCATTATGTAGGATCCGGTGATCATGTTCATCCTCCTCCCGCTCGTTTCTAGAATGTGCTATTAGTTTCTTATTGGTAAGTCCTCATGTTCCAAGGATGAGATATTTATTTCTTATGTATTTTTGACTTCTTTTACCTGTTATGTTGGGTGCGCTAGGAGATTGTCTTACTCCCACATCTAAACTATTACAGGCATGTTAGATAGTATGGAGTCTGTGTTGTCACTTTTCTTATTTGAGACTTATGTTCTATTGAGATTTTTCTTCCGTATCATAATTTAGTTTCTATTGCTTATTTATCTTATGCATGCTCATGAATGTTATGCTAAGAGGTTTGGTTGGGGTCTTTCAAGATTCTAATCTCCGTGTTACGGCTAGGACCTAGGTCAGGTTATGACAAGTCCTTAGGTGATTAGGTGACTAGTAGTGATCTTTGACATTTTATTCTTGATTAGTTGACTTCTATAATGCTTCCTTATTGTAAATAGGTTGTTGGCATGCTCTTTTAGGTGTGTTCCTTGACTTTTTTTCTCTCCACGTATTTAATATCTTCACTCTTATTTCATGTTCTACGTTGTATTAGCTCCTCTGTAGTTACTTGTGCTGTACTTAGCTTATTTATATGTTATTTGTACTTTCTTTATCTATGGAGATCAGTCGGCCTATGCCTACTGCATGTCATTCGTTTGGTACTCATTCTATACTTTTGCTCCCTGCAGATCATAGTACAGGTTATCATCGGTGATTTGGACTTGTGCGAAGCAGCTTTTAATTCGGAGATTTGGTGAGCTCCTGGCATTTGGAGTTGCCATTTTCATTTACTTTGGGCTAGGACTAGTCTTTAATTTGGTTTCAAACAATGTGTATTTATTTCTGTATTTTTGTAAAAGCCTTATTCTCTTATTTTGTCTAGATGCTCGATTACTAATTTATGCCGGGTCTTGGGGAGGGTT
Source organism: Solanum dulcamara (assembly GCF_947179165.1). Taxonomy (NCBI): domain Eukaryota; kingdom Viridiplantae; phylum Streptophyta; class Magnoliopsida; order Solanales; family Solanaceae; genus Solanum; species Solanum dulcamara. The sequence goes on along the minus strand of NC_077247.1, from coordinate 8,707,660 downwards.
CTTTAGATATATATTTATGTTGGTTCTCCCTTCTTCTTTTTATTACTGTTTTATGCTTCATTTGTTCCTCTTTCTCTTAATAGCCCATTGCCTTTTGCTCCGGGCTATAGGTTAGGCTTTCCTACTAGTGGGTGGGGAGTTGGTGTCATCACAACTTGAGAAGTTTGGTTGTGACAAGTTGGTATCAGAGCTCTAGGTTGATCGATATAGTTGGTATGAGAGCAAATGCCTAGTAGATTCAAGCAGATTGGTGCATTGACGTCCGTATCTTATATTCGGAAGCTATAGGGAATTCTTAGAAAACTCTGATTTTGACTCCTTATCATGTGTTTTCACTTCAAATGACTACTAAAACTACTTCTTTGGAATCCATTATCTCCTAGAAGGATAACACGAGGTGTTCGATAGGCATGGACAGAAGTTCATCACATCCTACGAGAGTTTTAGCACGTGGTCAGGATACAAGGCCACAATCAGGCATAGACCTTGAGGTCGTAGGTGTTCTTCAACAAATGAAGAGTTTGGGGGTAGCCTAGGCTCCGACAGAGTCATTATCTACCTTGGATCCTCTAGGTTCAGTGTCATAAGGCCTAATTTCTTTTGAGGGTACACCACCGACAAGTGTGGTTCTTGGTACAGTGGGTGCTTCTCAGGATCGAGTTGGGTTGATTGGCCTCCAGCAGGGTTCGTTGGTAGTATCTGAGTACATGTTGGGATTTTTTGAGTAGACAGGGTTTACCTCTACACTATTCCCTATAGATTGGGATATGAGTCAAGAGTTCGTCAAGGGGTTATATTGGTGTATTTGATTACAGCTAGATATACCTTTCCCAAGGTGGTGAGCCATGTGAGGGTCGTGGAATAGGCTTGCTTTAAGCCATGCAAAGATAGTAGTAAGAGGCTTTGCTATCAGTATATTGCTGTTAGCATCCCACTCTAGTTGAGTATTAGTTTAGGGAGACTCATCTTCCTCCTCGACCTATCAGACCTATGGTAGTGGAACCTCAGGTTCCAGAAGGCACTAAGACAGGTTATGGTGCCCGCGGTAGATAGAGTTTGGGTTTGGCTTCTCAAGGTTTGAACTTTGGACATTAAGGTTATGAATCCCATTCGAGTCTAGCTGGGTCATTTCAGCCGGCTGCGTTTGGTGATTCATATTTCGAGTGCTGAGATTTGGGACACTTTGCAAGGGATTTGTCACGACCCAACCATATAGGCCGTGATGGGTGCTCGAATTAGAAACTCGCGTATACCCCTGCTAACTATAAGTAAAATTGTCCCCTGTTTTAGTCATAATGTATCAACAGGCATGAAAATATATAAGCGAATGAGGCCATTGCAACATATAGGGACAACTGTACGCATATACATATACAACCCACATACATGTCCACTGACCTCTAAGAGCAAAAACAATAACATAAGGAGGGACAAGGCCTCCACCGTACTCCTGAACAAATAAATGTATACATAGGAGGACCGGTACCAACATGCTAGGCTCTAGAATAGTGGAGCACTCCCAACATAGTTGAGTGGCAATCCTAAGCTGACGGATCTCCAAAATAGGTACCTGTACCTGTGGGCATGAAATGCAGCCCCCCAAAGAAAGGAGGTCAGTACGATACATGTACTGAGTATATAAAACATAAAACATCATAACTGAGACAACATCTAAAAAAGAGATGCAAGAAAATAAGTATAAAAGTTAATAAATCACTGTAGCTGTATCTTGTAAAACGACATTATGCATCTCAGTGTCATATTCTGTACCCGGCCCATTGTGGGACTCGGTGTTATAAATGTATCATTATGTCATCATATGCATATATATACTGTACCCAGGCCTTTATGGGACCCGATCAATAATCATGTCATCTTACTATCGTATACATATATCATAACCAGCCCATTATGGGACTTGGTCATACCCAGCCTTTTATGGGACTCTGTCATATCTATCCTTTATGGGACTCGGTGAATACTTATATCATCTTATATCATACCCGACCCTTTATGGGAATCGGTCGTACCCGACCCTCTTGTGAGAGATTTGGTGGAAGATATATTAATCATATGCACAAGTAGAGCAATAAGAAACCATATGTAACTTAAATCATTATCCAAGACTCAATGAAACAGTCAAGTGAACCGTCACTTGAAGACTAGAGTAGTAATCGTCTGAGTACCTTCTAAACATCATTAGGGATCATGTCAACTGGAATCTCAAGAATCATATACGTGTATCAAGACAAAGCTAAAAAGCTTATAGAATTAGAGACGTTTGTCATCATAGAGATTTGGAGTAAGAAATATATCAAAAAACTCCTTAACCACTGGAATAGTCTCCATAGGAGGTGACTCAAAACTGGTATCCCGAATAAAGGCCAAATAAGACATACACCCTCTATCAATCAACCTCTGAGCACGAATATATGAGAGAACCTTACTGGAAAAGGAGCTATTAGTACCCTTCCACTCAATCCTCGAGGGAGCAAGTATTGCTAAGGTAACAGTTTTAGCATACCAATCGAGAATAGCATGATGGGGAGAAATCCAATCCATACCCAATATCACATCAAAATCTAACATCCCCAAAATAATCATATCTTCCTAAGAATCATACCCAGCTAAGAAAATAAGATAGGATCGATATACTCGAT